>NC_082725.1:67047421-67347421 GCF_030144855.1 Hypanus sabinus | reverse complement strand
GGCTGATACAGCTTGGCACCGGTGTCGTTGCAGAGCAATGTGTGGTTAAGAGCCTTGCTCAAGGACACAACGTGCTGCCTCAGCTGACGCTCTAGCCACTTGGCCACACGCATTTGGTAAGAGAGATTTTCTGTAACGATCCTTTTGACAGAGGAGCTGAATAAGTGTTCGAAAGGGAGCTTCGCTGCTTCTTCAGTTGGTCATGTAGAGGATGTGCCAGATTGGATAAGTTTATTTAGTGACCTCCTCTTCACCAGTAACTTAAAAGAGTCTGGGTTGTCGCCAAGGATGCGTCCAGCCTTTTTGAGTTTATTTAGGCTTTTTGCATCACCAGCACCAATGCTGCTCCCCCAACATAAACCTGAAGACTGCACTCGACTGGTAAAAGATCTCCATAATTCTGCTGCAAACATTGAAGGATCTCAGCTTCCTTAGAAAATAGTCTGCAGACCCCTTCTTGTGACCAGCTATGGTGTTAGTTTTCCAGTCAAGTCTGTTGTCAAGGTGAACACCCAAGTATTTGAACTCCTCCATCATAACTTCTCCCAGAATGTATACAGGACATGTCACATCCTCTTACTCCTAAAATAAATCACTATCTCTGTGATTTTGGCCACATTCAGGAGCAGGTGATTCTTCCCACACCACTCCACAAACTTGTCCACTAGTCCTCCACTCCAACTCCTGCTCATCTCTTATACACCTAACCAGCACAGCGTCATCAGAGAACTTCTGCAAGTGAAAAGACTCTGTTATACTGGAAGTCTGAGGTGTACAGTGTGAACGGAAATGGAGACAGGATAGTCCCTTGTGGCGCTCCAGTGCCACTCACCACCGCCGCAGACAAAGAGCTACCCAGTTGTGCAAATTGGGGTCTATCTGTCAGGTAGTCAATAATCCAGGAGATGGTAGACTTGTCTACGCCCATCCTTTGCAGCTTCTCGCTCAGAAGAAGTGTCTGGATTGTATTAAAGGCATTTGAGAAATCAAAAAGTGTGATGCTCACAATGCCACCAGCATCATCCAGCTGGCAGTGAGCTCTCTGCAACAGGTAGATGATGGCATCATCCACTCACACATGGGGTTGGTAGGCAAACTGTAGAGGGTCCAATGATGATGTCACCTGCAGTCCAGGGTAAGTCAGGACCAGTCTCTCCGGCAGCTTCATCACATGAGATGTGAGGGTAATTGTTTTGTAGTCATTAAGTTCAGATAGAGTCGCCCTTTGGGTATAAGGACCAAGCAGGAAGTCTTCCGTAGCACTGGTATCTTTTCCTGACAGATTCAGATTGTAAAGGTGCTGCAAAATACCAGACAGCGAACTCATACAGGCCTTCAGTACCCTGGGGCTGATACCATTTGGGCCAGCAGCTTTGCCTTGATGTAGTATTAGTTACTAAAAGTATGTAAATAAAAAGTGCAAAAGAGGAGTAGAGATGTAATGTTCATGGACTCTTCAGCAATCTGCTAGCTAAGGGGAAGAAGCACTTCCCAAAACTTTGAATGTGGGTCTTTGGGCTCCTGTACCTGCTCTACAATGATAGTAATGTGAAGAAGGCATGTCCTGGATGATGGTGTGTAATGATGGATGATTCCTTCTTGAAGTACCACCTTTTGAAGATGTCCTTGATAATGGGGAGAAGTGTGACCTTGCTGGAGCTGGCTAAGTCAACAATCTTCTACACCCTCTTTGGATCCTGGACATTGGAGCTTCCATGCCGTGTGGTGATGCAACCAGTTAGAATGTTTTCCACCATACATCTGATGATGGTTTTTTTTACAGTCTTTGGAGACATACCAAATCTTCTTAAACTCCTAATGATGTTAGGCTATAGACCTGTCCTTGGCTACAACTCAGACCCTTGAGTTCGTGGTGAAGAGGAGATCACTAAACATCCTGTTATGCATTATGGACAATCTGACTTGGGTTCTTCATGATTACATCAATGTACTGAGACCAGAATAGATCTCCTGAAATGTTGATGCCCAGGAACTTGGAGTTTCTCACACTTTCCACTTCCGTTCTCTCAGTGAGGACTGGTGTGTGTACTCAACTTCCTCATCCTAAAGTCCACAATGAATTCCTTCATCTTGCCTATGGTGAGTACAAGGGTGTTGTTGTGACACCATTCAACCAGTTGATGTGCCTTGCTTCTGTACACCTCTGGCCATCTGAGATTCTGCCAAACACAGTTATTGTATCGGTGAATTTATAGATGGCATTTGAACTGTGCCCAGCCACACAGTTATGAGAGTAGAGCAGTGAGGAGTGCTTACATTCGAGGAGCGCCTGTGTAGATTATCAGAGGAGAATATATTATTGTTGATCCACACTGATTCTGGTTTTTTGATCTTGGAAAGCAGTTGCAAAAGGGGGTACAGAGGCCCAGATTTTGAAGCTGTGGGGATGTTGGTGTTGAATGCCAAGCTGTAATCACTGAACAGCAGCCTGACTGTTTGTCCAGGTTTGCTGTTATGGAAATTGCAGCAAGTTCAGGTCTTTACTCAGTCAGGAGTTTACTCTGGCCATGACCAATCTCTCAAAGCACTTCATCACAGTAAATGTGAGTGGTGCTGGGCTTCGAGGAAGCTCACTCTGCTCTTCTTGGTCCACTGGTATTGATATTTTTTTGAAGCAGCTGTGAACATCTGACTAAAGCAGTGAGAGATTGAAGATGTCAAGGAACTCTCCAACCAGTTGTTCAGCACAGATTTTCAGTAACCTACCTGGTACACCATCGGTGCTGATGCCTTGTGAATGTTCAGCTTCTTGAAGGATATGCTGATGCTGACCTCCAAGACTGAGAGCACAGGGTTGCAAGATGCTGTGGGGATTCACTCAGGTATAGTTTCATTTTCTCTTTCAAAGTCATTCAGCTCATCATGGAGCCTCCTGAGCAAGTAGAGGCACTGATTAGCTTCCTTGGCCGTGGAAACTATCTGGTAGGACCATGCCAGGCTGTTGGAAATGAACTTGAAACTCTCAGTCCCTTTGGCCTTGGCACCATTGATGTAAACAGGAGCATGTGCTGTTCCTGAAGTCAATGACCAGCAATTTTGTTTTGCTGACATTGAAGAAAGGTTGTTGCCATGGCGTTGTCACTAGGCTCTCTCTCCTTTCTGTACCCTGGTTCATCATTATTCGAGATACACTGGTATTATCCGCAAACTCGTAAATGGAGTTTGAACAGAATCTGGCCTGACAGTACAGAAAGTAGAATAGAGGTCTGTTAATGCAGCCTAATGGGATGTCAGTGCAGAGAATAATCACTAATATTGAGAAGTTTTCAAGAAAAATCATTAAAGATTTAATGGGTATAGTAGTAAAGGAATAATAAGGGAGAGAAGGGGATCAGTGTGGTCATTCCTTATTGTGACCTTCCACCATATTAAAATATATAACATTAAAACAAAATACAGGCCCTTCAGTCCACAATGTTATGCCAACCCTTTAACCTCCTCTGAGAGCAATCTAACCCTTCCCTCCTACATATTTCTCCATTTTTTTTTCTATCATCCATGTGCTAGCTAAGAGTTTTCTTAAATACCCATAATTTGCCTGGACCACCACTCCATGGCATTTCATGAAAATCAACACTCTGTGTAAATATATAAGTCAATCTACTCACCTTTGACATCCCCCGTATTTTCCAGCAATCAACCCTTAAAATTATGCCCCATTGTATAAGCCATTTCCACCCGGGGAAAAAGTACCTGGCTATCCAGATATCAAAGTGGACAGTAAAAGCTTTTTCAATTATGTTAAGAAAAAGTGAGATGGCAGTGGATATAGGACCACTAGAAAATGAGGCTAGAGAAATATTAATGGATGAGGAGATGGCAGATGAACTAAATGAGTATTCTGTATTGCTTTTCACTGTGGAAGACACCAGCAGTGTGCCAGATGTTGAAGGGTGTGAGGGAAGAGAAGTTACCATTACAAGGGAAAAGATGCTCAAAAAGCTGAAAGACCTGAGCATGTGACCAGGCCAGATGAACTGCATCCGTGTGTTCTGAAAGAGGTAGCAGTAGCAAAAATCACTGGATCAGAGAAATCAGAGGACTGGAAAATTGCAAATGTCACTCCACTTTTTAAGAAAGGAGGAAGGCGGCTGGAAGAAAAGTATAGACCATTTAGCTTGACAACAGAGGTTGGGAAGATGTTGAAGTAAACTGTTAGGATTAGGAAATGGAGTACTTGGTGACACAGGACAAGATAGGACAAAGTCAGCATGGTTTCTTAAGGGAAAAATATTGCCTGACAAACCTGTTGGAATTCTTTGAGGAGATTACAAGTAGGATAGATAAAGGGATGCAGTGGATGTATATTTGGACTTTCAGAAGGCCTTTGACAAGGTGCCCATGACATTATAGGAAAGTTATTGGCATGGTTAGAGTAGTGGCTGGTTGGTAGGAGGCAGTGAGTGGGAATAAAAGGCTGGTTGACTGTCAGTAACTACTGGTGTTCTGCAGGGGTCAGTGTTGGGACAGCTTTTTATGCTGTACGGTCGGCCCTCCTTATCCGCGACTTCCACATGCGCAAATTCAGCCAACCACGAAACGAGAAAACCCGGAAGTGCTCTTCCAGCACTTGTTGCTCAAGCATTTACAGACTTTTTTTCTTGTTATTGTTCCCTAAACAATGCAGTATAACAACTATTTACATAGTATTAGGTATTATAAGTAATCTAGAGATGATTTAAAGTATACAGGAGGATGTGTGTAGGTTATCATGGATAAGGATAAAAAAAAATCAGAAGTTCTCTTACTAAGTAAGTCAGAGCAGCTACATCCAGTATTATTTAGCATTAGTTAGTCAAACATTTGTCTTAGAAAATAGTACATATTTTAACTTTCTATGCATATAAAACACTTAAGAAATTTCTGTATTTCAATAATTAAACCACTGCGTTGCTTAATAATAATTGTAGCTTTCATCAGGGCAGGGCCTTTCTCACTTTATCCTTTAAAATTGTTCCGATCGTTGACCGGCTGTAGCCCAACGCTTTTCCGATGACCGATGGTGTTTTACCTCTTTCTGATTGCTTTATTATTTCCACTTTATTTTCAATCGTGATCATGATTATTTTCGTGAACAGAAACACTACGGATTCAGAGCTCTGCCAGGTCCTAAAGACCACCGCTCTGAGAGAGGTTAAATAAGGTCCGGGGTTTCACTGGGACTTAAAGTCCACACTAAAACAGGTAAAATAAGGGACTAGAGCATCTGCGTTTTTTTTGGTATCTGCGAGGGGTTCCGGAACTAATCTCTTGTGGATAAGGAAGGCCAACTGTATATCTGTGATTTAGATGATGGAATAGATGGCTTTGTTGCCAAGTTTGCGGAAGATACAAAGATTGGTGAGAAAATGGTTAGGCTGCAGAAAGATTTGCACAGATTTGGAGAATCGGCTAGAGAGTGGCAAATGAAGTACAAGTTGGAAAAATCCATGGTCATGCACTTGGGTAGTAAAATAAATGTGCAGGCTATTTTTTTTAAGCAGGGAGAAAAGTCCAAAGGGACTTCGGGAGTGCTTGTGCAGAACACCTTAAAAGTTAACTTGCAGGTTGAGTCAGAGGTGAGGAAGGCAAATGCAATGTTGGCATTCATTTCAAGATGTCTAGAGCAGGGATATGATCTTGAGGCTTTAAAAGGTACTACAGTTGACCTTCACTAATCTGACTACCTGTAATCCGGTTCCTTCGATAATCTGGCACTAATTTCAAATTTTCCGCGCAACTATAATTTCGAATTTCCTGGGTCACCATACCAATCTGCGCATTGTTTTGGTTGCACTGGATCTGTTCACGTGTTAGCACAGACAGGCGATTCCTGCATGAATATCATTTGTGTGAGGCGCAGCTGCCTGGCTTTTGCCTGTCTCACTCGCCAGTGGTGGGAGAACTGGTGCTCGCTGGGCCGGTCCACCGCCTTGCCCGCCTGCCAGCAGTCGCGCACTGCCCTCTGGCGTCACCCGGCTGGTGTTCCGTTCTCTTCTGCCTACGACCTCAGGTCAGACGTGGCAATTGCTGAATTTAAGCTGATTACTAAGCAGAGGAAAAAAACTAACAAGGATTCCCTCAGTAACTGCGAGTGAAGAGGGAAGAGCCCAGCACTGAATCCCCGGCTGCCTGGCGGTCGCGTGAATTGTGGCATATAGAAGACCTCCTTTCTCTGACTTCTGCTTACTCAGAAGCGCTGCTACCAACATCAACAGTTTTTGAAGAAACTGTTGTTCCAGTTTCAGCACAAGTTCCTGATGTTTCACTCATTTTTCAAGATGAAGATGTTAATGATTCTGACATCCCCACACTTGCAGACATGTAACTTTGCCTGAAGGTACATTAAACGTCTCACTTTAGAAGCGGAAGTGCTCAACTGTTTGGTATAAGTTATTTCCTTTACATTTACCTGTGCCCTTTATTTTATCTGTGCCTGTACAGTATATTACTTTATTAAAATTTCACTTGCTACTCTTTTAATATTTCTGTTTCATTATTATTTAACGTACTGATTTATGTGATATTTTAGAGGTATGATGAGGCGGTTAGTTATTGCTCAATGAGATCCTTCTGTAATTTGGCATATTCACTAATCCAGCACTCCTCAGTCCCAATGGTGCCAGATTATAGAAGGTTGACCTGTAGTGAGACATCACCTTGAGTATGGCAAACAGTTTTGGGCTCCTCATCTAAGAAAAGTTGTGCTGACATTGGAGAGGGTTCAGAGGAGGTTCACAAGGATGATTCTAGAAATGGAAGATTTATCACAGAAGGAACATTTGATAGCTCTGAGTCTGTACTCACTGGAATTTAGAAGGATGAAGTGGGATCTCATTGAAATATACAGCGTAGATGTGGAAAAGGTGTTTCCCAAAGTGGGGAGCCTAGGTAAAACAAATGCAGAGAAATTTCTTTAGCCAGAGGGTGGTGAATTTGTGGAATATATTACCACAGGCAGCTGTGGAGGTCAAATCAGAATCAGGTTTGTTATCACTAGCATATGATGTGAAATTTGTTAACTTACCAATAGAAGTTCAATGCAATATGTAATCTAGAAAAGGAAAAATAAATAAATAGATATAATAATAGTAATAAACAAGTAAATGAATTGCAGTTTACATATATTGAATAGACTTTGAAAAAATGTAACTCCTACCTGATGGTAACAGTGAGAAAAGGGCATGATAATGGACGCTGCCTTTCTGAGACACTGTTCCCTGAAGATGTCCTGGGTTCTTCGTAGACTAGTACCCAAGATGGAGCTGACTAGATTTACAACCTTCTGCAGCTTCTTTCGGTCCTGTGCAGTAGCCCCCCCCCCCCATACCAGACAGTGATGCAGCCTGTCAGAATGCTTTCCACGGTACAACTATAGAAGTTTTTGAGTGTATTTGTTGGCACACCAAATGTCTTCATACTCCTAATGAAATATAGCTGCTGTCTTGCCTTCTTTATAACTACATCGATATGTTGAGATATTGACACCCAGGAACTTGAAGCTGCTTATTCTCTCCACTTCTGATCCCTCTGAGAATTGGTATGTGTTCCTTCATCTTACCCTTCCTGAAGTCCACAATCAGCTCTTTCGTCTTACTGACGCTGAGTGCCAGGTTGTTGCTACTGTTACGTACTCGTGACACATGACAGTGGAGCCCTTGTCATGTGACTGGGGTTGAAGCTGTACTGGACTTGAGGTGATGGTCTTGTGATGGTGGAATGACGTCATTTTCCCGCCAGTAGAGATCATGTGACGGGTTTTTTTTACAGGTTATAAAAGGTAGACCCCACCCTGTGAGGAGGGGCAGTTCGTGGCTGGATTTGCCAAGTTGACTTCATGCCACTGCGTGTTTTAAGAGATGACGCAGTTTAGTTGAAGGATGAAGTTTTTATTTAATGCCTAAAGTTTAAAAGGTTATTGCCAGCAGGTTCTTTATGATTCTGTTAGTTCGAGGAAATTAGAGGAGAGTGAAGATTCAAAGTTGGAAGTTAAAGATCGAGGAGAATCGCTTTCTACGGTGAAACGGGGGTGACCTTTGTTTGATCCTCATTTGGAAGGATTTCGTTGACTATCTTCGTGTTAATCCCTAGGTTTACCTAGAAAGGATTGAAGGTAGTGGAGAAGGAAAGGTCAGTGCCTTTAAGCCGTTCTGTTTCGTGAATTCTTCGTGGGAAGTTTGATGTCGGGGATCGAAGCAAGCGACGTGAAAGAGAACCTAAATCGTCCTGTAAAGTCTCTCCTTTTAAATGGACTGTGAGCATATCGAACTTTTGGCAATACCACTTTAAGGAACTGTTTTGCAATATCACTTTACGAACTGTTTGAACAGCCGCTCAGCAGCTGTTTCCGGTTACGGTAGTGTTTGTTTACTTTTGGGGGGTTTGTTTTCGGTGTTTAATAAACGTGTTGTTTGTTATAAGAAACCCTTGCCGATCTCATATATTTATTGTTGCCTGAATACGTAACACTACGACACTACTCCACTAGTTGGCATATCTCACTCCTGTACGCCCTCTCATCACCACCTGAGATTCTACCAACAATGGTTGTTTCGTCAGCAAATTTGTAGATGGTATTTGAGCTCTGCCTAGCCACATAGTCATGTGTATATGGAGAGTAGAGCAGTGGGCTAAGCACACACCCCTGAGGTGCGCCAGTGTTGATTGTCAGCAAGGAGAATATATTATCACCAATCCGCACGGATTGTGGTCTTCCGGTTAGGAAGTCGAGGATCCAATTGCAGAGGGAGGTACAGAGGCCCAGGTTCTGTAACTTCTCAATCAGGATTTTGGGAATGATGGTATTATATGCTGAGCTATGGTTGATGAACAGCATTCTGACATAGGCGTTTGTGTTGTCCAGGTGGTCTAAAGCCATGTCATTGGGTATATTTAAGGCAGAGCTTGATCGGTTCTTGATTGGATGTGACGTCAAAGGTTATGGGGAAGGCTGGGGAATGGGGCTGAGGAGTGGAAAGGATCAGCTGTGGTTGAATCTCAGAACACTTGATGGGCCAAATGGCCAAATTCTGCTCTGATGTCTTAAAGTGAGGCGGTGTGGCACGGCAGCAGCGGCCTTTCAGACCTGGTTTTACTTAAATTTAAATTTCTATTTTAAGTTTGATGCACAATTTTCGATTAGGGCACATGGATAACAGAGCGGTTACCTACCATCGCCAGATACTACTACAATACAAAGATTGCCCAAAAACAAACCTTCACAAAGATCTGCTGGCTGAATTATGCGACATCAGCTTGCTGAGGGGAATGGGCCTACAATCCTCGGACTTGCCTGATGCTGGGAGATGGAGACGGCAAAAGCGATGTGCGAGGAAGCAGAAGCGAGGTAAATGGGCAGGGGTCCATGCCAGACAAAGCAAACACTAGCTGGCTGTCTCTCCCATCCATTCAGCTCTCCAATGTCCGCTCCCTGGACAATAAAATGGACTACATCCAACTCCAACGTAATACTCGACGGGAGTACAGAGTTTGCTGAGCGTTTGTCTTCACAGAGACATGGCTCACTGATGGGATTTCGGATGCTGCCATCCAGCTAGACGGGCTCGCTTTGTTTCGTTCGGACAGAGATGCAGCTGTCTCCGGTAAGGTCCGCGGTGGCGGTGTCTGTGTTTATATCAACACGGAATGGTGTAAGAACTGTGCTGGTTTCCAGACACTGCTCATCATTAGTGGAGTTTGTGGCAGTTCGATGCAGACCATTTTATTTGCCACGGGAATTCACCTCTGTCTTTATATTCGGTGTTGTAGCGGTGTGCTACACGCAGCGCTAAAATTACGACACGGAGTCGGTAACTGCAGTCGAAGGAAAAAACTTTATTCGAAAACTTCAGCCTCACTTTTAAGCCTCTGTCAACCGGCCCCCCATGGCGCAGAGGCTCCAAAGCTCTGTGCTTGCAAACCCCCGTAGGCTATCTAATTGTGAGTCGGTTCGGATACGCTAGGAAATGGGTCGCCACAGTGTCCACATTCCCCCCCAGCGCTAATGTTAAGGAGGCACTCTGTAAACCGTACTGGGCTATTGGCGAACTGCAGAACGCACACCCTGATGGTCTGTTTATTGTCACCGGTGATTTTAACCACGCAAACCTTAAGTCAGTGCTCCCCAAATTCCATCAGTATGTGGACTTTGCAACAAGGGGGGAGAACACATTGGACCTGGTTTACACAAACATCCCCGACATGTACAGGGCAGAGCCCTGCCCCCACCTCAGTTACTCAGACCACATCTGTGTTATGCTAATCCCAGCATACAGACCGCTCGTCAGGCGCTCCAGACCAGTTCAGAAGCAGGTGAAAACCTGGCCAGCAGGAGCCATCTCTGCTCTTCAAGACTGCTTTGAGCACACTGACTGATACATGTTCAGGGAGGCTGCAAATGATGGCGACTCCACCAACTTGGAGGATACACTGCATCAGTGACCAGCTACATCAGCAAGTGCATCGACGACGTTACTGTGTCCAAGACCAGCACTACACACACTAACCAGAAGCCATGGATGACCGCAGAGGTGCGTGCGCTGCTGAGGTCCCGTGACTCCGCCTTCAGATCAGGCGACAAGGCAGCTTTAAAAACATCAAGGGCCAAACTGTCCCGTGCCGTCAGAGGGGCAAAGCGTGCACATGCCCAGCTAATCCACAGTTACTTCCAGGACAGTGGCGACATGCGGCGCATGTGGAAGGGCATCCAGGACATCACCAATTACAAGACAACATCACCTCACTGAGCAAGTGATGCTTCCCTCCCAAACGTGCTGAATAGCTTCTATGCCCGGTTTGAGGCAGAAAATGACGTGGCGGCGAGGAAGTCCACCTAGGAATGACCAGGTGCTGTGTCTCTCCGTGGCTGACGTGAGAAGAACCCTGTGCAGGGTCAACCCGCGGAAGGCTGCTGGACCAGACAACATCCCTGGTAGAGTGCACAGAGGATGTGCAGACCAGCTAGTAGATGTTCTCACTGACATCTTCAACATCTCCCTGAGCAGCACCACCATTCCAACGTGCTTCAAGGCTGCCACCATCGTCTTCGTGCCGAAGAAGTCTTCAGTGTCCTGCCTCAATGACTACCATCCCGTTGCACTGACATCCATCATCATGAAGTGTTTCGAGAGGCTCGTTATGAGGCACATCAAGACCCTGCTGCCCCCCTCACTGGACCCCCTGCAGTTTGTGTACCGTACCAACCGCTCAACAGATGACGCCATTGCCACCATCCTCCACCTGGCCCTAACCCATCTGGATAAAAAAGACACATACATTCGGATGCTGTTTATAGACTTCAGTTCAGCATTCAACACAATCATCCCTCAGAAACTGACTGGAAAGCTGAGCCTACTGGGCCTGAACACCTCCCTCTACAACTGGATCCTAGACTTCCTGACTGGGAGACCTCAGTCAGTCCGGATTGGGAGCAGCATCTCCAACACCATCACACTGAGCACGGGGGCTCCCCAGGGTTGCGTGCTCAGTCTACTGCCGTTCACTCTGCTGACCCATGACTGTGCTGCAACACACAGCTCGAACCACATCATCAAGTTTGCCGATGACACGACCGTGGTGGGTCTCATCATCAAGAACGACGAGTCAGCTTACAGAGAGGAGGTGCAGCGGCTAACGGACTGATGCAGAGCCAACAACCTGTCTCTTAATGTGAAGAAAACAAAAGCGATGGTTGTTGACTTCAGGAGGGCACAGAGCGACCACTCCCCGCTGAACATCGACAGCTCCTAGGTAGAGATTGTAAACAGCACCAAATTTCTTGGTGTTCACCTGACGGAGAATCTCACCTGGTCCCTCAACACCAGCTCCATAGCAAAGAAAGCCCAGCAGCATCTCTACTTTCTGCAAAGGCTGAGGAAAGTCCATCTCCCACCCCCCATCCTCATCACATTCTACAGGGGTTGTATTGAGAGCATCCTGAGCAGCTGCATCACTGCCTGGTTCGGAAATTGCACCACCTCAGATCGCAAGACCCTGCAGCGGATAGTGAGGTCAGCTGAGAAGATCATCGGGGTCTCTCTTCCCACCATCACGAACATTTACACTACACGCTGCATCCGCAAAGGAAACAGCATTATGAAGGACCCCATGCACCCCTCATACAATCTCTTCTCCCTGCTACCATCTGGGAAAAGGCTCCGAAGCATTTGGGCTCTCACGACCAGACTATATAACAGTTTCTTCCCCCAATCTATCAGACTCCTCAATACCCGAAGCCTGGACTGACACCTTGCCCTACTGTCCTGTTTATTATTTATTGTAATGCCTGCACTGTTTCTGTGCACTTTATGCAGTCCAGTGTAGGTCTAGTATAGCTTTCTGTGTCTTTTTTATTACGTAGTTCAATCTAGTTTTTTGTACTGTGTCATGTAAACCATGGTCCTCAAAAACGTCGTCTCATTTTTACTATGCACTGTACCAGCAGTTATGGTCGAAATGGCAATAAAAGTTGACTTGACTTGACTTGATATGGTTGCATCCACTCAATCTATGCCTCTTATCTGATACACCTCTATCAAGTTGCCTTTCATCGTCCTTTGGAATAGAGAGGAAAGCCCTACCTTGTTCAGCCTATCCTTGTAAGACATGCTTTGCATTCCAGGCAGCATCCTGGTAAATCTTGGTGAATATTGTCTGCCTGCATTGCACTTACTCAGTAACTTTTTTGTAATGGTTATTGTGTTGTCTTGTGCTTACTCCAGTGCAGTGTTGTAATAATTTTATCTGTATGAATGATCTGCAAAGCAGGTTTCTCACTGTACCTCAGTATATGTGGTAACAACATTATTTATTGAGCTACAGAGCAGAATAGGCCCTTTGAGCCACACTGCTCAGCAATCTCCCAATTTAATTCGAGCCTAATCACGGGACAATTTGCAATAACCAACAATCTACGCACTGGAAACAGGAGAACCTGGAAAAAATCCACGCAGTCACAGGGAGAACGTACAAACTTGCAGGCAGTGGTGGAAATTGAACCCGGGTCATCTGCTCTGTAAAGTGTTGTGCTCACCATACACTTACCATTACCAATCCTGTCTGGAACTGTTGCTAATGGAAAGAGTCTTAAATTAATATTTCTCATGTGAATTCACCTTGAAGAAAGTTACGGAAGTGAGGGAGTTTGAGGAAGCGAATCAGGATGTACTCAGCAGATTTAAAGCAACATACAGACAGAAAAATCCCTGCTCTTTGACCAAGGCTACATCCACACTAGACCGGATAATTTTGAAAATGCCGACTTTACGTAAAAACAATAGGCATCCACACCAAGCGTTTTTCGAAACTACCTCTGTCCACATTAAAACAGGTATTTGGGTGAATCTCCTCCTACTGGGCACGTGCAGGACAAATCTACGGAAAACAAGTGACATGTTTGTGTCAAATCTCACTGAAAGTGTGCGTTTGTGCAGTTACAGACTAGAAAAACTTAAAAAGAAATTGCCAAATGACAGACAGCTGTTGGCTCTCGCGCAGGAGGACATAAACTTAAAAAAAAATAATACTGGAGCATGTGGAGGCAACCGACAGGGAGTTCACGGACTGTATGACCCGGCTGACAACAAACATTGAAAAACTGACTAACTCTGTTGCATTAGTAAAGCACCTTGTTAAATGTATAAAACATGTTTGCATCAGTGTTACCTTGAATTTCCAATGTTACATTAGGCTGTAACACATCTATTGTCTGAGAAGTATTTGCATAAATAGATAAACCACCTTCATACAGGCAAGGACAGGAAACAGGGCAAAGTGAGTGTACTTATTTCTTCAACACACACAAAATACTCGTGGAACACAGCAGGCCAGGCAGCATCTATGGGAAGAAGCACTGTCGACGTTTCAGGCCAAGACCCTTTGTCAGGACTAACTGAAAAGCAAGATAGAGATTTAAAAGTAGGAGGGGGAGGGGGAAATGCGAAATTATAGAAGACCGGAGAGGGTGGGATGAAGCTGAGAGCTGGAAAGGTGATTGGCGAAAGTGATACAGAACTGGAGAAGGGAAAGGATCATGGGACGGGAGGCCTCGGGAGAAAGAAAGGGGGAGGGGAGCACCAGAGGGAGATGGAGAACAGGCAAATGATGGGCACAGAGAGAGATAAAAGGGGGGGGGGCCTAAATATATCAGGGATGGGGTAAGAAGGGGAGGAAGGGCATTAATGGAAGTTAGAGAAGTCAATGTTCATGCCATCAGGTTGGAGGCTACCCAGCCGGTATATAAGGTGTTGTTCCTCCAACCTGTGTTTGGATTCATTTTGACAATAGAGGAGGCCATGGATAGACATATCAGAATGGGAATGGGATGTGGAATTAGAATGTGTGGCCACAGGGAGATCCTGCTTTCTCTGGCAGACAGAGCATAGGTGTTCAGCGAAACGGTCTCCCAGTCTGTGTCAGGTTCACCAATATATAAAAGGCCACACCGGGAGCACTGGACGCAGTACGATACCTTGTATACCGGCTGGGTAGCCTTCAACCTGATGGCATGAACATTGACTTCTCTCATTTCCATTAATGCCCCTCCTCCCCTTCTTACCCCATCCCTGATGTATTTAGTTTTTTTCCCCCTCCTCTTTTTTTTCTCTCTCTCTCTGCCCATCACTCTGCCTGTTCTCCATCTCCTTCTGGTGCTCCCCTCCACCTTTCTTTCTCCCTAAGCCTCCTGTCCCATGATCCTTTCCCTTTTCAAACTTTTCAATCACCTGGTCTTTCATGCAACAGGTTTTTCATCCTTTCCCTTCTCCAGCTCTGTATCCCTTTTGCCTATCATCTTTCCAGCTCTCAGCTTCACCCCACCCCCTCTGGTCTTCTCCTGTCATTTCGCATTTCCCCCTTGCCCTCCTACTTTTAAATCTCTTACTATCTTTCTTTTTAGTTAGTCCTGACGAAGGGTCTCAGCCCGAAACGTTGACATTGCTTCTCACTATAGATGCTGCCTGGCCTGCTGTGTTCCACCAGCATTTTGTGTGTGTTGCTTCAATTTCCAGCATTTGCAGATTTCCTTGTGTTTGATACTTATTTATTCAGTAAGTTATGGGTCAAAGTATTTGGTGAGTACATTTCTAACTCTTCTGACTTCAGTCGCATTGCCGTCTGTTGTGATATTGTTAGGTTGTGTGGGGGATTCCATTCAAGAAAACAATGAAATGCCGCGCTGCTGCCACCATCTGTTCCGGCAGGTCAAGACAGTTACCCCATCCACACTGCTCTGCCCAATCAGTGTTTTCAAATTTACACACACTGGAGGGCATTTTAGAAAAGTGTTTTCGGGGGAGCAAAATGCCGTTTCAGTGTGGACGGATGGTCAAAACGAAGAAAAAAAGCTTCAGTAGTGTGGACGTAGCCCAAGAGTATCCTAGGACGTTGTGGAAAGCTAGGGAAGAAATTACTGGGCCCTGGCAAATGTATTTTTATCATCATTTGTGAACAGTGAGGAAGTGTTAGACTGGGGAGTGGCTAACTTTATTTAAGAAGGGCTGCAAGGATAAACCAGGGAATTACAGGCCAGTAGTTCGGTGTTTCAGGAGCCTGAACTTTTCAATCACCTGGTCTTTCATGCAACAGATTTTTCATACTTTCAGTTGTTTACTAAATTATTTCTGGTTCTTTGTTATGTGCTGAGTGTGGGTTACATGGTCGGCACAACATTGTGGGCGGAAGGGCTTGTAATGTGCTGTGAATTTCTACGTTCTATTATCTTATTGTTCCTACAAGAAATGTCCAAACTTGTCGGAACACAATACATAATTACACTTCGGCAAAATTGTATGTCATTTTCCTGGCTTGAATGTTTCCTTCTGCTGTTGTGTTGTTGCAGTTGCCTTCTTGTATATTGTTCTGTTTTTAAGTTATAAATTGATGTTTAAAATTCGTTTTCTTTGTTTTCATTTTTCAGGATGATCTGCGAATTGATGGACGTGGCTGTGAAGATTACAGGCACATAGAAGTAGAAACAGATGTGGTGTCGAACACAAGTGGGTCTGCTAGAATGAAAATTGTAAGGACCCCATTTTGCTATCTTTATTCTAATGACTGTTGCATTAGAGTCATCTATTGCAATAGTATAAGAAGTGCAAAAATCACTTAAGAGGGGAATCGGGGGGGCTTAAGAAGCATAAAGTTGTCCTAGCAGACAAGAACAAGGAGGCTCCAAAGTACTTTTACAGATATATTAAGAACAAGAGGATAACAAGGGACAAAATTGGTCCTCTTGGAAATCAGCATGGTCATCTATATATGCAGCTAAAAGAGAGGAGAAGATCTTAATTGGATATTTTGCATCTATATTTTCTCAGGAGAAGATCATAGTCTGTAGAACTAAGACAAAACAGCACTGAAGTTATGGACCATGGATCATATACGGATTACAGTGGTATAGGTGATTGCTGTCTTGAGGCAAATCCCTAGGTCCTGACAAGATGCCCCCTTATGGGAGACCAGTGCAGAAATTGCAGGAGTGCTATTAGATCAGAGGTTCCAAGCCCTTTTTATGCCATGGATCAGTACTGTTTAGCAAAGGGTCAGTAGACCCCAGGTTAAGAACACCTGTATTCTTATAAAGAGGTTATAAAGGTTATAAAAATTATAAAGAGGTTTTAAAACATCTTTATCCATGTGGAAATGCTTGAGGATTGCAGCATAGCTGATATTGTTCCAGATTATAGGCCTGTGAGTCTGTTGTCAGTAGTGGATAATTACTGGAAAGTATTCCAATGAACCAAATATATAAGTATCTGTATAGGCTGAGCCTAATTAGAGATGGTCAATATGGCTTGTGCATGGTAGTTCATGTCTATCCATTCTTAGAGTTTTTGACGTTACCGGGAAAGTTGATGAAGGAAAGGCAGTTGATGTAGTCTACATGAACTTTAGCAAGGCCCTGCATAGTAGGCTGGTTCAGAAGGTTCAGTCGCTTGGCATTCAAGATGAGTTAGTAAATTGGATTCAACAAAGGCTTTGTGGGAGAAACCAGAGATGGTTAGATGGTTGCCTCTCTGACTGTAGGCTGGGTCCTTTGTTGATTGTCATGTATATCAATGATCTGGAGGATTGTGTGGTAAACTAGATCTGCAAATTTGTGGATGACACCAATATAGGGGCCGTAGAAGACAGCGAGGAAGGCTATCAAAGCTTGTAACAGGATGTTGACCTGTTGGAAAAATGAGCTCTAAAATGGCAGATGGACTGTAATGTAGACAAGTGTAATGTGCACTTGGGGAGAACAAATCAGGACAGGACTTAAATATTGATTACTAGAGCACTGAGGTGTGCAGTTGATCAGAGGAATATCGATCCATCATTCCTTGAAAGTGGCATCACAGGAGGATAGTGTCATAAAGAGAGGTTTTGGCACATTGGCCTTTGTAATCAAAGTGCTGAGTGCAGGAGTTGGGATTTTATGTTGAAGTTGTATAAGATATTGGTTCAAAATAAATTCATTATCAAAGTACATAAATGTCACTATATACAACCTTGATATTCATTTTCTTGTGGACATAGTCAATAAATCCATAATAGAATAATTGCAATAGATTCAATGAACAATGACACCATCTTGGTTTTTCAACCAGTGTGCAAAAGACAACAAAATGCAGATATGAAAAAGAAATAATAATGGATAAACTAGCAATAAATATTTGGAATATGGAATGGAATCCTGGAAAGTAAGTTCATAGGCTGTGGAAATGTTTCAGTGATGTAAGTGAAGTTGAGTGGTTATCCACTTTGATTCAAGAGCCTGACGGTTGAGGAGTAATAACTGCTACTGAACCTGACAATGTGAGTCCTGAGGCTCCTGTACCACCATCCTAATGATTGCAGTGAGAAGAGAGCATGTCCTGGGTGATGGGGGTCCCTGATGATGGTTGCAGTTTTCTTGCTTCAACATTTCATGTAGATGTGCTCAGTGGTAGGGAGGGCTTTACCCACAGTGGATTGGGCCATATCCACGACTTTTGTAGGATATTCTGTTTAATGGCATTGGTGTTTCCATACCAGTCTATGATACAGCTAGTCAATATGCTCTCCACTACACACACAGTTTGTCAGTTTTAGATATCTTGTCGATTCTTTGCAAACTCCAAAGGGAGTAGAGATGCTGTTGTGCTTTTTTGGTAATTGTACTAATTGGGCCCAGTACAGGTCCTCTGAAATATTAACACTGAGGAATTTAATGTTGCTGACGCACTCTACCTCTGATCCTCCAATGAAGACTATCTTGTGGACCTTTGGGTTTTCTTCTCCTGAAGTCAATAATCAGCTCCTTGGTCTTGCTGATGTTGAGTAAGAGGTTATTGTTAAGGTACCTCTCAGCCAGATTTTCAATCTCCCTTTGTATGCTGATTCATCACCACCTGTGATTTGTCCAACATCAGTGGTATTGTCAGCAAACTTGAATATAGCATGGGATATAGCATGTGCTCAGCCACACAGTCTTAAGTATAAAGTGAGTAGGGCAGGGATTAAGCACATGGCCTTGTGCACCAATGCTGATGCAGACTATGGAGGGGATCCAAACTGACTGGGGTCTGCAAGTGAGGAAATCAAAGATTCAATTGCACAAGGTAATGAGGCCAAGGTCTTGGAGTTTATTGATTAGTTGAGGGGATGATGGTTTTGAATGCTGAACTGTAGTTGATAAAGAACATCCTGATGTATGTACCTTTGCTATTCAGATGTTCCAAGGTTGAGATGGCATCTGCTGTGGACCTTTTGCTCCATTAAACAAATTGGAGCGGATCTAAGTTGCTTCTCAGGCAGTAATTGATGTTTCATCACAAAACTCAAAACACTTCACTGTGGACGTAAGTGCTACTGGATGAGTTATTGAGGCAGGTTACTACGTTCTTCTTAGGCACCAGTAAAATTGAAGCCTGCTTGAAGTGGGTGAGGCCTCAGACTGCAGAAGTGAGAGGTTAAAGATCTCAGTGAACACTCCCATCAGTTGATAAACATGGCTTTTCAGTACTTGGTCAGGTATTCCATTTGAGCCAAATGCTTTTCATGGGTTCACCTTTAAACGGTGCTCATGTGTCAGCCTCAGAAACTGTTATCACAGGGTCAACGGGGTGAAGGAGTTTCTGATGGTCATCTTTCGCTGGTCAAAGTAGCATAGAAGGCATTGAGTTCATCTAGAAGCAACGCCCTGTTGCTTATGTTGCTTGATTTTACTTTATAAGAGGTGATAGTATTCAACCCTTGCCACAACTGCCAAGCATCCTTTGTTGGTTCAAGTTTTGTTCAGAATTACCACTCCGCCTGTGAGGTGGCTTTCCAGATATTCCACCTGGACCTCTTGTAACTTTTTTTGGTTAACCACTTGAATGCTTCTGATCTGGCCTTCTGCAGATTGAGGATCTTGTGGTTCATCCAGGGCTTCTGATTGGGGATGACTGAATGATTTTGTGGGGACACACTTGTCTTCAACTGTTTATTAAAACATGACAACCATGATGTATTCATTCAGATCCACAGATGAGTCCTTGAACAAGACCACTGACTTGAGGCAACACCATAGCCACTCTTTTGCCTCCTAATCTCTGGAGCCTTGCTCTTTAGTCTCTGCCTGTACGCAGGTCGGAGAAGGACAGCCAAGTGGTCCGATTTACTGGGTATGGAACGGGAGGCATTTCTCATCTTAGTAATGTAAGTGGTCTAGTGTGTGAGGACCTCAGGCGCTACAGATTATAGCAAAACTGCTACATCAGAGCACCACCAAGAGTTTATCATGAAATGCACACCTTCATGTTTTGCCTTCTCCCAATCAGCAGTTCAGTCCATTTGGTAAATCAGGAAGCCTGAGTGCTGGGAGAAAGCTGTATCTTACTCAGATATAGAACATAGCAATCTCTCATTTCCATCTGACACAACAATCTTGCCCTCACATCCTCAGTTTTGTTCTCCAATAACTGCAATTTGCAAACATGATGCTCAGTGGAAAGATCCTCACTCCATTGTGTTCCAGGCTGGTCTAATTTGGAGTACTTTGTGCGGTTTTGATTACCTACTTGCAGGAAAGAAATTAATAAGATTGAAGGAGTACAGTAAAAATTTACAAGGATGTTGCCAGGATGTGAGGTCCTGAGATAAAGGGAAAGGTTGAATAGGTTAAGATTTTATTCCTTAGAGCACAGTAGAATGAGGAGATTTGATAAAAGTATACAAAATTATGAGGGGTATAGATAGGTTGAATGCAAGCAGGCTTTTTCCACTGAGGTTGCATGGGACTAGGATGAGAGGTCATGGTCAAGGGTGAAAATATTTCAGAGAAACTTGAGGGGGAACTTCCCTCGGGGTGTTGAGAGTGTGGAATGAACTGTAAGCGGAAGTGGTGGATGTAGATTTGATTTGAACATTTGAGAGAAATTTGGATAAGTATATGGATGAAGGGAGTATGGAGAGCTGTAGTTGATAAAGAACATCCTGATGTATGCATCTTTGCTGTCCAGATGTTCCAGGATTGAGATGGCATCTGCTGTGGACCTGTTGCTCCAGTAGGCAAATTGGAATGAATGCAAGTCACTTCTCAGGTTGGAGTTGATATGTTTCATTACGTTTAGCCTCTCAAAGCACTTAATCACTATGGATGTAAGTGCTACTGGACAATAGTCATTGAGACAGTTACCACATTCTTCTTCGATACCAGTATAATTGACACATGTGGGTACCTACTCAGTTGCAATTATAGTTCAGCGCAAACTAAATGGGCTGAACGAGCTGTTTCTGTACTGCACTGTACTGCTCTGTGACTCTGATTTAATTCAGTTTGTTAAGCCTCATTAAATATTCTTAAACGTGAGACTAATCAGCACTAATGGATCATAGTTCACCTGAGGAGAATTATTATTAACTGTATTTATGCAAAGTTTTTATGTAGTTCCTCCTTATAGAAAGATAAAAATATACACTGCCAAGGATGTGGGATGCTTTTGTTGCTAAAATATAGTTCTTCCCATCAGTAACAGCCACAATTGTCATGGGCATCTAACAGTTTCAGGAAAATGTTTTCAGCCATTTGCCATGACTTTTTGAGTCAAATTACATTATCAACTAGTGCAGTTATTTTAGATTATTTGGCATGTAGCTCACAGGTTCCACGTTTCCCTGTGTGTTGTAAGTTTAGGAATTGGAAGCTTAGATTTAACAGTAGGCTGAGAATGCATTATTGTTAATAGAATATAGCAGTAATCAGTGCAGAATAACAAATTTAAAATAATTTTATTAGCAGTACATCTGAAACAGATGTTTGGCCTTTCATCTAAGCTGTTAAGTTGAAGTTTCATCTGCCCTTATTTGGTCGCCACCAAATAAGATTGTAGAGTTTTACATTACAGAAATAGGCTCTTAAGCCCACATCCATGGTGACTATTTTGTGCATCTACACTAATCCAATTTGCTTGCATTAGGACCATATCCATTTGTTCCTTGTCTACTTAAGTGGCTGTCTAAATTTCTTTTAAATGGAGTGATTGTATCCAATTTGCCACTGCCTTTGTAGTAAGATCCAGATCAAATCAAATGAAGTTTTAATTATTACACACAAAATGCTAGTTCCTCCAACACTTTATGTGTGTTACTTGGATTTCCAGCATCTGGAGATTTTTCTCTTGTTTGTTAATTATCATTTAAACCATTCATGGATACAGTTGAATGAGACAGCATTCGTCTGTGGCCCAGGTACATAACATACATTCAAAATAGTGAGAGAGAAATAAAAACACACGCATCGTTGCGCAAGAAGAGTTCAAGTGCCTGAGTGCCATGCAAATTGATGGTATACCTCCCAGTGATCCATCCGGCCCTTCTGCCAGTCGAGAGCTGGAGGGCAGCACCGACAGGAGAGGCCAGCTACCAACCAAGCTGCTGCCACATCACCTGTCTTACCGTCAAACAAGGGAAGCAAGCACCTCACATAATCAATGTCCAACAGTCTCTTGCAATCAAAACCACTCTCTGTAAACATTGTCTCCTCAGATTCCCCTTAACTCTCCTTCCTCTCCCCTTAAGCCTATACTTTCTCTTTTTTGATAACCCTGCCATCAGAAAAGATTCTGATGAGTTATACTATCTTTATCGTTTATGATCATCATACCTCCATCATGTCACCCTTAGCCTCCTTTGCTACAAGAAATTAAGCGCAGTCCATAGGCCACATCCCAGTGGATTTCCTGTGCAGCTTAATCACTTCCTATCTATACTGAGTAAAATGGATCCAAGCGTGGCCCAGCCAGTGTTTTGTGAAATTGCAGCTTAATGTAAAGGAACCTCAATGTAGAGGGATTGTACAATAGACTTCATTCTGCAGTTCGAGAGGGACTATAAGACCATAACACAGGAATATTCTATCGATCACTCCTGCTCTGCCATTCTATCACAGCAGATTTCTTAACCCTCTCAACCCCTTTCTCTTGCTTTCTCCCTGTAACATAGGAAACCTACAGCATAATACAGGCCCTTCAGCCTATGATGCTGTGCCGAACATGTAGTTACTTTAGAAATTACCTAGGGTTACCCATAGCCCTCTATTTTTCTTAGCTCTGTGTACCTATCCAGGAGTCTCTTAAAATACCCTATCAATTCCGCCTCTACTACTGTCACCGGCAGCCCTTTCCACGCACTCACCACTCTGAGTAAAAAAACATCTTACCCCTGACGTCCCTTCTGTACCTACTTCCAAGCACCCTAAAACTGTGCCCTCTAGTGTTAGCCATTTCAGCCATGGAGAAAAAGCCTCTGACTGTCCATACGATAAATGCCTCCCATCATCTTATACACCTCCATCAGGTCACCTAATCCTCTATTGCTCCAAGGAGAAAAGGCTGAGTTCACTCAACCTATTCTCATAGGGCATGCTCCCCAATCCAGGCAACATCCTTTCAATAGTTTCCACATCCTTCCTGTAATGAGGGGAAGTCTGACCAGGGTTCTAAACAGCTGTAACATTACTCCTTGGCTCTTGAACTCAAACCTACAGTTGATGAAGGCCAACGCACTGTATGCCTTCTTAACCACAGAGTCAACCTGCACAGCAGCTTTGAGTGTCCTATGGGTTTGGACCCCAAGATCCCTCTGATCCTTCACATTGCCAAGAGTCTTACCATTAATACTATATTCTGTCATCATATTTGACCTACCAAAATGAACCACTTCACACTTATCTGTGTTGAACTCCATCTGCCACTTCTCAGCCCAGTTTTGCATCCTATCAATGTCCTGCTGTAACCTCTTGACAGCCCTCCACACTACCCACAACACCTCCAACCTTTGTGTCATCAGCAAACTTACTAACCCATCCCTCCACTTCCTCATCCAGGTCACTTATAGAAATCACAAAGAGAAGGGGTCCCAGTACAGATCCTTGAGGCACACCACTGGTCACTGACCATGCAGAATATGATCTGTCTACAACTATTCTTTGCCTTCTGTAGGCAAGCCAATTCTGGATCCATAAAGAAATGTCCCCTTGGATCCCATGCCTCCTTACTTTCTCAATAAGCCATGCATGGGGTACCTTATCAAATACCTTACTGAAATCCATATACACTACGTCTACTACTCTACCTTCATCAATGTTTATCAATGTGTTTAGTCACATCCTCAAAAATTTCAATCAGGCTCGTAAGGCATGACTTGCCTTTGACAAAGACATGCTGACTATTCCTAATCATATTATACCTCTCCAAATGTTCATAAATCCTACCTCTTCGGATCTTCTCCATCAACTTAGCAAATGCTGAAGTAAGACAGGCTTACTAACCAAGAACCTATAAAACTCTGTTTCTAATATACTCAACAAATTGGCTTTGGCAACTGTCTGCGGCAACAAATTCCACAGATTCACCATGCTCTGGCTAAAGAAATTCCTCTTCACCTCTGTTTTAAAGGGACGTCCTTGCATTCTAAAGCTGTGCCCTCTGGTCATAGACCCCCTCACAATAGGAAACATTTTCTCCACTTCCACTATATCTAGGCCTTTCAATAATTCACAGATTTAAATGAGGTAACCCCTAAACTCCAGTGAGTATGGGCCCAGAGCCATCAAATGCTGCTCATACATTAACTCTTTCATTCTTGGGATCATCCTTGTGAACCTCTCTGGATCTTCTCAGATGCCAGCTCATCCATTTTTAGATAAGGGGCTAAAAGCTGCTCACAATACTTAAAAGGAGGTCTGACCAATGCCTTAAAACCTCAGCATTACGTTCGTGATTTTATATTTTAGTCCTCTTGAAATGAATGCTAATATTGAATATACCTTCAGCTGACTCAAGCTGCTAGTTAACCTTCAGGGAATCCTGCATGAGGACTCCCCATCCCTTTGCACCTCTGGTTTCTGAATTTTCACCCTGTTCAGAAAATAGTCCATACCCTTATTTTCACGGAACTGCATGACCATACACTTACCTGCACTATATTCGATCTGCCACTTCTTTCCTATTCTCCTAATCTGTCTGAATTCTCCTGCAGATTCCCTGCTTCCTCAACACCACTTGCCCTTCCACCTATCTTATGCAAACTTTGCCAAATCATTGGCATACAACTTGAAAGAAGCAGTTCTAACACTGACCCCTGTGAAACACCACTACTCACCTGCAGCTAACCTGATAAGGCTCCTTTATTCTCAGTCTTTGCCTTCTGTCTGTCAGCCAATCTCTATCCATGCTAGTATCCTTCCTGTTATCGGCTCTTTTTTAGCAGTCTCGTGCAGCACCTTTTCAAAGGCCTTCTGAAAATCCGAGTGAAACTCTCCTTTTTCTATTGTGGCATTCTGTTTTTGATCCAAGGTTCTTTTGGAGTCAACAAAGAGGCATAAGATGTGTTGCTTCACAATCGTTATATTAAATGCTAATAGAACAAAGAGAATTGGGAATGGAGAATGGTAGGAGGCTAGGAACAAAGGAAACAAAAAGTATAAAGATGGTGAGCCTTCTTTTCCTGTTATACATAGCTACGAATCATTCCATTCAAATCTATAGATAAGAGTCAACCAATCAGATAACCCCTGTTCAAATGTGATGCCAAGAAGCATCCAGAAAGGGACAGAACTGTAACTGCTGGGTGGTACGTACTGTGACTACTAGGAAATATACTGAACACCTCTGCATGTAGGTAGTTACATACAATACAAGCAGATATAAAAGTTAAACTGCAAAATAAATAACAATTAAACAGTTTAATCCAGCATCCCCCCCCCCCCCCCTTTGGATTCTGAATCACGCACTTACAATCATTACATCTGAAAATTCTGAGGCAGAAGAACTTGTATCTATATTAAGTATAAAATAATCAAAAACTATTTGTCATGGAAATATCAATGGGCATTCATGGGATTCGTGTTTGGGTAGGCTAGTAGGTATACTTGGGTGAGTTTGAATTACTCTTAACTGGATCTTATACAAGTAAAAAAGATGTGTAGTGCCCTGGTTCACATCTTTACTGCTATGCTGTATGTATTTCATTCAGCAGCTCCGTAAGAGCAGTCTGTTCTGCTTTCAGCCTCTTTGGGTTATTGTTGAAGATGAGGGATGATGTGGAATGTGTGCCATCCAATTTGCGGGCGGTTTTTTGTGGAGAGGGACAATAAGGTTGGTCTTGGGATTTGTTTGAGAGATGAAGAGAGAAGATGCTGGGGAGGACCAGTCGTAGCGTACGATACGGTGGGGGAACTGTTTGTTCGAGATGGATCGCGAGCAATTTTCGGAAGGTGGTGTGTGTTTTCATGCTGTCTGTGTACTCAGCGCATGAGTGACAGAGAAGTTCAAGATGAGCTCCAGCTTGTGCACATTGGACTGTTTAATTAGAATGGGCCCTTTTCTTTTTGTTATCCTTTACTGATCCTTTAGTTAAAATTTATAAATATAACACCTTTAATCATTTGCAGTGTACTGTCTGTTATTTTGTGGCATTAATTTGTAACAGTAGCGAATTACACAGCATCCACACAAACGGTGGTTTGGGGGCTCACGCCTCAATCTCCCATGTTTGTTGGGGACGGAGATTGTCTTCCCGAGACTTACGCAGCTGAAGAAATCAGAGGGTTTCAGATGTAAATTAGGAAAGGGCATATCAGGACAAATAATATGATTCGTAATATTGAGTATCCCCAGCTTCCTGGATTTAAATAAATCCATGGTATTTGGAGGCACGTAGTAAAATAGGCCGTAGTCAGCATGGTTTCCTCAAGGGAGAATCTTGCCTGACAAATTCTTTGAAGAAATAACAAGCAGGACAGACAAAGGAGAATCGGTTGATGTTGTGTACTTGGATTTTCAGAAGGAATTTGTCAAGGTGCCACACATGAAGTTGCTTAACAAGCCATAATTGTATAGTGTTACAGAAAGATTCAAGCATGGATAAAGCAGTGGCTGATTGGCAGGAAGCTAAGTGTGGGAATAAAGGGAGCCTTTTCTGGTTGGCTACCAGTGATTAGTGGTGTTTCACAGGGGTATGTGTTGGGAATAATTCTTTCTATATTATATCAATAATTTGGATGATGAAATTGATGGCTTTGTTGCAGAATTTGCAGACGATATGAAGATAGGTGGAGCACAGGTAGTTTTGGGACAGTAAAGAGGCTATAGGAAGACTTAGACAGATTAGGGGAATGGGAGAAGAAATGGCAAATGGAATGAATACAGGAGGTACATGGTCATGCATTTTGGTGAAGAAATGAAAGAGTTGACTTTTCTAAATGGAGGGAAAACTGAAGTGCAAAGGGACTTGGAGTTCTCTATGCAGAATTCCCTAAAGGTTAATTTGCAGGTTGAGTCTGGTGACATTTCAAGGGGACTTGAATATAAAAGCAAGGATGTAATGTTGAGAATTTATAAAACACTGGTGAGGCCTCGCTTGGAGTATTGTGAGCAGTTTGGGGCCTCTTATCTTAGAAAGGATTTGCTGAAACTGGAAATGGTTCAAAGAAGGTTCACAAAATTGATTCCAAGATTAAATGGCTTGTCGTATGAAGAGTGTTTAACGGTTCTGTTCTTGGGTGCATTAGAATTCAGAATAATCAGGGTGAAGAGTGACCTCATTAAAACCTATTTAATGGTAAAAGTCCTTGGTGGAGTGGATGTGGAGAGGATGTTTCCTATGATGGGAGAGTCTAAGAGCAGAGGACACAGCCTCGGAACAGAGGGATGTCCTTTTAGAACAGATGAGGAGACATTTCTTTAGCCAGAGAGTAGTGAATCTGTGGAATTCTTTGCATACTTAAGGTAGATGTTGATAGGTTCTTGATTGGTCAGGGCACGAAGGGATACGGGGAGAATGCAGGAGAATGGGGCGGAGAGGAAAACAGGATCAGTTGTGGGGAAATGGCAGAGCAGACTCGATGGGCCAAATAGCTTAATTCTGCTCCTATATCTTATGGTCAATCAAAGAAATCTCTTCCATCAGATTGATATATTTTAGCTACTTCTTTACAAATATGATCAGTCAATTCAGTTATGTCTTCAAACTTGTCAGGTATATAAGTACAACAATCCTGGCCTATAACTGCACGTTCCCTCCCCACCCCAGCCCACCTTTGCTGGATTGTGCTGATGAATTTTGCTTAAGAAAGAGGGCATATGTTCCTTCAGTATCTGCACAAATGCCTAGCATTGGTGATTATTCTGGTGTGTAATATATACATACCTAACAGCTAGAGGCATTAATGGCATAGCAAATTCATATGGTCCTTGCATGTATAAATTTTGAATTATCTCAACAGGTACATTGTGAGTAGGGAAAAATGGCAAATAAAAACAACAAATAATATTAGAATAAACTTAATAATGTCCAGTTGCTGACTCTGAAGTCTTCTGGCTGGTTATTGATTTGCTCATTGTGAGTACTAAGTTGGAGATTACTAGCAAGTTATCCACAGCGCTTGCTGTCTTCATTGAATACCACTTTAGCTCATTTGCAATGGCTGGCGTGTATCCACTAACTTTTACTTTCCAATTTTACTGACGAGTTGATAGATCGAGCTCCCAGTAGTGCCTTGTGTGGTTTCTTAATCACCAGGAACCAGGGTGTGTCCTCCCTCTGTTGGATCGTTCCAAACGGCAGAAACCTATTGAGAAACAGACTGGACAGTTTGGGTTAATTACAACAGTTAATAACAGAAACAGTTCGCTAAACTGTCTGCAATATTGTGTATATTAGCCTTTCTGAGCTCAAGAGCTCCTGGCAGTGACATAGGGCACCCTGTTACTTCCTTAAATGGATTTAATTTAGTTTTCTTTTGAGTTGCTCTGGTGCTACATGAGACCATAGGAAGAGTCCTAGGCCATGGTATGCCTTCTTCATGATACTTACCTATAATTTTTTGATTATTCCATTCATTTGTTTGACATGTCTTGATGTCTGGGTGATGTGGACAATGAAAAGAACAGTCAATGTCCATCAGACAAACACTTCCAGTCAACTGTGTTCCCTGGTCAGAGTCAGTGTTGCAGGGCAATCCCCATTTCAGTCAAGTCTTGACTTCTGGCTGAGATGGCACCACTTTTTCTCCCCTGCTTATTCTTTTTATTTTAATTTTCTTTTTGAAACTTTTGGAGCCCGTGACTTACAGTCTGTAGTTTGATCGGGTGAGCTGACATTCTGCTGTCCCCAAGAAAACTCCAGCGAAGAAATGCAAGCACGAACTACCAGGAAGAGAAGCTCAGAGACTAGATGGGGGACTACATTTCTTGCCAATTAAAGCCTCGAGGTAGATTGAAACATCGAAAGAACTGCAGGGGAGAGCGAGTGCTTCTCAGAGAGGCCGCTGGTTCGAGTCGCTGCCATTGGGTCTCATGCTCTTGGAGGTGTTATCGAAATTGAGATTTATGGATTGGGTTTTAGCTCAAATTAACTGTAGTTCATATTGGCTTCTTTCAGTTCCATGTTCTTTCTTGTGTTCTCAGTTCTCACCCATTTTTCTTGTTGCAATTGGTGAGCTGGGGGTTTGGGTGATCTGTTAGTTTTTGTGTGAGGGAGGGGTTTGGGTTTTGCAAGTTTTTGTTTTCGTGCGGGGGAGCTGTTGATGGTTTTCAACTACTTGTATGATTTTCTGTATTCTATTGCTGTCTGGAGAAGAGACAACATTTCAGAGTTGTATTCTGCACACATACTTTGATAATAAAATGAATCTTTGAATATGGTCCTTGATCAGAGTTTTTGCTGTGTGTCTGGCAGTGGCTTTCTTTGCTGGAATAGCTTCCACCCATCTTGAAAACTTTTTGACTGTAACTAGTACATCTAAGTATCCTTTATGCTTTGGCAAAGTACTGTAAGTGTAAAATGGAGCTCTTAATTGTGGTAGCTCTTCCACTGTTCAAGGATTTATTTTCTGGCACGTCATGCATCTTTTAAATGTTTATTGAGCTTCTGCCCTGAACTTTGTATTCCATTGGGAAAATCTGTCGATCATTGTTTGTTCTCCAATGTTTTCTAGGGAGTGTGTTTGCTTTGCCAAATAAGGAAACAATGTAATTCAAGCTAGTAGTCTATGACTAGTGCTGTACCTCTGTGCTCCATCACTGATTAACCTCCCACCATTCTCCATCCAGCACCAAATTTCCTGGTTGGAGCATTGAGCTTGCATCTTCTGAGTATCTTGTATATTCATTTGTGATAGAGAGTACAACTGTTTCCATAATTTCCATTGTCAGGGTTCACTGCATATGGTCTGGGTACTTCTTTTAATTCTTTAACCTTTCACAATTTAGTCCATGAATAACTAACTATAGCTCTCCATTGTAGTTATTTTGGAGTTGCTTTTACATTTTAAAACAGCAATTTCTGATGATATTCATGAGTTCTTGTACTAGTGATTTTGATCAGGGTTCCTGCAGCTGTAAGAAATTCCATTTGTCTTTTTAAGTTTTAAAAAATCATGAAAAACTCTTAAAAACCTTTTGAGAATCAGTGCAGGTATCAGCTGATCTTCCTTCGGCCATCTTACAGGCCTCAGTCCGAGGTTTCAATTCTGCCTCTTGCACAGAGCGACCAGGATCCGTCTGAATTCCTCTCAGGATCATCAGTGTAATGACCAACAGACTCCTCATCTTCTTTAGATGAGACTGCCATCACATGTTTCTCATTGACATACAGCATAAATTATTTACCAATATTAGGGATTCTTAATGCAAGTGCAGTACATAATGTAGGCTTTAAAGTTTGAAGCACTTTCAGTTGCTCTTCTTTAAGCACTACAGACTCTTATGACATTTACTGCCCTTCAACAGATTGTTAAATGATTGATGGATCTGCCAGTATAGGGGTTACCTTGTTGATACATTGATTAGCAGCCGACTGTCAGTCTTCCATAGTTTCTACTTCAGTCCTGCTTGTCTTCACTCCCTTGCAGTTTATTGGAGAAAACTGCGATATAGCCACAAATCCTGTTATATCATCACTGTCATCTTCACTAGAGTTGCTAGAGGCAGCTGGAGAGTCCATTTCATGTTCATCCTATAGAGTTTGAATGGTGTATCTGTTTCGGAGGACTGTCCGATGTAGAAGCTGTTTCCCAAGGAGGAGTGTCACTGGCAGGATTGCTCAGCTTTTAGATATTGCTTTAGTTCTTCTCTCGGCCCCCTACCATGCGCTTCAATTCGATTATACTTACCATGTTTTCTTGCTCATTAAAGTAAAAATTTACTCTTTAGACTTTGTACTGTGTCTATCATGCTTTTCTTTGTACCGTAGATTCCGGACTACAGAGCGCACCTGATTAAAAGCCGCACGCTCTAATTTTAGAAAGAAAATCAATTTTGTACTTGTACAAGCCGCACTGGATTTTAAGCCGCAGGTGTCCCTCGTTGTAATATGAGATATTTACACAGAAAGATATTACACGTGAGGATTTTTTAACTTTTAATTAAATCCGTATGGTAACATAAACAAATACATATTGCAAATGCTTTTTATTGAACAGTGCCTGGAACACAGCTACTTTTAAATATACATACGTATCGGTAACACACAAATTACGTTGTGTATACTTTTTTACTGAACAGTGCACGAACAACATTCCAATATCTCCTAACGACTGGTTAAAAAAATATATATACTGCAGCCTACCAGGAAAAGTTATTGATCGCCTTCTTCATCTTCCTCCTGCGCACTAAAACCATCAAAGTCCTCTTCTTCAGTGTCCGAATTGAACAACCTCAGGATCTCGTCACTCACTTCAGTCTCTTCGTTGTTGCTCTCACTTGAGCGCACGCGGTCCTCTTCATCACGCAGCAGTCCAGCCTTTCGAAACCCGTTGGTGATGGTGGATGTTGTGACACGGCTCCACGCATTTAGGATCCACTGGCAGACTTGAGTTAAAGATGCTCTTCGCATGCGTCCTGTTTTGGTAAAGGATTTCTCGCCACTCGTCATCCAAGCCTCCCACTCAACGCGCAGCGCCACTTTAAATGCCCGGTTCACGCTGATGTCCAGTGGCTGCAAATACTTCGTGGTGCCCCCAGGAATCACAGCTGGAATTGAGTTTGTACTCTTGATGGCAGCTTTCACTGAACTTTCATTGTCAGCCGCTTAAAAAATCACCATCGGTGGAAGCTTTAGTCCGGATGCTGTGCAGCTCAGAACACAAGTAAAATGCGTTCTTTCATGGCCACTTGTTTTCAGTGTGTTGGACGAGTCACCTTTTTTATTAACAGTCCGAGTGAGAGGCAGGTCAAACGTCAAAGTACTTCATCCATATTTATGATATCATCTGGCCCGATGGAATTCTCCGCTATCTTTGTTTGAGTAAATGTGCGGAAGTTAGCAAGTTTTTCCTCGTGGTCGGGAGGGAGTTGCTGACACAGAGTCATGCGTACCCTGACGGACAGGCCTTTTCGTCTCATAAATCTAAAACACCACGATGGCCCACCTCTAAAATCTTCGATTTTCATTTTGGTGGCGATTGCTTTAGCCTTCAGTCTGATCTGCATGGTGGAAACATCGCGGCCGCCTGCTCTCTGTGTGTTAACCCAGTCTTCAAGAAAGTTTTCAAGTTCGGGCCATCTGCTATGATTACCTCTGAAAGCTTTTGTTGTCTTTTTGCATTGACTCAGTTCTTCACGCTGGCGTCTCCACCATCTCACCATCGATTCATTTATGCCAAGATTATGTGCAGCAGCTCGATTTCCTTCTTCAACCGCCAGATTGATCGCCTTTAACTTAAAAGCTGCATCATATGCTTTTCTTCGAGTGTTTTCCATGTTGATGAGGGTGAGTACAAATGACTGATTTACAATAATTTAATTGTGAAAGTGCGCTTGATTTATCGTACAATTTCATTGGACCTCTGTGAACTACTCATCAATTTTATTGGTCTACTGTTACGAGGCAAAATGTTTTTGGCGGCATGAAAAAAAACATGCATTAGCCGCACCGTAGTATAGGCCGCAGTGTTGCCGCAGTGTTCAAAGCGTGGGAAAGAAGTAGCGGCTTATAGTCCGGAATTTACGGTAGTTTATCACATTTCTTTCCCAATCATAAAGGAGTCAACATCTTTACTTGTCCCATTTTCACCTGCTCACATATTTGATTAAAACTAACTGCGTGTTTAACTCACATAATCCAGGTTAATCTTTTCCCTCAGGCATTCTGTGCATTTATCATACACTTTCTTAGTAACCTTTGGTATCTTGCATCTTGATTTTTTTCATTCATTTTATCAAATTGAGATGTTCTAATCATGTAAGAGCTCAGTTTCACAATTTTGGCATTTGTTTTAATTCAATCTCATGTAACACTGGATTTGTAGGTACTTATTACTTTGACTGTGATCTTGAAATATTATTAGATTGCAACTGAATTTTTCCTCCGTATCCCACCAGTTTGTACATATGTAATTATTTCTCATACCCCAATAGAAACATAGAAAACCTACAGCACAATACAAGCCCTTCCACCCACAAAGTTATGCTGAACATGTCCCTACCTTAGAAATTACTAGACTTACCTATTAATAGCCCTCTGTTTTTCTAAGCTCCATGTATCTATCCAAAAGCCTCTTAAAAGACCCTATCGTGTCCGCCTCTACCACCGTTGCCAGCAGCCCATTCCACGCACTCACCACTTTGAGTAAAAAAAACTTACCCCTGACGTGTCCTTTGTACCTGCTCCCCAGCATCTTAAACCCTTGTCCTCTTGTGGCAAACATTTCAGCCCTGGGAAAAATCCTCAGACTATCCTCATGATCAATGCCTCTCATCATCTTATACACCTCTATCAGGTCATCTCTCATCCTCTGTCGCTCCAAGGAGAAAAGGCCAAGTTCACTCAACCTATCCTCATAAGGCAAGCTCCCCAATCCAGGCAATGTCCTTGTAAATCTCCTCTGAACCCTCTCTATGATTTCCACATCCTTCCTGTAGTGAGGCAACCAGAACTGAGCACAGTACTCCAAGTGGGGTCTGACCAGGGTCATACATAGCTGCAACATTACCTCTCGGCTCCTAAATTCAATTCCATGATTGATGAAGGCCAATATACCATATACTTTCTTAACCACAGAGTCAATCTGCACAGCTGCTTTGAGCGTCCTATGGACTCGGACCTCAAGATCCATCTGATCCTCCACACTGTCAAGAGTCTTACCATTAATACTATATTCTGCTATCAAAATGAACTACTTCACAGTTATCTAGGTTGAACTCCATCTGCCACTTCTCAGCCCAGTTTTGCATCCTATCAATGTCCCATTGTAACCTCTGACAGCCCTCCACACTATCCACAACACCTCCAACTTTTGTGTCATCAGCAAACTTACTAACCCATCCTTCCACTTCCTCATCCAGGTTATTTATAAAAATCACGAAGAGTAGGTGTCCCAGAACAGATGACCCTGCTACAACCACTCTTTGCCTCCTGTGGGCAAGCCAGTTCTGGATCCACAAAGCAATGTCCCCTTGGATCCCATGCCTCTTTACTTTCTCAATAAGCCTTGCATGGGGTACCTTATCAAATGTTTTACTGAAATCCATATACACTACATCTACTGCTCTTCTTTCATCAATGTGTTTAGTCACATCCTCAAAAAATTCAATCAGGCTCATAAGGCACGACCTGCCCTTGAGAAAGCCATGCCGACTATTCCTAATCATATTATACCTCTCCAAATGTTCATAAATCCTGCCTTTCAGGATCTTCTCCATCAACTTAGCGACCACTGAGGTAAGAGTCACTGGTTTATAATTTCCTGGGCTATCTCTACTCCCTTTCTTGAATAAAGGAACAACATTTGCAACTCTCCAATCCTCTGGAACCTCTCCCATTCCCATTGATGATGCAAGGATCATCGCTAGAGGCTCAGCGATCTCCTTCCTCGCCTGGGGTACATCTCATCTGGTCCCCGTGACTTACTCATCTTATTGCTTTCCAAAACCTCCAGCACACCCTCTTTCTTAATATCTACATGCTCAAGCTTTTCAGTTCACTGTAAGTCATCACTACAATCACCTAGATCCTTTTCCATAGTGAATACTGAAGTAAAGTATTCATTAAGTACCTCTGCTTTTTCCTGCGGTTCCATACACACTTTCCCACTGTCACACTTGATAGGTGCTATTCTTTCATGTCTTATCCTCTTGCTCTTCACATACTTGTAGAATGCCTTGTGGTTTTCATTAATCCTGCCTGCCAAGGCGATCTCATGGCCCCTTCTGGCTCTCCTAATTTCCTTCTTAAGCTCCTTTCTATTAGCCTTCTATTAGATCTCTAACATTACCCAAATTTCTGAACCTTCTGTAAGCTTTTCTTTTCTTCTTGACTAGTTTTATTACAGCCTTTATACACCACGGTTCCTGTACCCTACCATAACTTCCCTGTCTCATTGGAACGTACCTATACGGAACTCCACACAAATACCCTGAATATTTGCCACACTTCCTCTGTACATTTCCCTGACAGCATCTCTTTCCAATTTAAGCCTCCAATTTCCTGCCTGATAGCCTCAATTCCGCTTACTCCAATTAAACACTTTTCTAACTTGTCTGTTCCTATCTCTCTCTAATGCTATTGTAAAGGAGACAGAATTATGATCACTATCTCTAAAATGCTCTCCCACTGAGAGATCTGACACCTGACCAGGTTCATTTCCCAATACCAGATCAAGTACAGCTTCTCCTCTGGTTGGCTTATCTACATACTGTGTCAGGAAACCTTCCTGAACACACCTAACAAACTCCACCCCATCTAAACCCCTTGCTCTAAGGAGATGCCAATCAATATTTGGGAAATCTCCCATCATGACAACTCTTATTATTACACCTTTCCAGGATCTGTTTCCCTATCTGCTCCTTGATATCCCTGTTACTATTGGGTGGCTTATAAAAAAAGTGCCCAGTAAAGTTATTGACTCCTTCGTTCCTAATCTCCACCCATAGAGACTCCGTAGACAATCCCGCCATGGTGTCCATCTTTTCTGCAGCTGTGACACTATCTCTGATCAACAGTGCCATGCCTCCCTCCCTGTCCTTTCTAAAACATCTAAACCTGGCACTTAAGGTAACCATTCCTGTCCCTGAGCCGTCCAAGTCTCTGTCACACAAGCCACCATGTCATGTCTCCAAGTACCGATCTACGCTCTAAGCTCATCCACTTTGTTCACAACACTCCTTGCATTAAAATAGACACATCTCAAACCTTTGGCCTGAGCTTGTCCCTTCTCTATCACCTGCCCATCCTCTCTCTCGCACTGTCTGCAAGCTTTCTCTATTTGTGAGCCAACCACCTCGTCCCCAGTCTCTTATGTTCGGTTCACACCTCCCAACCATTCTAGTTTAAACTCTGCCCAGTATCCTTAGCAAACCTCCCCGCCAGAATATTGGTCCCCCTGGGATTCAAGTGCAGCCTGTCCTTTTTGTACAGGTCACTCCTGCCTCAGAAGAGGTCCCAATGTTTCCGAAATCTGAATCCCTGCCCCCTGCTCCAATCCCTCAGCCACGCATTTATCCTCCACCTCACTCTATTCCTATTTTCACTGTCACATGGCACAGGCAATGATCCTGAGATTGCTACCTTTGCGGTCCTGTTTCTCAACTTCCTTCCTATCTCCCTGTAGTCTGTTTTCAGGACCACCTCCCTTTTCCTGCCTATGTCATTAGTACCAAAATGTACCACAACCTCTGGCTGTTCTCCCTCCCACCGCAGGATATTTTGAACATGATCTGAAACATCCCGGACCCTGGCACCTGGGCGACAAACTACCATCCGAGTTTCTTTCCTGTTTCCACAGAATCGCCTGTCTGACCCCTAACTATAGAGTCCCCTATCACTACTGCCTTCCTCTTCCTTTCCCTACCCTTCTGAGCTACAGGACCGGACTCTGTGCCAGAGGCATGACCACTGTCCCCTTCCCCAGATAGGCTGTTCCCCCCCCCCCACCCAACAGTACTCGACCAGGAGTACTTATTGTCAAAGGGTACAGCCACAGGGGTACTCTGTAGTACCTGACCCTTCTCCTTCCCCCTCCTGGCTGTGACCCACCTGTCTGCCTCCCGTGGTCCCTGTGTGACCACCTGCCTGTAACTCCTCTCTATCACCTCCTCGCTCTCCCTGACCAGGCGAAGGTCATCGAGTTGCATCTCCAATTCCCTAACTTCGTCCCTTAGGAGCTGCAGCTCGACACACCGGGTGCAGATATAGGCATCTGGGAGGCTGGGAGATTCCAGGACCCCCCCCCCCCCCCCCACTCCTGACACCGAGCCCAGAAAACTGGCCTCACACACATACTTCCTGCTTTCTGCAAATAACACCAGTAAACCTACTTCGTCCTGTTACCGCCTAAGCCCATTGAGCCAAAGCCCTGTCACTACGCTGCCCACTGGATAGGGCAGTCAACTTTTTAAACCTTTTGAGCTCTACTGGCTGATATCACACATGAGCGCTGTCTCGCCTCTCTTTTACCCGAGTAGTAAAAAAAACTCCCTTCGCTCCGAAAAATCAGCCGTTCACTCAGAGCCACTTTGCTCCTATTCCTTGTACATATTTAAGTATTTCTCATGCCTCAGTGGCTTGTTTTGGTATTATTGTATCTAATCTGAGTATTGTGTTAATTTCAGTCCTCTTCTGATTTTTTACAGGGAGTGTTTATTTTTCAAAATAGCAATATCTAGTAGTTTCCTCATGCTTACACTTCCACCAGATTGTGTATCAAAGCCAGAAATAGTTGATTTATTCAGACAATTTGGAATTGAGGAAGCTCTTACCTCCTTTTGAGCTTAGGCATTGAAAATTTCCATTTCATCTGGGATTCTTCTGAATCCTTGAATCCTTGTAACCATCTTGCCAATGAAACCACATTGTTGGATTCTGATTTTTGATCCAAAGTACTTCCTGAAGCTGTGAAGTAGGCTTAAAATCTGATGCTTCACAATAGTTATATAGAGTACTAATAGAACAGGGAGAATTGGAAATGGGGAATAGCAAACGGCTAAGAACAAAAAGGAAAGGAAAGAGAAAGAATAAACTTGCACGCCTGACGAAGGGCCTCGGCCCGAAACGTCGATAGTACTTCTCCTATAGATGCTGCCTGGCCTGCTGTGTTCTACCAGCATTTTGTGTGTGTTGTTGCAAACCTATGTGCTCTGCCCTTTTTATACCACAGTACATAGATAAAAGACATTCCATTCAAATATGTAGGTAAGAGATAACCAATTAGATAACCTCTGTTCAAATAATGCATTACCAAGAAGCTTCCAGAAAGAGACAAAACTGTAACCACTAGGGACACATTGAATAAATGTACATATACATACTGTGACTAAAAACCTACTGTAGTGTATATAGGTAGTCATAAAATACAAGCAGGCATACAAGTTAAACCGCGCAGGAAATAACATTTATCCAGTCTTATCCAAAACTATCCTGCCTGTTATTTCCTCAAAGAATTCCAGCAGATTTGTCAAGTAAGATTTTCTTGATGGAAACCAATGCTGACTTTTTTAATCATGTCTCCAAGTAGCCCAAAACCTCATCCTTAATAATCGACTATAACATCTTAACAACCACTGTATTCAATCTAAACTAGATTATAATTTGCTGTCTGTTGCCTCTCTCTCTTCTTAAAGAGTGAACTGACATTTGTGATTTTCCAGTCCTCTAGAGCCATTTCAGAACCTACTGATTCTTGAAAAGTCAGTATTAATGTCTTCACAGATTCTTCAGCTTCCTCTTTCAGAACCCTGGAATGTGGTCCATTTGGTCCATGTGAAGGTCCGTAGCCACCTTCAGACCTTCCAGCTTCCCAACCACCTTCTTGGTAATAGTGTCTGGCCCTGTCTCTCTTGAATTTCTGGCTTGTTGCTAGTGTCTTGCACAATGAAGACTGGGGCATCTGCCATTTCATTGTTCCCCATTACTTCCTCTCCAGCATTGTTTTCCAGTGCTCTGATGTCCATTCTTGCTTTTTTTTACTTTTTATATCTGGATAAAATCGTCTGGCATCATCTTTATTATTAGCTGGTTTATCTTGTATTTCATTTTTTTCTCCTTATTCTTTTTTAGTTGACTTCGGTTGGTTTTTAAAAGTTTCCCCATCCTTGAGTTTCCAACATTTTGCTGTATTGTTTACCCTCTCTTTTGTTTTTGTTCTTTGACTTCCCTCGTCAACCACAGTTCCATTATTCTCCCATTAGAATATTTCTTATTTCGGATGAGCAGATCATGCATCTTCTGAATTACTCCTGCAAACTCTAGCTTTTGTGGTTCTATGATTCTTGTTAGTGTTTCCTTCTAATCAAATTTGGTCAGCATCACACTCATGCCTCTGTCATTATCATTACTCAATTGTGATCTTCATACATCTGATTTAAACTTCCCTCGTGGCTATTTCACTTGGTCCTAATCATACCATTTTGGATGCTGTTTGTGGTGGGGGGAGGGGTGTTACCTATCGGGAAAGGCCCTGGCTCTGTGATTCGGAAGGGAAGGGTTGTGGGGCAGTGCTGATAGTTAGGTAGCAGACAGAAGACACCTGGATAGTCACCTGCCTCTCGGGTAGCAGGTTCAGGGTTGCCTCTGATCAGGTCGACAGTCAGAAGTTGTGGTACGTATTGGTCCCAACAACGTGGGTAGGAAAAGGGATGAAATCCAGAGGAGAGAATATAGAGAGCTTGGTAGAAAGCTAAAAAGCAAGAACTCAAGTGTAGTAAACTCTGGATTGTTGCCAATGCTATGTGCCATTGAGAGTAAGAGTAGGGTCATTTGGCAGATGAGTGGCTGAGGAAGTGGCACAGGAGGCAGTTTGATCAAGAGTGGGGTGCCATTCTTACCACTTACAAAATGAAAGTTCTGCATGATCTGCATCTAAAAGATAGAAAAGATTATAGTTCCAATAATATACTTAACTAATTTCAGAAGTATATTTGAATACTCATGTGGAAGTCAAATCCGAATAAACTCACTCAGAGACCGTTTAAGTATAAACCCTTTATTCAAAGCCTCCAGGGTACTTCAGTTAGTTGCCCAAACAGGAACAGTGACTGTTCCTGCTCGGTCCACCAACTAACTGGCAGTTCCTCTTGTGGAAGATACAGCTGCTCACATACCCCCACATATACCAAGCTGGAGCTGGCCTTATCTATGTGCATGACTGCACAAAGAGACAGGAACCTTGAAACACTGTCTAAATCCAAGAAGACATATGGCTCAGCATGGCTTAGCACATCTGTTGATCATCAACGGTTTCTTACAGAAAAATAGGCTGCTGGTTAACCCTTTACATACTTTATCACTCGAATTGATACATTTATCTTGACTAATGCTGTTTGGGTAGCACAGTGTAAAGCAAGTAGCCTGGCCTGGAAGTTGTGTTTGACTTGCTAAATTTTGGAGAAAAGACAGCAATTCTCTAGAATTTTTATGGAGAAATAGCTGAGAATAATAGAAATAAAGTTAATGTTTGTCCATTATAAAATAAAATATAAAAGCACTTGCAAATACAGTTTAATTATTACTTAACAGAAATTTGTTTCTGTTCAGTTTGTTGAGAAAAAAATCTTTGACTTTTGCTCTTTATGTTCATGTTGATGTGATGTTTGAAGGTCTGATCTTAAATTGTTAGTAACTGTCTGTGCTTACTTGTTCTGGATTATTTTGAGATTTGTAAAGATCTACTTTCTTCTGGTACCTTTAGCACCCTTTCAGAACATCCAAACACATGGCACAGGCAGTGAAGTTCTTTCATACTATAGTCATTGTTCAATGCAGGAAGGTTGAGCTAATTCCAAATAATCCCATGCAATCATTTAAGCATTTCTGAGAAAATAATTAGAATTTTGTGTTTAACTTTCTGCAGCTTGACATTAATGCAAATGCACCTTAGCCAAATTCTTGAGATGTGGAGCAATTCAGTTTCCAGTTAATATTGTTAATGTAACCTCTCTGTCTGCAATTTCTGCAGGGTCACACAGATATTCTTGTTGGCATTAAAGCAGAAATGGGCATGCCCAAACTGGAGAGGCCAAATGAAGGATTCTTGGAATTTTTTGTAGACTGGTAAGATCTACTTCAAATATGATTACTACTGTGGAGTTATACAGATAGAAACATTCCCTTCGGCCCACTATGTGCATGCTGACCATCAAGTATCTATGTATTCCAATCCCTTTTCCCAGCACTTGGTTCATAGCCTTCTATGCCATGGCCATTCAAATGCTGTGAGAGGACCTGCCTCAGCTTTCTTATCAGGCCGTGTCCGCAGTCACCCACTGCGTGAAAAAAACTTCCTCAGGTTTAGATTCCGATTCATTTATTTATCATGTGTGCATCGAAACGTACAGTGAAATTCATTGTTTGTGTTAGGGATATGCAGGCCACAAGAGTTACCACACATTATGGCACTAATGTAGCATGCCACAGTGTTCAGCAGAACAACAACCATAGAATAATGACAACAAATCAAGCTCCCACCCACTCACATACAGTCCCCCAACTTCCCCAGTGAACTCAGACTCGCAGACCCCTGCTAAACCTCTTACTCACCTTAAACCTCTGCCCTTTGGACTTGGACATGTCTGCTTTTTACTATCAACATGATCTACCACTCATTTTGTACACTTCAGTGAGGTTCCTCTCTGTGTCTTGCTCCTAGGTCGACAAACCCACCCTACAGTATGCAGTCTCTTCTCATAACCAAAACTTTCCACCCTACCTTCTCCAGTACAATCACATCTTTAGTGTAGTGCCCAGAACTGTATAATATGACAAACACGACACGAGATGCTGCAGATGCTGGAGATCTTGAGTAACGCTCTCACAATGCTGGATGAAGGCAGCAAGTCGGGCAGCATCTTCGGAGTAGAATAATCAAGTCAGGCTTAGACACTTCATCACTCCTGAAGTGTCTTGGTCCAAAACACCAACAGTTTATTCTCCTCCATAGATGCTGCCTGACTTGCTGTGTTCCTCTAGCATTGTGTGTCTGCTGCACACAATGTTCCAGATTTGTCTTAAACAACCTGCTCTTGAACTGTACGCCCATAACTAATAAAAACAAGAATTGTTTATCTTCTTCATTACCTTGTCTACTTGTATTACCACCTCTAGGAGTCTTTTGTATACCGAGATTACTTTGTTCCTCAACACTCCCCAGTGCCCTACCGTTTACCATTGTGTATGCCCTATCCTGATTCATTTGTTTGCTATGTGCCATGTCAAATCACATGGGCAATCATGGTCTTTCCATGATTGGTCTTTGCAAATTTTTCTACAGAACTGGTTGTCATTGCTGTCTTTCCATCTTTACAAGATGGGTGACTTCAGCCATTATCAGAGATTGTTTGCCTGGCATCAGAGGTCGCATAGCCAGGACATGATATGTACCAGCTACTCATATGAACATCCACCACCTGCTCCCATGGATTCACGTGACCCTGATCGAGGGGGGCTAAGCAGGTACTACACCTTGCCCAAGGGTAACCTACAGGCTAGTGGAGGGAGCAAGCCCCTTACACCTCCTTTGGTAGAGACATATCTCCACCCTGCCTACCCTGAATGGATCTCCTCAAATAGATTGCCCCACATTTCCCAAGCTTCCATTGCCCTGTGCAACTTAGCAGGTGACCAGTATAATTCTGTAGCCAAAGATTACCCTCTTACCCTATTAACAGTGCTAGTTTTTGTCATCTGCAAGCTTAGTAATCAGTAAACAGCAAGGGTCCCAGCGCTGATCTCTGTGATACACCACTGATCAGAACCTTTCACTGCCACCACCCTCTAACTCCTAAGGCCAAGCTAAATCTGAATCTAACTTGCCCTGGATCCGATAGGCTGTTAATTTTTGTACCAGTCTTCAACATGGAATCTTGTTAATTACCTTACTGATCTCACCAGCTGTCATGTTCTCATCAAAATATTTGGTTACCTTGTTTAAAAATAAAAGTTCCAATAATTTCATCACCACTGACATTAGACTATTGGTCGATATTTACCTCATAGTTATTAGGGCAAAATTTGTAATGTAAGGAATTAATTTGAAAATTCACGAGAAAGATGTGTAGAAGCCCTGGATATAAACCTTGTAGTATTTTATTTGTCCATGGACTAATGGTGTCATTAGCACATTGGCTCAGCAATTAAGGCTGCTCCAGTGACCCTGATCCATTCAGAGCCTCTGGTGCTATTTGTGTGGCACTAATACATTCTCCATCTAATCATATGGGATTCTCAGATCTCCAGATTTTTTTCCTGTATTCCAAAGATATGCTGTTGGGGAGTTGATTGGTCACTGCACATTAGCTGTTGTATAAATGGGTGGTCAGGGAATCAAGAGAAGCTGATGTAAGGGGAAAATGCATTATGTGGGGCGTAAATAAGGGAAAGGATTGATTGGATTGCTCTTAAGAGCTAGGATTGTCTTAATGAGTTGAATGGCCTCCTTTGTAAAGTACTACTGGAGCATTTTAAACTGAGAAGGCAGTAATTTCTTTGGAGGTTTGTGAATTTTCAAAATACTTTACCCTAAATGTCTGTGTAATGCTCAGTTATGTGTTGAGATAGTGTGGGAAATGGAGCTGACGGAATTTAGTTAAAAGATGTAAACAGTTGAGGCGCTGTGTGGCTTATTTCTCCCATTTCTAAAAATGAAGAAAGCAAGAATTAGAGGCTATGCCATATAATGGAATATTTAGAATTATAATTCCTTGCACAAATCCCACTCATTGATGCTAGTGGAACACTTCCTAAAGCTGGTCTGACTGCAAGATTAAAATGAAACCACAACCTCAGCTGAAACTTAGCCTGTTACTGATTTTTAAGCTGAAATAAAATTGTTTATTTTCTTGAAATCTACTGCAATGTTGATGAACGTTGTTTTATTATGTGACTTCTTTATAGTTCTGCCAATGCAACTCCGAAATTTGAAGGTCGTGGTGGGGAGGATCTTGGCACAGATATTGCCAACACTCTGTACCGAGTGTTTGACAACGGCAGCAGTCTGGATTTGAAGGCACTGTGCATCACTCCCAGACAGCACTGCTGGATCCTTTACGTAGATGTCTTGGTAGGTTTGGCTAAGAAAGCAAAGTTCCCTTAAAGTATTAATCCACTTTCTTCAGTAATTATAACTTGGACATAAGGCATTTTGAAATTTTGTCAGTGTAGTTAGGTCTTACACATCACTATCATAAAAAAATTTTATGCATATGGGACTGGGGCTGAGGTACTGATGTAGATGGAGAACTGGTTGGCTAACTGGAATGAAAAGGTCAGAATATATAGGGCTTTTCTTGAGTATCAGTCAGTGACCAGTGGATCAGTGCTGGGACCTCAGCTATTCACAATAATGATTTGGACAGGGTCATTAAATGTAATGCTCCAGGTTTGCAGATGACTGAAAGATGGGGAAGGGTGTGCCTTGAGGGTACAGGAAAAGGTCCAGGGTGATTTAGACAGCATGAGGGAGAAGGCAGATGTGTGACAGATGAAGTATAATGTAGATAAATTTGAGATTATTTTCTTTGGTGGCCATGATAGGAAGACACATCAACATCTGGCTAGTGATAGATTGGGAGAGGGAATGGCACAATGAGACTTGGGTGTTCTTTGCAATAGGTGACTGAGAAGGGAAAATGTATGCTGGTCCTCGTAGTGAGATGATTTGAGTACAGGAGGAGGAATATCTGTCTGAGACCCTAGACTTTAAATGGAGACACAAGCCTGCAAATGCTGGAATCTGGAACAAAAGGGTTCAAAAGTTTGAAGCTTAGACTGCTGGAAGAGTTATGTGCATCTGCAGAAGCAAAAGGTATGTTGAAATGTATTATCAGAGTACATACATGTCACCACCCACAGCCCCGACATTCTTGTTCTCTGGGCATACATAACAAATCTATAGAATAGTGTAAACAGGCTCAATGAACACAAACTGTGCAAATGTAGATAAATAGCAATAAATAATAATAGCATGAACCAGATAAAGTCCTTAAAGTGAGAGTATCGGTTGTGGGAACATCAGAAATAGAATGAGTGTGGTTATCCCCATTTGCTCATAACCCTGATGGCTGAGAGGTAGTAACAGTTCTTGAAACCTAGTGGTTAAGTCCTGAGACACCTATACCTTCTACCTAATGGGAGCAATGAGAAAAGAGTATGGCCTGGTTGGTGAGGATTTTTGAAGAATTCTGCTTTTCTACAGCAACATTTCATGTAGATGCACTCAATGGTTGGTAGGGGTTTACCCATGACATCTGGGCTAAATCCACTACCTTTTGTAGGATTTACTGCTCAAAGGCATTGATGTTCCCATAGTAGGCTGTAATGCAGCCAGTCAGCGCATTTTCCACAACACATCTATAGAAGTTTGCCAAAGTTTTTGATGACATGCAGAATCTCTGCAGACTCCTGAGGAAGTAGAGATGCTGTCATGCTTTCTTTCCAGCTATGTTTATATGACAGGTCCTCAGCTAGTGACACCCAGGAATTCCACCTCTGATTTTCTGAAGTGTACTGGCTAACGGACTTCTGGATTCCCTTTCCTGAAGTCTGCAATCAGTTCATTGGTCTTATTGACAATGAGTGAGAGGTGGTTGTTATTACATCGCAGCCAAGTTTTCAATCTCCCTCCTGTATGCTGATTCATCACCACCTTTGATACAGCCCACAACAGTGGTGTAATCAGCAAATTTGTATATGGTGTTGGAGCAGTACTTAGCCACACAGTCATATACATAAAGTGAGTAGAACAGGGGCCTAAGCACACATCCCTGCGGTGCTCCTGTGCTGATAGAGATCGTGGAGGTGATGCTTTTGCCAATCTGAACTGACTGGGATTTGCAAGTGAGGAAATCTAGGATCCAATTGCACAAGGGGGTATTGAGGCCTAGATGTTGGAGTTTACTGATTAGTTTTGAAGGGATGATGGTATCAAATGCTGAGGTGTAATCAATGAAGAGCATCCTGATGTATGCATCTTTGCTGTCAAGATGTTACAGGGTTGTGTGAAGAGCCAATGAGATGGCACCTGCTGTAGACGTGTTGCTTTAGTAGGTAAATTGGAGTGGACTAAATTGCCGCTCAGATAGAAGCTGATATGCTTCAACACCAGCCTCTCAAAACACTTCATCACTGGATGTAAGTGCCACTGGGTGATGTCTATTAAGGTGTATTACCACACTCTTCTTGGGCACCAGTACAATTGAAGCCTGCTTGAAGCAGGTGGGTACTGCACATTGCTGGGGCAAGAGGTTGAAGATATCCAAGAACACACCAGCCAGTTGGTCAGCACGGGTCTTCAATGCTTGACCAATTACTATGTATGGACTGGATTGCTTTCCTTAGGTTCACTCTCTTGAAGGCAGCTCACATGTCACCTTCAGGTACTGAGACCAAAGGATTATCAGGAGTGCAATGGTTCCTCCCTGTTTTGATGGTCAAAACGAGCATACAAAGCATTGAGCTCAGATGGTAGCAAAGCTCTGTGCTGTCCCATGTCGCAAGATTTAACTTTGTAGGAGGTTATGGCATTCAATCCCTGCCATAGCTGTCGAGCATCCGTTGTTGATTCCAGCCTAGTCGGGGATTTCCTCTTTGCCTGTGAGCTAGCTTTCTGGAGATCATACCTGCACCTCTTGCAGCATTCTTGATCTCCAGACTTGAATGTCTCTGATCCGCCTCTCAGCAAATTCCAGACTTTGTGGTTAATCCAGGGCTTCTGACTGGGGTAGGTCCTGAACGATTTCGTGAGGAGTCACTCATCTACAGCTTTTTGTAAATAAAAACTGTTGCAACTATTCAGGTCCTCAGAGGAGTTCTTGAACACGGCCCAGTCCACTGACTCAAGGCAATCCTGCAACCGTTCCTCTGCATCCTGCGACAACCTCTTAGTTGTCTTGGTTTCTGAAGCCTTGCTCTTTAGGTTCTGTCTGTATGCAGTACATCTAAATGATCCGACTTGCCAAAATGTGGTCTCGGGAAATAACGATGAGCATTCCTTATCTTAGTGTAGCAGTGGTCTAATGTGTTGGGACCTCTGATGCAACAGGTTATGTGCTGATGTTGATTAGACAGGCCTGGTTAAAATCACTGACTGTAATTTGAAATGCACTGGAATGGGCTGTTTCTTGCCTGCAGACTGCATTGTGCAGTTTCGCAAGTACTTGCTTATAGTCTTCCAGTGGTGGTATATATGAGGGGTGATTGATAAGTTCATGGCCTAAGGTAGAAGGAGTCAAATTTAGAAAACCTGGCACATTTATTTTTCAACATAGTCCCCTCCTACATTTACACACTTGTCCAGCAGTCGTGCAGCATACGGATCTTGGACCTCCAGAAAGTGTCCACAGCAGGAGTGATTGATAAGTTTGTGGCCTGAAGGAGATGGGTTATATAGCTCTCGTTACATGCACATACAGTTCAACTCTGAGTGATTACGCAGAAAGTTTGAGGTTAATAACTTTCTTTTTCAATCTTTTTATTGAGTTTCATATACAAAAGAAAATAATAATATAACATAACATAACATTGAATAGGTTATAAATACACTAGGCTTGAAATTAAATTAATAACAAGATATCAATATCTTATTGAGATATCAACAGAGAACATCATAAGATAATCAATCAAGCCTATATTAATTGTATATGAAAAAAGGATAATCACAAAAGGGAGAAAAAAATACAAGAAAAAATATGTATTAAAATAAAGCAATAAACCTTAACTAACATGGGCAATAATAATAGTTTATATATACATGATAGTGTCAAGAACTCCGGAACTCCATACCAAAACAAGGATAAAAAGAAAAAAGGTCTGGAAGAGGTCAAATTAACTCATATGAAAATGTCGAATAAACGGTCCCCAAGTCTCTTCAAATTTAATTGATGGATCAAAAATAGTACTTCTAATTTTTTCTAAGCTCAAACAAGAAATAGTTTGAGAGAACCACTGAAACATGGTAGGAGGGTTTACTTCTTTCCAATTTTGTAATATAGACCTTCTAGCCATTGGAGTTGCAAATGCGATCATTTGTCTAATCGAAGGGGAAAATTGACTACCATCCTCAATTGGTATACCAAAAATTGCAGTGATAAAATGGGGTTGTAAATCAATATTCCAAACTGAGGAAATGATAGCAAATATATCCTTCCAATAGTTATGTAAGGTGGGACATGACCAAAACATGTGGGTCAATGAAGCAACTTCTGAGTGACATCTGTCACATTGAGGGTTAATATGGGAGTAGAATCGAGCAAGCTTATCTTTAGACATGTGGGCTCTATGTACCACCTTAAATTGTATTAAAGAAGAAGAAGAAGAGTTAACCATTTGTAAAATTTTTTCCCATTTTTCTGTTGATATAGTATATTGAAGCTCTTTTTCCCACTCTTGTTTAATTCTTCCTGACATTTCTGGTTGTACCTTCATGATCATATTATAAATAAGTGCCACTAAACCCTTCTGACATGGGTTCAAGGTAAAAATTATATCTAAAAAATCCATTGGAGTTGAATTGGGAAAGGATGGTAAAACTTTATATAAAAAGTTTCTGATTTGTAAATATCTAAAAAAAAATAAGTTTTAGGTAACTTAAATTTGTTAGAAAGTTGATCAAAAGACATCAGACTACCTTCAAAAAAAAAATCACGAAAGCATATTATACCTTTCCTTTTCCATATGCTAAAGGCTTGATCTATTAAGGAGGGTTTAAAAAAAAAAGTTAAATAAGATAGGGCTATCAAGAACAAAATTTCTCAGAGTGAAAAACTTACGAAATTGAAACCAAATTCGTAATGTGTGTTTGACAATAGGGTTAGATATTTGTTTATTGATCTTGGCTAAATCAGTGGGAAGGGAAGATCCAAGAACGGAGAATAAAGAGTATCCTAGTGCATCATTACATTCCAGATTTACCCATTGTGGGCATAATGGTGAATCCAAATCATGTTTCCAGTATATTAAGTTTCGAATGTTATTCGCCCAATAGTAAAATCTAAAGTTAGGTAAAGTTAAACCACCATCTTTTTTAGGTTTCTGTAAATGTTTTTTACTTAACTTGGGGTTTTTATTTTGCCACAGAAATGAGGAAATTTTTGAAACTATGTTATCAAAAAAAGATTTAGGAATAAAAATTGGTAGAGCTTGAAATAAATATAAAAATTTCGGTAAAACCATCATTTTAATAGCATTAATCCGACCAACCAATGATAAGGATAAGGGAGACCATCTAGTAGTAAGTTGTTGAATTTGATAAAACAAAGGTAAAAAATTCAATCTGAATAAATCTTTGTTTCTTGGTAATTTTTATACCTAAATAAGTAAAGTTATCAGTAACAACTTTAAATGGTACCCTGTTGTTCATTAAAGTTTGAGCATTTAAAGGGAATAATTCACTCTTATTCAAATTTAATTTATAACCAGAGAAGCTATCAAACTGAGCCAACAAGGATAGAATAGCGGGAATAGACCTATCAGGATCAGAAATATATAACAACAAGTCATCAGCATATAGTGATAACTTATATAACTTCTCATTACGGGTGATACCAAAAATATTAGGTGATTCACGAATAGCAATGGCTAAAGGTTCCAATGCAATATTAAATAATAGAGGACTTAAAGGGCAACCTTGTCTCGTACCACGAGATAATTGAAAAGAAGAGAATCTATGATTATCAGTCAGAACAGAAGCAACAGGTTTATAATATATTAGTTTAATCCATGATATAAATTTGGAACTAAAATTAAAATTTTTTAACGCATTAAATAAGTATGTCCATTCAAAAGCTTTTTCAGCATCTAATGAAATGACTCATTCTGGGGTTCTGGGTGAAGAGGTATAAATTATATTAATCAATTTTCTAACATTGAAAGAGGAGTACCAATTCTTAATAAACCCAATTTGATCTTCTGAAATAATCTGTGACAGTATCTTTTCTAACCTAATAGCTAATCTTTTTGTAAGAATCTTAGAATCTACATTTAATAGCGATATAGGGCGCATAGGGTAGGGTCCTTATCTTTTTTAAGAATTAGAGAAATAGTAGCATCATAGAAAGACTGAGGTAATCTCTTAATAAATGCATCATTGAAAATTTCACATAACCATGGGGAAACCAAGGAAGAAAAAGTTTTTAAAAATTCCATAATATAGCCATCAGGGCCTGGGGCTTTCCCTGAGTTCATTGATGAAATAGCCTCTCCTACTTCAGCCATAGAAATAGGAGCATCAAACAAACTCCGATCTTCATCTGTCGGTTTGGGATTATTTAAATTATTAAAAAAATCATCCATCATGGACAGATCACCATCGGATTCTGATTGATATAAAGATTTATAAAAATCTTGGAAAGTTTTATTAATTTCTTTATGATCAGTAGTCAAATTACCATCTTGTTTACGAATTTTAATAATTTGTCGCTTAGTCGAAATAGCTTTTAATTGGTTAGCTAATAATTTACCAGTTCGATCACTATGAATATAGAATTGAGCCCTGGTCCTAATTAATTGATTCTCAATTGAAGAAGATAATAATAAACTATGTTCCATTTGAAGCTCAACTCTCTTCTTATAAAGTTCTTTGGTAGGAGTCACGGAGTAAATCTTATCAATTTCTTTAATTTTATCCACCAATATAGCTATATCAAGATACCTTTGTTTTCTTTTACCAGCGGAATATGAGATAATTTGTCCGCGAATAAAAGCCTTAAAAGAGTCTCAGAGTATTCCTCTGTCAATCTCTTCTGTATAATATGTTGAAAAAAATAAGTCAATTTGCTGTTCAATGAAGGTGATAAATTCTGAATCTTGAAGCAAAGTAGCATTGAGTCTCCAAGATCTAGTGTTAATGGAGGAATCCAATACCTTAATAGACAACTTCAAAGGAGCATGATCCGAAATGGCAATAGAGTCATATTTACAATCAATAACATCTGTTAATAAACGATGATCAATAAGAAAATAATCAATTCTAGAATAACTGTGATATACATGTGAAAAAAATGAAAATTCTTTATCTTTAGGATACAAAAAACGCCATATTTCAGTAATTCCCAAATGAACCATAAAGGAATTAATATATGAGGCTGATCTATTCGGAAAAGTTCGAATAGGTTTAGATCTATCCATCAAGGGATTCAAACAACAAATGAAATCTCCACCCATTATCAACATATGTTCATTTAAATTAGGAAGGGAAGTAAATAAACGTTTAAAAAATTCAGGGCAATCAAAGTTTGGAGCATAAATATTAACAAGCCACTTTTTGATTAAAAAGTGAACCAGTAATCAACAAAAATCTGCCCTGTGGATCAGAGATAGTTTCATGATGTGTGAACGAAATTGAAGGGTCTATAAAAATAGACACACCTCTAATTTTGGCAGTAAAATTCGAGTGAAATTGTTGGCCCTTCAGAACCTAAAGAAGCGTTGATTATCCTCCCTCCTAATATGGGTCTCTTGTACGAAAATAATATTAGCATTTAGTCTGTGGAATACTTTAAATATTTTTTTACGTTTAATCGGATGGTTTAAACCATTAGTGTTCCAGGAGATAAAATTAATAGACTTATCCATCATGCCAGTATTAATTGTATATATCGTAACAGGTTAAAAAGACACATAACCCATAACTCAGGAAGAAGGGGAAATGATTCAGGAGCAACCGGAGAACATGACACTTCAACAATATTAATAATTTAAAGTCGGCCCATAAACTAAAAGCAAAAAACTAAAAAGCAAAAGCGTGAAAAGAGACCCCTACCCCCTCCCCCGAACCCTCGAAAGAAAGCCAAGCGGCAGGCGCACTAACTAATACTAATATTACCCCCATATCAAGATGGCAACTCCACGAAAAAGTAAGAAGAGAGTATGCAACACCCAGGTTTAGATGAAAGGTTGATTAAAAAAAAATATATCAATCAAAAAGAGATAAAAATGTAATATAATAAAACAGAAAATCATTGATTAAAAAAAAGAATAAACATTAAAGTTTAAAAAAAGTGTAATATGCCTTTAAGAAAAATCCCATATTCAAATACAAGTAGATGACATGTTCCAAAGGCAAAGACTTATGGGAAGAAGAAACGACATTTTGAAAGTCATATTACAAAATATAAATGTAAATTCACCAATCAAAATAAAGTAAAAAAAAGTCATCAAAATAGAATAGAAAAAGGATTCTATGATGACTACAATACAAAAAAGGTTTAAGAATCCAAAACATTCATCCCATATTCAAGTACAAGCAAACAAATAAACGAGCTCGAAAAGCAAAGTCTTATGGGAAGAAGAGACGACATCTTTAAAAAAATAAATCTTATTACAAAGTATAAATGTGTATACACAATCCAGAGAGAGAGAATTAAAAAAAAGATCATTGTAATAAAATTAAAAGAGCATCTATAATCGTGATTAAAAAAAAACAGGTCTACAGATCAAAGTGAAAAGCTATAACGCGGCTTCATGGATTAAAGCACAAAACGAACTGGCGTCTTCTTTCCAGAAATTCTTCAACATTTATAGGCATTTTTTTTTAAAAAAAAGCCAAATTTTCTTACAATAAAAAACCATTAAGGAAAGTCAGCAAAGATATAACACATAGTTCAACTTATGATAGAAGATCGATACTCCTCGAGGAATTTCTTCGCGTCTGTCGGAGTTTTAAAGAAGCGCAGGTTACCGTTGTTCAAAGTAACTCTAAGATTCGCTAGATATCTTAAAGCTTGTTTAAGTCCGATCTGATGAATCTCTGCCATCACTGGTTTAAAAGTGATTCTTTCTCTCATCACATCAAATGGATAATCTTCAACAATACGAAACTTATTGTTTCTGTGAGAAATCATACCTTTCTGACGAGCTAAGCGAATTAAGAGCTCTTTCTCCCGGGGATAATGGAGACGGACAATCACAGCCCGTGGCTTGTCGCTCGAGGCCGAGAATCTCGAAACTCTGTGGGCGCGATCAATAGTGGGTCTAACTTTCAAAGCATCAGCGCCAAAAACTTCCCACAGTAAGTTAGAGAAAAAATCAATTAAGTCACCAGACTCAACATTTTCAGGAAGTCCAATGATTCGCAAGTTCTGTCTGCGAGATCGGTTTTCAAGATCGGTGACTTTAAACTTATAATGCTCTACTGTTTGAGCAGTCGACAGTAACTTTTTCTCCAGTGTTTCAATTGTATGTACTTGTTGACGAACTAAATCTTCAAGAGTCGCGATCTTTTCTTCATGCCGTTGAATATCTGATGCCTGCGATTGAAACTTGGTATCAAGCGCTCTAACAACTTCTTCAAGCGCAGACAATTTCAAGGTAAGTTTACTTTCCAAACTTGCCAGTTTAGTATCCAGAAGATTAGAAATTGCCTCGAGGGATGCAGGCTCTTTAGACGATTTCTTGGCTGAAGCCATTTTAAGTTTGAAAAAATTAAATCAAAGATAGTTTAAAAAAAAGTAAGTCATAAGTATCAATCCCATATGATTAAATACGAAAAGATTTGATTAACGGGTGATTATAGTTCAAAAAATGAAGAGCGCCTAAAAGGCAGATGTCTACGTCGCCATCTTGAAACTCCGCCCCTAAGTTAATAACTCACCTCCTTCTACCTTATCAATCACCCCTTGTAAACTGCAGTCAGGATCATGAATGAGAACTCCCAAAGCAAATAGAATGGTCTATGTTTAATTGATAGGTGTTCTCAGTCAGGGGAAACAAGGGGTCGACGTAACCCTAACATCCATGCACCAACGAGAGTTGACTAAAAAGCACACACCTTCACCCTTTTCCTTACCATAGTTTGTGGTTCATTCCATTCTGAAAATTGTAAAACCTTCCAGTCGCATAGCTGAGTCTGGAGTATCTACATCGAACCAATGCAACAAATAATTGAGATCTGCCTCTGATGGAGCAGCCTTGCCCTGAGATCACCAATCTTATTTTCCAGTGACTGCACATTCCCCAACAAGATGCTAGGTGGAGAAGGCCTCATTCATCTGTGCTTCAGCCTCATCCAAAAATCTGAGATGTAAAGGCACTTGTGCAGAACACCCTGAAGGTTAACTTGCAGGTTGAATCGGTGAAGAGAAAGGCAAAAGCAATGTTAGCATTCATTTCAAGAGGACTAGAATACAGGAGCTGGAGTGTGTTGCTGCGGCTTTATAAGGCACTGGTAAGGACTTGCCTTGGATCACAGAATAAAGGGAAGGAGAAAGGGAACCAGAAGAAGGTGATGGGCAGGTGAGTAGAGGAGGGGTGCGATTATAACCACAATGGGTAATACAAAAAGGTGGAAGGAAGGAGGAGAAATACTAGAAGTTGGAGAGATTGACATACACTCCATCAGTTTGGAGGCTTCCCAGGCGGGATACGAGGTGTTGCTCCTCCAAACTGAATTTGATTTCATCTCGTCAGTTGAAGAGGACACGGGCAGACATGTCAGTGTGGGAGTAGGAAGTCAAATTGAAATGATTGTCCACCAGGAGATCCTGCCTTTTGTGGCAGTCAGTCAATGTGAAGGTGAAGCAGCCCTCCCCCCCGATCTGCATCGGGGTCTCACCAACGTAGAGGAGACTGCACTGTGAGCACTGGATGCAATTGACGACTCCAACAGACTTGCGGATGATTTGTCACCACACTTAGAAGGACTGTTAGTGGTCTGTGGAGTGAAGTATAGTGGGCATGATTGACTTCCATTAGAGTTTTAATTTCAGATTAACACAGAAACTATACTTGAAGACTGGAAAATAGTGCATTACTGCAGATGAGCTGGCAAAGAATGTTGGGCCAATGCGAACCATTTGTCTGACTCTGGCACAACAAGCAGGAAAACTTTATATGTTCACAGCAAGTCAGTAGCTGTAATGGTAGAGTCTAGCCCATGTTTCTAAAGCAAATGTAAAGAGGAAAGTGGCTGTAGGGAGCTGAAGACTGATTACACAAGCCTTGCTTAGACTGACTTTTGTTCATAATGTAACTTGCTTATTTTGGAGAATCTCTTCATCTTTAACTGAAGTTATTGTTGGATCAGCAGAGCTCAGTTTGAAAGCTCCAGAACCTGCCAATTTGGAATGTAAAAATGTTCCTGTCTTCAGGTCTTTTATTGGAGGATTTAAATCCTTGATCTATGTTTTTTGATCCATTCTCTTGAGTGATGAATTTAACTTCCCTATATCATGGAAACTTTTCATCACCTTAAAAACCTCTTTAATTCCCTAGCTCAACCTTAACTTTCCCAGTAATTTCTAACTGAAGTCCTTCCTTATTTAAATCGTAGTAAATTCGATCAGTCCACTTTCAGGCTTTCCAGCAACCAGAATTGTTCCTGTTGGCCATTGTTAGTGCAGGGATGTTTCATTTGAACCTGATCTCTTAGCTTGTATGTTTCTCTTATCTTTATAAATCCAGGAAACCTAGCTGCATTTTTAGTTCCACATGTCAATTATTGACACCAGATAAGGTGGGTTGTTGGTCTCTGTATGTGCAAGTTGCAGGGTAATCTTTCCCCATTTCTCTTGCAACTCTTGACCTAAGAGTATAATTTCAAAACATTGAAGCAGATTGGGAGCAGCTAGTAATTGTTTTTTAAGTGATATATAGAGTCAAAGATTTTACAGAAATAAGTGTAGCTCTTAATTTTAGACACCTTTACTAAGTCTTACATCATCCTTCTGTCTTCCAAAAGAAACAGCCCACACTATTCAGTCTTTCCATAGTTAAGATTCTCCCATGTTCACAAATCTTTCTGGTAGTATGGTGACTGTAGGCGGTGCTGAAGCTGTGGCTGAACTGGTGTTGCACACAGCTCTAGCATGATTATTTATATTCTATGTATTGGTTAATAAACGAAACCATTCTATTTTTAAGGATCCATGGACGTGAACTCCACGCTTTCTCTGTTTCCTCACACCACACAATATCCACATTCAATGTATTCCTATGCACTGTTGCATCTCCCCAAATACTGTACATCAATTTGTACTTTTCTGAATTAACTTCTAGTTTTCATCTTTCTGCTTATCTGCAGCATTCCTCTCCACTGCAAATCCTACAGCCGTTCTTTGCATCATCCACAGACTTTATTGTGCCTCTACACTTGTGTCTAAATTAGTAGTATGTATTACAGAAATTTATGGACTGAGATCTGAATCCTGTGAAACTCACTGGTAACGGTTTCCAATGAGAGAAATACCCATCAATCATTACCCTTCACTGAGTAAATTAATACTGCTTTCCACTGTGACCTCCTGTCTTTTTCCCGGTACACTGGGTACCTCATCTTCCATCCAATTGTTCTGCAGCCCCGGGGATTTGATAGTGAATTCAACAAAATAGGTAACTGATTAAAATATCATCAACTTTGTTTCTTTGACCACGCATGTCTGACCTTATTGACCTTTTAGAACAGAGGTAAGGAGGAATTTTTTTTTATAGCCAGAGAGTGATGAATCTGTGAAATGCTGTGCCACAGACAGTCGTAGAGGCCAAGTCCGTGGGTATATTTAAGGTGTAAATTGATAGTTTCCTGATTGGTCAGGGCATCAAAGGATATGGCAGGAAGGCGGGTGTATCAGTTTGAATGTGATCCGGATCAGCCACGATGGAATGGTGAAGCAGACTTGGTGGGCTGAATGGCCTAATTCTCCTCCTATCTCTTATGGGACCTGTGGGTAGATCCACCTTTCCATTTTAGTTAAGTTTTCCAGCAACTTGCAGCTCTGGTATTGTTTATTTTACCTCTTTCTCTCCTCTGTCCTCATTCTCCCAGCAACACCATCTCTCCAGACCTCCCCCCTAGCATAGCCATTCCCCAATGTTCCCTGCATTGCTCCCTCTTCTCTGAATCGGTGGGCTGAAAAGGCAAAGCAGTGGATGTTATCTACATGAGGAACTGGATAAACGGAGTGGCATAGGAGATCTGATAGAGGTTTACAAGATTAGAGAGGCATAGATAGAGTAAGCAGGGAGCATCTTTTTCCTAGGGTAGAATGTTTAATGCCAGAGGGTATGTATTCAAAGTGAGAGGGGGTAGGTTCAAAGAGAATTGTGGTAGAGGCAAATACATTAGAGGCTTTTAAGAGAAGCTTAGGTAGGCACAGGAATGTGGAGGGATAAGGCCATTGTGTAGGTAAGAGGAGATTAGGTTTAGGGGATTTTTTGATTTACTTTTTAGCTAACTCAGCAATTTGTGGGTCAAAAGACCTGTTCTTATGCTGCACCATTCTATGTGATTTGTCAGATCCTCAAAGAATTCATTCAGGATCATGAGACATGATCTGTCACTCACAAAGCCATGCCGAATCAAACTGCTTCTCAAAATGCTCACAAATTCTGTCTGTAACACATGGACTTCAACAAAGCTTTTGACGAGGTCCCGCTGTGAGCTTTGTTGAGAAGGGTCAGTGACTTGGCATTCAAGATGAGGTAGTAAATTGGATTAGACATTGGCTTCACAGAGAAGCCAGAGAGTTGTAGTAGATGGTTGCCCCTCTGACTGGAGACTTGTGACCAGTGGTGTGCTATCCAATATACATATACTGTAATTGGTTTACTTATTTATTTTAATTATTTTTTCCTCTATATTCTGTATTGCATTGAACCGCTGCTATTAAGTTAACAAATTTCACGACACATGTTGGTGATAATAAACCTGATTCTGGGTCAGTTGTTATTCAGATCTGCATCAACAATCTGAAAGATAATGTGGTTAACTGGGTCAGCAAATTTGCAGATGACATCAAGATTGGGGGAGTAGTGGACAGCGAGGAAGAATATCAAAGCTTGCAGCAGGATCTGGACCAGCTGGGAAAATAGGCTGAAAAAGGGCAGATGGAATTTAATGCAGACAAGTGCAAGGTGTTGTTCTTTAGAAGGACCTGCACCATGAGCTGTGTGGTAGAACAGAGAGATCCAGGAATACAGATCCACAATTCCTTGGAAGTGATCTCACAAGTAGATAGGGTCATAAAGAAAGCTTTTGACAAATTGGCCTTCAAAATTAATGTATTGAGTACAGGAGTTGGGATGTTATGTTGAAATTGTATAAGACTCAGCTGAGGCTTAACTTAGAATATTGTGTGTTGTTTTGGTCAACTACCTACAGGACAGATGTAAATAAGATTGAAAAAGTTTACCAGAATATTACCAGGACTTGAGCATCTGAGTTATAGAGAAAGGTCGAACAGGTCCTTATCTACCTGCCTTTTGAACACCACAGTTAACCCTGTCTCCCTTCCTGCAGTACACTCACCACTGGTTACTTGCTGCATAAATATTTTATCCTCAATTTTCATCCTTGACTCTTCTGTTAACAAGAATAGTCTGTTCTGTTGAACCTCTTCATGATTTTAAATATTTCTCTTGGATCCCTAGAACAACCTCAGCTGCTGCAGTCTATATACAGAATTAATGAAGTCCTTTATTGTTGGAAGTATTGGTAGATGCCTTCTGATCCTATCCCAAAGCCTTTACGTCTTTCCTAAAGTCTGGTTCCCAGATCTGGACACTCTACTCCCACTGGGTCTGAGTGTTTATAAAGTATAGATTTTGCTTACTCTTGCATGGTTTTAAACATTACCCACTTGATCTGTCAGCCACTATGTGCACAGATCATCAGATAAGGATCAACCCGGCCATAAAAGTAGTGGAAGGAACCATTTGTGCTTGTCTGTTTCCTTAGGGGGCAGTAAACTGGTATTGCTAGTAGAACTGCTGCCTCAGCTCTAAGCAACCATGGTTCAATCCTGACCGCTGGTGCTGCTGAGCTTGCATGTTCTCCCTGTAAAGGGATACAGAGCTGGAGAAGGGAAAGGGTCATGAGACAGGAGGCCTAGGGAGAAAGAACCTGTGAGTATGCTGGTGTGATACAGTCCTTCCAGGTCAGATGACACTTCACCTGTGAGTTGTTGGTGTGATATACTGCATCTAGTGCTCCTGGTACGACCTATATATTGGTGAGACCCAACGCGGGCTGGAAGACCATTTCGCTGAACATCTGTGCTCTGTCCGCTAGAGAAAGCAGGATCTCCCAGTGGCCACACATTTTAATTCCATGTCCCATTCCCATTCTGATATGTCTATCCATGGCCTCCTCTACTGTCAAGATGAAGCCACACAGGTTGGAGGAACAACACCTTGTATACCAGCTGGGTAGCCTCCAACCTGATGGCATGAGCATTGACTTCTCTAACTTCCGTTAATGCCCCCCCCCCCTCCCCTTCTTACCCCATCCCTGATATATTTTATTTATTTATTATCCCCTTTTTTTTCTCTCTGCTCCTCTCATAATCACTCCTTTCCTGCTCTCCATCTTCCTGTGGTGCTTCCCTCCCCATTTCTTTCTTCCGAGGCCTCCCGTCCCATGATCCTTTCCCTTCTCCAGCTGTGTATCCCTTTTGCCAATCAACTTTCCAGCTCTTAGCTTCATCCCTTCCCCCTCCTGTCATCTATCATTTCGGATCCCCCCCCCCCCCCCGACCCACACTTTCAAGTCTCTTACTAACTTTTCTTTCAGTTAGTTTTGACGAAGGGTCTCGGCCCGAAACGTCGACTGTACTTCTTCCTATAGATGCTGCCTGGCCTGCTGCATTCCACCAGCATTTTGTGTGTTGCTTGAATTTCCAGCATCTGCTGATTTCCTCGTGTTTGTGTATACTTGTTCATTTATTTATTGAAAAATTTGTATTTGTTAGGCAAAGTATGTGAACCTTTGTTTTCAGTAACTGGTGTGCAGCCTTGTACAACCAAACATTTCCGGTAACCGTTGATCAGTCTACCCGTCGGCTTGGGGGGATTTTAGACCATTCCTCTTTACAAAACTGCTTCAACTCTGGGATGTTGCTGGGCTTGCATGAACTGCTTACTTCATTCTGCAACATTTCTATCAGATTAAGGTCAGGACTTCAACTTGGCCATTCCAAAACACAAATTCTCTTTTTAAACCATTCTGTTGTTCATTTACTCTCGTCTTTCAGATTATTGTCTTGTTGCACGATCCAACTTCTATTAAGCTTTAGGTGATGGACTGCTATCTTGACATTCTCCTGTAAAGTATCTTGATACAATTTCACATTCATTGTTCCTTCAGTGATTGCAAGCTGTCCAGGCTGTGAAGCAGCAAAGCAGCCCCAAACCATGATGCTCCTTCCACCATGCTTCACAGTTAGGATGAGGTTTTAGTGTTAGTGCCCTTTTACCTCCAAACATAACAATGTGTATTTCTACCAAGAAGTCAACTTTTGTCTCATATATCCACAGAGCATTGTCCCACAAGTGGTGTGGAACATCCAGGCAAACTTGAGTTGTGCAGCAATTCTTTTTTTGGAGATCAATGGTTTATTACATGGTGTCCTTCCATGAACATCATTCTTGTTCAGTGTTTTTTCTCTAGTGGACACATGAACAGAGACTTTAACAAGTTCTAGAGATTTCTGCAGGCCTTGCTGTTACCCTTGTGTTCTTTTTCACTTCCTTCAGCATTCCACGTGGTGCTCTCAGTCTCTCCTATATCTTATGGTCTTACAAGAAGTCACAAACTGATCTTTTCAGGATGCTCACTGCTAGCAACCATACTGAGTTTCCTACATTTGCAGGCAATTTCTCTAGCTTGATGAACGCTTAAGTCTTTAGAAATGCTCTTGTAGCCTTTTCCAGCTTGATGCATCTCTACCATTCTTCTAATGTCCTCTGAAAGTTCTTCTGATTGAGGTATGGTGCACATGAACAGATCCTTCTTGAGAACCTGACTTTGTGTGACTTTTTTTTAAAGGGCAAAGCACCTCTACAACCCACACCTCCAATTGTATCACATTGATTGGAGCACCTTACTCCAAATAGCTTTTGTAGAACTCCAGAGATTCTCATACTTTTTTCCAAGAAATACATGTAATATTGGATCATTTTTCTCAATAAATAAATGAACAAGTATAATGTTTTTGTGTTATTTATTTAAATGGGTTCTTTTTATCTAGTGTTAGGACTTCCGTGAAAATCAGATCACATTTTATGTTATATTTATGTAGACATGGAGAAAATTTGCAGGGATCACAAACTTCCTAGTACCACTGTCAGTGTGAGACTAACTCTAAATTGTTTATTTTTCAGCTATTAGAGTGTGGTGGAAATCTTTTTGATGCAATTTCCATTGCAGTTAAAGCAGCACTTCATAATACAAGGTAAGAAATTGGTTCTCATTTCTCTCAGATGAAATCTCTACTTTTTGTAATATCAATTGCAAAGAAATGGATATAATTTTTTCTAGGGGAAATAAGTCAAGCCTTATTAGAGTGGACCTCTAAGAATGTTCAGGGAAGACAGAGGAAGCCAAAATCAGTGTACTGTTACTCCCCTGTGGTTCTACAATTTCACACCTCATAATTAATTTTTAAAGTTAGTACTTTGAGTTTTATTGCATTAACCATTTCAAGTTGAGAGCATTTTAAGGCCATATGATATACCGTAAATTCCGGTGTATAAGCTGAGAACTTGGCCCTAAATTTTGGTCCTAAAATTAGGGGATCGGTTTATACAGAGGGTGTCAACTTTGGAAAAACGAGTACACAGAAGACAGATCGCATTTATTGGCTGTTTTTGAGTCAAATACAAAAGAAAATACACGCTTATGAAATCTACACAAAAGATCTACAAAACACAGTCTGTTTCTCAGTTTACTTGTACACACTGTCATCAAACGTTCAGACCTTGAAACTCTCACACTCTTCATTATCTGACTCTCCGAAAATCGCGTCCCATTCTTCGGCAGTCACCATATTATGATAAGGATTGTCAATTTCTGTTTTGACATCGTCATTTGCAGCTTTACTGGCTGCCAAATCTCCATCGTTGTCTTCCCAAAGCAAATGATCTTCAGTGCCGTCCAAAGCATTGCTGAAGCTGCACTTCTTGAAGGCCTTTACAATGCACTCGGCCCTCATTTCCTCCCACGATTGCACTACCCACTCGCACACTGTAGCTAGAGATGCAGCCCTCATATTTGCTGCTGGAATGAATGACCGATTTCTAGACATCACCCATTCGTTCCACTGTCGACGTATTAATTCTTTGAATGCTTTGTTTAAACACATCCATGGCTGGAGCATGGACATCAAACCACCGGGGATGACTGCAATGTCCATATTTTCAGCTTTCAATGCTGCTTTTGTCTCACCTGATAAGTGCGCTTTGAACATTTCCCAGTCAAGTAGCGATTTTTCCTTCATGAAAGCTTCGGGGTGTCAACTCTTTAACCTCTACAAAAGGGGTTGGCTAATACTCCGGGTCAGCTTGTACATCAGGATTTACGGTAGGTGCAGAATTAGGCCATTTGGCCCATCTAGTCTTCACAGCCATTTCATCATGGCTGATCCATTTTATTCTCAGCCTGAATCTCCTGCCTTTTCAATATATCCCTCATGCCCTGACTGATCAAGAATCTGTCAACTTCTTCCTTAAATATGCCCAATGACGGCTTCTATGGCCACCTCTTGCAACAAATTCCACAGATTCACCATACTCTGGCTAAAGAAATTCCTCTTCACTTCTATTCTATTTGAACATTATTTAGAATTTTCACTCCATTTAGAAAACAGTCTATGCTTTTATTTCTCCTACCAAAGAGCATGATCAAATATTTCCTGGCAGTGCTATTCCATCTACAACTTCTTTGCCCATTTTCCTAATGTAATCTCTCTGCTTCTGTAATCCTTCTGTATTCTCTGTGCCTCTGTAATCCTCCAGTATTCTCTGTGTTCTGTAATCCTCCTGTATTCTCTGTGCTTCTGTAATCCATCTATATTCTCTGTGCCTCTGTAATCCTCCTGTATTCTCTGTGTTCTGTAATCCTCGTGTATTCTCTGGTCTTCTGTAATCCTTCTGTATTCTCTGTGCATCTGTAATCCTTCTGTATTCTCTGTGCTTCTGTAATCCTCCTGTATTCTCTGTGCTTCTGCAATCCTCCTGTATTCTCTGTGCTTCTGTAATCCTCCTGTATTCTCTGTGCCTCTGTAATCATCCTGTGTTCTCTGTGCCTCTGTAATCCTTCTGTATTCTCTGTGTTCTGTAATCCTCCTGTATTCTCTGGTCTTCTGTAATCCTTCTGTATTCTCTGTGCATCTGTAATCCTTCTGTATTCTCTGTGCTTCTGTAATCCTCCTGTATTCTCTGTGCTTCTGTAATCCTCCTGTATTCTCTGTGCTTCTGTAATCCTCCTGTATTCTCTGTGCTTCTGTAATCCTCCTGTATTCTCTGTGCTTCTGTAATCCTCCTGTATTCTCTGTGCTTCTGTAAACCTCCTGTATTCTCTGTGCTTCTGTAATCCTCCTGTATTCTCTGTGCCTCTGCAATCCTCCTGTATTCTCTGTGTTCTGTAATCCTCCTGTATTCTCTGTGTTCTGTAATCGTTCTGTATTCTCTGTGCCTCTGTAATCCTTCTGGATTCTCTGTGTGTCTGTAATCCTCCTGTATTCTCTGTGTTCGGTAATCCTCCTGTATTCTCTGTGCCTCTGTAATCCTTCAGTATTCTCAGTGCCTCTGTAATCCTTCTATATTGTTTGCTTCTGTAATCCTCCTGTATTCTCTTTGTTCTGTAATCCTCCTGTATTCTGTGCGTCTGTAATCCTTCTATATTGTGTGCGCCTGTAATCCTTCTGTATTCTCTGTGCTTCTGTAATCCTTCTGTATTCTCTGTGTTCTGTAATCCTTCTGTATTCTCTGTGTTCTGTAATCCTTCTGTATTCTCTGCGTCTGTAATCCTTCTATATTGTGTGCGCCTGTAATCCTTCTGTATTCTCTGTGCCTCTGTAATCATCCTGTATTCTCTGTGCTTCTGTAATCCTCCTGTATTCTCTGTGCCTCTGAAATCCTCCTGTATTCTCTGTGCCTCTGTAATCCTCCTGTATTCTCTGTGTTCTGTAATCCTCCTGTATTCTCTGGTCTTCTGTAATCCTTCTGTATTCTCTGTGCATCTGTAATCCTCCTGTATTCTCTGTGCTTCTGCAATCCTCCTGTATTCTCTGTGCTTCTGTAATCCTTCTGTATTCTCTGCGTCTGTAATCCTTCTGTATTTTCTGTGTTCTGTAATCCTTCTGTATTTTCTGTGTTCTGTAATCCTTCTGTATTTTCTGTGTTCTGTAATCCTTCTGTATTCTCTGTGCTTCTGAAATCCTTCTGTATTCTCTGTGCCTCTGTAATCCTTCAGTATTCTCAGTGTTCTGTAATCCTCCTGTATTCTCTGGTCTTCTGTAATCCTTCTGTATTCTCTGTGCATCTGTAATCCTTCTGTATTCTCTGTGCTTCTGTAATCCTCCTGTATTCTCTGTGCTTCTGTAATCCTCCTGTATTCTCTGTGCTTCTGTAATCCTCCTGTATTCTCTGTGCCTCTGCAATCCTCCTGTATTCTCTGTGTTCTGTAATCCTTCTGTATTCTCTGTGCCTCTGTAATCCTTCTGGATTCTCTGTGTGTCTGTAATCCTCCTGTATTCTCTGTGTTTGGTAATCCTCCTGTATTCTCTGTGCCTCTGTAATCCTTCAGTATTCTCAGTGCCTCTGTAATCCTTCTATATTGTTTGCTTCTGTAATCCTCCTGTATTCTGTGCGTCTGTAATCCTCCTGTATTCTCTGTGCATCTGTAATTCTACTGTATTCTCTGTGCCTCTGAAATCCTCCTGTATTCTCTTTGTTCTGTAATCCTCCTGTATTCTGTGCTTCTGTAATCCTCCTGTATTCTCTGTGCATCTGTAATCCTTCTGTATTCTCCGTGTTCTGTAATCCTTCTGTATTCTCTGTGCCTCTGTAATCCTTCCGGATTCTCTGTGCGTCTGTAATCCTTCCGTATTCTCTGTGCTTCTGTAATCCTCCTATATTCTCTGTGCCTCTGTAATCCTCCTGTATTCTCTGTGCGTCTGTAATCCTTCTATATTGTGTGCCCCTGTAATCCTTCTGTATTCTCTGTGCGTCTGTAATCCTCCTGTATTCTCTGTGCGTCTGTAATCCTTCTGTATTCTGTGCGTCTGTAATCCTTCTGTATTCTCTGTGCGTCTGTAATCCTTCTGTATTCTCTGCGTCTGTAATCCTTCTGTATTCTCTGTGCCTCTGTAATCCTTCTGTATTCTCCGTGTTCTGTAATCCTTCTGTATTCTCTGTGCCTCTGTAATCCTTCCGGATTCTCTGTGCGTCTGTAATCCTTCCGTATTCTCTCTGCTTCTGTAATCCTCCTGTATTCTCTGTGCCTCTGTAATCCTCCTGTATTCTCTGTGCATCTGTAATCCTTCTGTATTCTGTGCCTCCGTAATCCTTCTGTAATCTGTGTCTGTAATCCTTCTGTATTCTCTGCGTCTGTAATCCTTCTGTATTCTGTGCCTCTGTAATCCGTCTGTATTCTGTGCCTCTGTAATCCTTCTGTATTCTGTGCCTCTATAATCCTGCTGTATTCTCTGTGCTTCTGTAATCCTCCTGTATTCTGTGCGTCTGTAATCCTCCTGTATTCTGTGCGTCTGTAATCCTCCTGTATTCTGTGCGTCTGTAATCCTCCTGTATTCTGTGCGTCTGTAATCCTCCTGTATTCTGTGCGTCTGTAATCCTCCTGTATTCTGTGCGTCTGTAATCCTCCTGTATTCTGTGCGTCTGTAATCCTCCTGTATTCTGTGCGTCTGTAATCCTCCTGTACTCTGTGCGTCTGTAATCCTCCTGTACTCTGTGCGTCTGTAATCCTCCTGTATTCTCTGTGCCTCTGTAATCCTCCTGTATTTTCTGTGCGTCTGTAATCCTATATTGTGTGCGCCTGTAATTCTTCTGTATTCTGTGCGTCTGTAATCCTTCTGTATTCTCTGCGTCTGTAATCCTTCTGTATTCTCTGTGCGTCTGTAATCCTATCTTCTGTGCGTCCGTAATCCTTCTGTATTCTCTGTGCCTCTGTAATCCTTCAGTATTCTCAGTGTTCTGTAATCCTCCTGTATTCTCTGGCCTTCTGTAATCCTTCTGTATTCTCTGTGCATCTGTAATCCTTCTGTATTCTCTGTGCTTCTGTAATCCTCCTGTATTCTCTGTGCTTCTGTAATCCTCCTGTATTCTCTGTGCTTCTGTAATCCTCCTGTATTCTCTGTGTTCTGTAATCCTTCTGTATTCTCTGTGCCTCTGTAATCCTTCTGGATTCTCTGTGTGTCTGTAATCCTCCTGTATTCTCTGTGTTCGGTAATCCTCCTGTATTCTCTGTGTTCGGTAATCCTCCTGTATTCTCTGTGCCTCTGTAATCCTTCAGTATTCTCAGTGCCTCTGTAATCCTTCTATATTGTTTGCTTCTGTAATCCTGTATTCTCTTTGTTCTATAATCCTCCTGTATTCTGTGCATCTGTAATCCTGCTGTTTTCTCTGTGCTTCTGTAATCCATCTATATTCTCTGTGCCTCTGTAATCCTCCTGTATTCTCTGGACTTCTGTAATCCTTCTGTATTCTCTGTGCATCTGTAATCCTTCTGTATTCTCTGTGCTTCTGTAATCCTCCTGTATTCTCTGTGCTTCTGTAATCCTCCTGTATTCTCTGTGCCTCTGCAATCCTCCTGTATTCTCTGTGTTCTGTAATCCTTCTGTATTCTCTGTGCCTCTGTAATCCTTCTGGATTCTCTGTGTGTCTGTAATCCTCCTGTATTCTCTGTGTTTGGTAATCCTCCTGTATTCTCTGTGCCTCTGTAATCCTTCAGTATTCTCAGTGCCTCTGTAATCCTTCTATATTGTTTGCTTCTGTAATCCTGTATTCTCTTTGTTCTGTAATCCTCCTGTATTCTGTGCGTCTGTAATCCTTCTGTATTCTCAGTGTTCTGTAATCCTTCTGTATTCTCTGTGCGTCTGTAATCCTTCTATATTGTGTGCGCCTGTAATCCTTCTATATTGTGTGCGCCTGTAATCCTTCTGTATTCTCTGTGCTTCTGTAACCCTTCTGTATTCTCTGTGCATCTGTAATTCTACTGTATTCTCTGTGCCTCTGAAATCCTCCTGTATTCTCTTTGTTCTGTAATCCTCCTGTATTCTGTGCTTCTGTAATCCTCCTGTATTCTCTGTGCATCTGTAATCCTTCTGTATTCTCTGTGCCTCTGTAATCCTTCCGGATTCTCTGTGCGTCTGTAATCCTTCCGTATTCTCTGTGCTTCTGTAATCCTCCTGTATGCTCTGTGCCTCTGTAATCCTTCTGTATTCTCTGTGCGTCTGTAATCCTTCTGTATTCTCTGCGTCTGTAATCCTTCTGTATTCTCTGCGTCTGTAATCCTTCTGTATTCTGTGTGCGTCTATAATCCTTCTGTATTCTCTGTGCCTCTGTAATCCTTCTGTATTCTCCGTGTTCTGTAATCCTTCTGTATTCTCTGTGCCTCTGTAATCCTTCCGGATTCTCTGTGCGTCTGTAATCCTTCTGTATTCTCTGTGCTTCTGTAATCCTCCTGTATTCTCTGTGCTTCTGTAATCCTCCTGTATTCTCTGTGCTTCTGTAATCCTCCTGTATTCTCTGTGCTTCTGTAATCCTCCTGTATTCTCTGTGCTTCTGTAATCCTCCTGTATTCTCTGTGCCTCTGCAATCCTCCTGTATTCTCTGTGCCTCTGCAATCCTCCTGTATTCTCTGTGTTCTGTAATCCTTCTGTATTCTCTGTGCCTCTGTAATCCTTCTGGATTCTCTGTGTGTCTGTAATCCTCCTGTATTCTCTGTGTTTGGTAATCCTCCTGTATTCTCTGTGCCTCTGTAATCCTTCAGTATTCTCAGTGCCTCTGTAATCCTTCTATATTGTTTGCTTCTGTAATCCTCCTGTATTCTGTGCGTCTGTAATCCTCCTGTATTCTGTGCGTCTGTAATCCTCCTGTATTCTGTGCGTCTGTAATCCTTCTGTATTCTCTGTGCGTCTGTAATCCTTCTATATTGTGTGCGCCTGTAATCCTTCTATATTGTGTGCGCCTGTAATCCTTCTGTATTCTCTGTGCGCCTGTAATCCTGCTGTATTCTCTGTGCTTCTGTAATCCTCCTGTATTCTGTGCGTCTGTAATCCTCCTGTATTCTGTGCGTCTGTAATCCTCCTGTATTCTGTGCGCCTGTAATCCTCCTGTATTCTGTGCGTCTGTAATCCTCCTGTATTCTGTGCGTCTGTAATCCTCCTGTATTCTGTGCGTCTGTAATCCTCCTGTATTCTGTGCGTCTGTAATCCTCCTGTATTCTGTGCGTCTGTAATCCTCCTGTATTCTGTGCGTCTGTAATCCTCCTGTATTCTGTGCGTCTGTAATCCTCCTGTACTCTGTGCGTCTGTAATCCTCCTGTACTCTGTGCGTCTGTAATCCTCCTGTATTCTCTGTGCCTCTGTAATCCTATATTGTGTGCGCCTGTAATCCTTCTGTATTCTCTGCGTCTGTAATCCTTCTGTATTCTCTGTGCGTCTGTAATCCTATCTTCTGTGCGTCCGTAATCCTTCTGTATTCTCTGTGCCTCTGTAATCCTTCAGTATTCTCAGTGTTCTGTAATCCTCCTGTATTCTCTGGTCTTCTGTAATCCTTCTGTATTCTCTGTGCATCTGTAATCCTTCTGTATTCTCTGTGCTTCTGTAATCCTCCTGTATTCTCTGTGCTTCTGTAATCCTCCTGTATTCTCTGTGCTTCTGTAATCCTCCTGTATTCTCTGTGTTCTGTAATCCTTCTGTATTCTCTGTGCCTCTGTAATCCTTCTGGATTCTCTGTGTGTCTGTAATCCTCCTGTATTCTCTGTGTTCGGTAATCCTCCTGTATTCTCTGTGTTCGGTAATCCTCCTGTATTCTCTGTGCCTCTGTAATCCTTCAGTATTCTCAGTGCCTCTGTAATCCTTCTATATTGTTTGATTCTGTAATCCTCCTGTATTCTCTTTGTTCTGTAATCCTCCTGTATTCTGTGCGTCTGTAATCCTTCTATATTGTGTGCGCCTGTAATCCTTCTGTATTCTCTGTGCTTCTGTAATCCTTCTGTATTCTCTGTGTTCTGTAATCCTTCTGTATTCTCTGTGTTCTGTAATCCTTCTGTATTCTCTGCGTCTGTAATCCTTCTATATTGTGTGCGCCTGTAATCCTTCTGTATTCTCTGTGCTTCTGTAATCCTCCTGTATTCTCTGTGCTTCTGTAATCCTCCTGTATTCTCTGTGCTTCTGTAATCCTCCTGTATTCTCTGTGCTTCTGTAATCCTCCTGTATTCTCTGTGCTTCTGCAATCCTCCTGTATTCTCTGTGCTTCTGTAATCCTTCTGTATTCTCTGCGTCTGTAATCCTCCTGTATTTTCTGTGTTCTGAAATACTTCTGTATTCTCTGTGCCTCTGTAATCATCCTGTATTCTCTGTGCTTCTGTAATCCTCCTGTATTCTCTGTGCCTCTGAAATCCTTCTGTATTCTCTGTGCCTCTGTAATCCTCCTGTATTCTCTGTGTTCTGTAATCCTCCTGTATTCTCTGGTCTTCTGTAATCCTTCTGTATTCTCTGTGCATCTGTAATCCTCCTGTATTCTCTGTGCTTCTGCAATCCTCCTGTATTCTCTGTGCTTCTGTAATCCTTCTGTATTCTCTGCGTCTGTAATCCTTCTGTATTTTCTGTGTTCTGTAATCCTTCTGTATTTTCTGTGTTCTGTAATCCTTCTGTATTCTCTGTGCTTCTGAAATCCTTCTGTATTCTCTGTGCCTCTGCAATCCTCCTGTATTCTCTGTGTTCTGTAATCCTTCTGTATTCTCTGTGCCTCTGTAATCCTTCTGGATTCTCTGTGTGTCTGTAATCCTCCTGTATTCTCTGTGTTTGGTAATCCTCCTGTATTCTCTGTGCCTCTGTAATCCTTCAGTATTCTCAGTGCCTCTGTAATCCTTCTATATTGTTTGCTTCTGTAATCCTCCTGTATTCTGTGCGTCTGTAATCCTCCTGTATTCTGTGCGTCTGTAATCCTTCTGTATTCTCTGTGCGTCTGTAATCCTTCTATATTGTGTGCGCCTGTAATCCTTCTATATTGTGTGCGCCTGTAATCCTTCTGTATTCTCTGTGCTTCTGTAATCCTTCTGTATTCTCTGTGCATCTGTAATTCTACTGTATTCTCTGTGCCTCTGAAATCCTCCTGTATTCTCTTTGTTCTGTAATCCTCCTGTATTCTGTGCTTCTGTAATCCTCCTGTATTCTCTGTGCATCTGTAATCCTTCTGTGTTCTCCGTGTTCTGTAATCCTTCTGTATTCTCTGTGCCTCTGTAATCCTTCCGGATTCTCTGTGCGTCTGTAATCCTTCCGTATTCTCTGTGCTTCTGTAATCCTCCTATATTCTCTGTGCCTCTGTAATCCTCCTGTATTCTCTGTGCGTCTGTAATCCTTCTATATTGTGTGCCCCTGTAATCCTTCTGTATTCTCTGTGCGTCTGTAATCCTCCTGTATTCTCTGTGCGTCTGTAATCCTTCTGTATTCTGTGCGTCTGTAATCCTTCTGTATTCTCTGTGCGTCTGTAATCCTTCTGTATTCTCTGCGTCTGTAATCCTTCTGTATTCTCTGCGTCTGTAATCCTTCTGTATTCTCTGTGCGTCTGTAATCCTTCTGTATTCTCTGTGCCTCTGTAATCCTTCTGTATTCTCTGTGCCTCTGTAATCCTTCTGTATTCTCTGTGCCTCTGTAATCCTTCCGGATTCTCTGTGCGTCTGTAATCCTTCCGTATTCTCTCTGCTTCTGTAATCCTCCTGTATTCTCTGTGCCTCTGTAATCCTCCTGTATTCTCTGTGCATCTGTAATCCTTCTGTATTCTGTGCCTCTGTAATCCGTCTGTATTCTGTGCCTCTGTAATCCTTCTGTATTCTGTGCCTCTGTAATCCTGCTGTATTCTCTGTGCTTCTGTAATCCTCCTGTATTCTGTGCGTCTGTAATCCTCCTGTATTCTGTGCGTCTGTAATCCTCCTGTATTCTGTGCGTCTGTAATCCTCCTGTATTCTGTGCGTCTGTAATCCTCCTGTATTCTGTGCGTCTGTAATCCTCCTGTATTCTGTGCGTCTGTAATCCTCCTGTATTCTGTGCATCTGTAATCCTCCTGTACTCTGTGCGTCTGTAATCCTCCTGTACTCTGTGCGTCTGTAATCCTCCTGTATTCTCTGTGCCTCTGTAATCCTCCTGTATTTTCTGTGCGTCTGTAATCCTATATTGTGTGCGCCTGTAATTCTTCTGTATTCTGTGCGTCTGTAATCCTTCTGTATTCTCTGCGTCTGTAATCCTCCTGTATTTTCTGTGTTCTGAAATACTTCTGTATTCTCTGTGCCTCTGTAATCATCCTGTATTCTCTGTGCTTCTGTAATCCTCCTGTATTCTCTGTGCCTCTGAAATCCTTCTGTATTCTCTGTGCCTCTGTAATCCTCCTGTATTCTCTGTGTTCTGTAATCCTCCTGTATTCTCTGGTCTTCTGTAATCCTTCTGTATTCTCTGTGCATCTGTAATCCTCCTGTATTCTCTGTGCTTCTGCAATCCTCCTGTATTCTCTGTGCTTCTGTAATCCTTCTGTATTCTCTGCGTCTGTAATCCTTCTGTATTTTCTGTGTTCTGTAATCCTTCTGTATTTTCTGTGTTCTGTAATCCTTCTGTATTCTCTGTGCTTCTGAAATCCTTCTGTATTCTCTGTGCCTCTGCAATCCTCCTGTATTCTCTGTGTTCTGTAATCCTTCTGTATTCTCTGTGCCTCTGTAATCCTTCTGGATTCTCTGTGTGTCTGTAATCCTCCTGTATTCTCTGTGTTTGGTAATCCTCCTGTATTCTCTGTGCCTCTGTAATCCTTCAATATTCTCAGTGCCTCTGTAATCCTTCTATATTGTTTGCTTCTGTAATCCTCCTGTATTCTGTGCGTCTGTAATCCTCCTGTATTCTGTGCGTCTGTAATCCTTCTGTATTCTCTGTGCGTCTGTAATCCTTCTATATTGTGTGCGCCTGTAATCCTTCTATATTGTGTGCGCCTGTAATCCTTCTGTATTCTCTGTGCTTCTGTAATCCTTCTGTATTCTCTGTGCATCTGTAATTCTACTGTATTCTCTGTGCCTCTGAAATCCTCCTGTATTCTCTTTGTTCTGTAATCCTCCTGTATTCTGTGCTTCTGTAATCCTCCTGTATTCTCTGTGCATCTGTAATCCTTCTGTGTTCTCCGTGTTCTGTAATCCTTCTGTATTCTCTGTGCCTCTGTAATCCTTCCGGATTCTCTGTGCGTCTGTAATCCTTCCGTATTCTCTGTGCTTCTGTAATCCTCCTATATTCTCTGTGCCTCTGTAATCCTCCTGTATTCTCTGTGCGTCTGTAATCCTTCTATATTGTGTGCCCCTGTAATCCTTCTGTATTCTCTGTGCGTCTGTAATCCTCCTGTATTCTCTGTGCGTCTGTAATCCTTCTGTATTCTGTGCGTCTGTAATCCTTCTGTATTCTCTGTGCGTCTGTAATCCTTCTGTATTCTCTGCGTCTGTAATCCTTCTGTATTCTCTGCGTCTGTAATCCTTCTGTATTCTCTGTGCGTCTGTAATCCTTCTGTATTCTCTGTGCCTCTGTAATCCTTCTGTATTCTCTGTGCCTCTGTAATCCTTCTGTATTCTCTGTGCCTCTGTAATCCTTCCGGATTCTCTGTGCGTCTGTAATCCTTCCGTATTCTCTCTGCTTCTGTAATCCTCCTGTATTCTCTGTGCCTCTGTAATCCTCCTGTATTCTCTGTGCATCTGTAATCCTTCTGTATTCTGTGCCTCTGTAATCCGTCTGTATTCTGTGCCTCTGTAATCCTTCTGTATTCTGTGCCTCTGTAATCCTGCTGTATTCTCTGTGCTTCTGTAATCCTCCTGTATTCTGTGCGTCTGTAATCCTCCTGTATTCTGTGCGTCTGTAATCCTCCTGTATTCTGTGCGTCTGTAATCCTCCTGTATTCTGTGCGTCTGTAATCCTCCTGTATTCTGTGCGTCTGTAATCCTCCTGTATTCTGTGCGTCTGTAATCCTCCTGTATTCTGTGCATCTGTAATCCTCCTGTACTCTGTGCGTCTGTAATCCTCCTGTACTCTGTGCGTCTGTAATCCTCCTGTATTCTCTGTGCCTCTGTAATCCTCCTGTATTTTCTGTGCGTCTGTAATCCTATATTGTGTGCGCCTGTAATTCTTCTGTATTCTGTGCGTCTGTAATCCTTCTGTATTCTCTGCGTCTGTAATCCTTCTGTATTCTCTGTGCGTCTGTAATCCTATCTTCTGTGCGTCCGTAATCCTTCTGTATTCTCTGTGCCTCTGTAATCCTTCAGTATTCTCAGTGTTCTGTAATCCTCCTGTATTCTCTGGCCTTCTGTAATCCTTCTGTATTCTCTGTGCATCTGTAATCCTTCTGTATTCTCTGTGCTTCTGTAATCCTCCTGTATTCTCTGTGCTTCTGTAATCCTCCTGTATTCTCTGTGCTTCTGTAATCCTCCTGTATTCTCTGTGCTTCTGTAATCCTCCTGTATGCTCTGTGTTCTGTAATCCTTCTGTATTCTCTGTGCCTCTGTAATCCTTCTGGATTCTCTGTGTGTCTGTAATCCTCCTGTATTCTCTGTGTTCGGTAATCCTCCTGTATTCTCTGTGTTCGGTAATCCTCCTGTATTCTCTGTGCCTCTGTAATCCTTCAGTATTCTCAGTGCCTCTGTAATCCTTCTATATTGTTTGCTTCTGTAATCCTCCTGTATTCTCTTTGTTCTGTAATCCTCCTGTATTCTGTGCATCTGTAATCCTGCTGTTTTCTCTGTGCTTCTGTAATCCATCTATATTCTCTGTGCCTCTGTAATCCTCCTGTATTCTCTGGTCTTCTGTAATCCTTCTGTATTCTCTGTGCATCTGTAATCCTTCTGTATTCTCTGTGCTTCTGTAATCCTCCTGTATTCTCTGTGCTTCTGTAATCCTCCTGTATTCTCTGTGCCTCTGCAATCCTCCTGTATTCTCTGTGTTCTGTAATCCTTCTGTATTCTCTGTGCCTCTGTAATCCTTCTGGATTCTCTGTGTGTCTGTAATCCTCCTGTATTCTCTGTGTTTGGTAATCCTCCTGTATTCTCTGTGCCTCTGTAATCCTTCAGTATTCTCAGTGCCTCTGTAATCCTTCTATATTGTTTGCTTCTGTAATCCTCCTGTATTCTCTTTGTTCTGTAATCCTTCTGTATTCTCTGTGCGTCTGTAATCCTTCTATATTGTGTGCGCCTGTAATCCTTCTATATTGTGTGCGCCTGTAATCCTTCTGTATTCTCTGTGCTTCTGTAATCCTTCTGTATTCTCTGTGCATCTGTAATTCTACTGTATTCTCTGTGCCTCTGAAATCCTCCTGTATTCTCTTTGTTCTGTAATCCTCCTGTATTCTGTGCTTCTGTAATCATCCTGTATTCTCTGTGCATCTGTAATCCTTCTGTATTCTCCGTGTTCTGTAATCCTTCTGTATTCTCTGTGCCTCTGTAATCCTTCCGGATTCTCTGTGCGTCTGTAATCCTTCCGTATTCTCTGTGCTTCTGTAATCCTCCTGTATTCTCTGTGCCTCTGTAATCCTTCTGTATTCTCTGTGCGTCTGTAATCCTTCTGTATTCTCTGCGTCTGTAATCCTTCTGTATTCTCTGCGTCTGTAATCCTTCTGTATTCTGTGTGCGTCTATAATCCTTCTGTATTCTCTGTGCCTCTGTAATCCTTCTGTATTCTCCGTGTTCTGTAATCCTTCTGTATTCTCTGTGCCTCTGTAATCCTTCCGGATTCTCTGTGCGTCTGTAATCCTTCCGTATTCTCTCTGCTTCTGTAATCCTCCTGTATTCTCTGTGCCTCTGTAATCCTCCTGTATTCTCTGTGCATCTGTAATCCTTCTGTATTCTGTGCCTCCGTAATCCTTCTGTAATCTGTGTCTGTAATCCTTCTGTATTCTCTGCGTCTGTAATCCTTCTGTATTCTGTGCCTCTGTAATCCGTCTGTATTCTGTGCCTCTGTAATCCTTCTGTATTCTGTGCCTCTGTAATCCTTCTGTATTCTCCGTGTTCTGTAATCCTTCTGTATTCTCTGTGCCTCTGTAATCCTTCCGGATTCTCTGTGCGTCTGTAATCCTTCCGTATTCTCTCTGCTTCTATAATCCTCCTGTATTCTCTGTGCCTCTGTAATCCTCCTGTATTCTCTGTGCATCTGTAATCCTTCTGTATTCTGTGCCTCCGTAATCCTTCTGTAATCTGTGTCTGTAATCCTTCTGTATTCTCTGCGTCTGTAATCCTTCTGTATTCTGTGCCTCTGTAATCCGTCTGTATTCTGTGCCTCTGTAATCCTTCTGTATTCTGTGCCTCTGTAATCCTGCTGTATTCTCTGTGCTTCTGTAATCCTCCTGTATTCTGTGCGTCTGTAATCCTCCTGTATTCTGTGCGTCTGTAATCCTCCTGTATTCTGTGCGTCTGTAATCCTCCTGTATTCTGTGCGTCTGTAATCCTCCTGTATTCTGTGCGTCTGTAATCCTCCTGTATTCTGTGCGTCTGTAATCCTCCTGTATTCTGTGCATCTGTAATCCTCCTGTACTCTGTGCGTCTGTAATCCTCCTGTACTCTGTGCGTCTGTAATCCTCCTGTATTCTCTGTGCCTCTGTAATCCTCCTGTATTTTCTGTGCGTCTGTAATCCTATATTGTGTGCGCCTGTAATTCTTCTGTATTCTGTGCGTCTGTAATCCTTCTGTATTCTCTGCGTCTGTAATCCTTCTGTATTCTCTGTGCGTCTGTAATCCTATCTTCTGTGCGTCCGTAATCCTTCTGTATTCTCTGTGCCTCTGTAATCCTTCAGTATTCTCAGTGTTCTGTAATCCTCCTGTATTCTCTGGCCTTCTGTAATCCTTCTGTATTCTCTGTGCATCTGTAATCCTTCTGTATTCTCTGTGCTTCTGTAATCCTCCTGTATTCTCTGTGCTTCTGTAATCCTCCTGTATTCTCTGTGCTTCTGTAATCCTCCTGTATTCTCTGTGTTCTGTAATCCTTCTGTATTCTCTGTGCCTCTGTAATCCTTCTGGATTCTCTGTGTGTCTGTAATCCTCCTGTATTCTCTGTGTTCGGTAATCCTCCTGTATTCTCTGTGTTCGGTAATCCTCCTCTATTCTCTGTGCCTCTGTAATCCTTCAGTATTCTCAGTGCCTCTGTAATCCTTCTATATTGTTTGCTTCTGTAATCCTCCTGTATTCTCTTTGTTCTGTAATCCTCCTGTATTCTGTGCATCTGTAATCCTGCTGTTTTCTCTGTGCTTCTGTAATCCATCTATATTCTCTGTGCCTCTGTAATCCTCCTGTATTCTCTGGTCTTCTGTAATCCTTCTGTATTCTCTGTGCATCTGTAATCCTTCTGTATTCTCTGTGCTTCTGTAATCCTCCTGTATTCTCTGTGCTTCTGTAATCCTCCTGTATTCTCTGTGCCTCTGCAATCCTCCTGTATTCTCTGTGTTCTGTAATCCTTCTGTATTCTCTGTGCCTCTGTAATCCTTCTGGATTCTCTGTGTGTCTGTAATCCTCCTGTATTCTCTGTGTTTGGTAATCCTCCTGTATTCTCTGTGCCTCTGTAATCCTTCAGTATTCTCAGTACCTCTGTAATCCTTCTATATTGTTTGCTTCTGTAATCCTCCTGTATTCTCTTTGTTCTGTAATCCTCCTGTATTCTGTGCGTCTGTAATCCTTCTGTATTCTCTGTGTTCTGTAATCCTTCTGTATTCTCTGTGCGTCTGTAATCCTTCTATATTGTGTGCGCCTGTAATCCTTCTATATTGTGTGCGCCTGTAATCCTTCTGTATTCTCTGTGCTTCTGTAATCCTTCTGTATTCTCTGTGCATCTGTAATTCTACTGTATTCTCTGTGCCTCTGAAATCCTCCTGTATTCTCTTTGTTCTGTAATCCTCCTGTATTCTGTGCTTCTGTAATCCTCCTGTATTCTCTGTGCATCTGTAATCCTTCTGTATTCTCCGTGTTCTGTAATCCTTCTGTATTCTCTGTGCCTCTGTAATCCTTCCGGATTCTCTGTGCGTCTGTAATCCTTCCGTATTCTCTGTGCTTCTGTAATCCTCCTGTATTCTCTGTGCCTCTGTAATCCTTCTGTATTCTCTGTGCGTCTGTAATCCTTCTGTATTCTCTGCGTCTGTAATCCTTCTGTATTCTGTGTGCGTCTATAATCCTTCTGTATTCTCTGTGCCTCTGTAATCCTTCTGTATTCTCTGTGCCTCTGTAATCCTTCTGGATTCTCTGTGTGTCTGTAATCCTCCTGTATTCTCTGTGTTTGGTAATCCTCCTGTATTCTCTGTGCCTCTGTAATCCTTCAGTATTCTCAGTGCCTCTGTAATCCTTCTATATTGTTTGCTTCTGTAATCCTCCTGTATTCTGTGCGTCTGTAATCCTCCTGTATTCTGTGCGTCTGTAATCCTTCTGTATTCTCTGTGCGTCTGTAATCCTTCTATATTGTGTGCGCCTGTAATCCTTCTATATTGTGTGCGCCTGTAATCCTTCTGTATTCTCTGTGCTTCTGTAATCCTGCTGTATTCTCTGTGCTTCTGTAATCCTCCTGTATTCTGTGCGTCTGTAATCCTCCTGTATTCTGTGCGTCTGTAATCCTCCTGTATTCTGTGCGTCTGTAATCCTCCTGTATTCTGTGTGCCTGTAATCCTCCTGTATTCTGTGCGCCTGTAATCCTCCTGTATTCTGTGCGTCTGTAATCCTCCTGTATTCTGTGCGTCTGTAATCCTCCTGTATTCTGTGCGTCTGTAATCCTCCTGTATTCTGTGCGTCTGTAATCCTCCTGTATTCTGTGCATCTGTAATCCTCCTGTACTCTGTGCGTCTGTAATCCTCCTGTACTCTGTGCGTCTGTAATCCTCCTGTATTCTCTGTGCCTCTGTAATCCTCCTGTATTTTCTGTGCGTCTGTAATCCTATATTGTGTGCGCCTGTAATCCTTCTGTATTCTCTGCGTCTGTAATCCTTCTGTATTCTCTGTGCGTCTGTAATCCTATCTTCTGTGCGTCCGTAATCCTTCTGTATTCTCTGTGCCTCTGTAATCCTTCAGTATTCTCAGTGTTCTGTAATCCTCCTGTATTCTCTGGTCTTCTGTAATCCTTCTGTATTCTCTGTGCATCTGTAATCCTTCTGTATTCTCTGTGCTTCTGTAATCCTCCTGTATTCTCTGTGCTTCTGTAATCCTCCTGTATTCTCTGTGCTTCTGTAATCCTCCTGTATTCTCTGTGTTCTGTAATCCTTCTGTATTCTCTGTGCCTCTGTAATCCTTCTGGATTCTCTGTGTGTCTGTAATCCTCCTGTATTCTCTGTGTTCGGTAATCCTCCTGTATTCTCTGTGTTCGGTAATCCTCCTGTATTCTCTGTGCCTCTGTAATCCTTCAGTATTCTCAGTGCCTCTGTAATCCTTCTATATTGTTTGCTTCTGTAATCCTCCTGTATTCTCTTTGTTCTGTAATCCTCCTGTATTCTGTGCATCTGTAATCCTGCTGTTTTCTCTGTGCTTCTGTAATCCATCTATATTCTCTGTGCCTCTGTAATCCTCCTGTATTCTCTGGTCTTCTGTAATCCTTCTGTATTCTCTGTGCATCTGTAATCCTTCTGTATTCTCTGTGCTTCTGTAATCCTCCTGTATTCTCTGTGCTTCTGTAATCCTCCTGTATTCTCTGTGCCTCTGCAATCCTCCTGTATTCTCTGTGTTCTGTAATCCTTCTGTATTCTCTGTGCCTCTGTAATCCTCCTGTATTCTCTGTGTTTGGTAATCCTCCTGTATTCTCTGTGCCTCTGTAATCCTTCAGTATTCTCAGTGCCTCTGTAATCCTTCTATATTGTTTGCTTCTGTAAACCTCCTGTATTCTCTTTGTTCTGTAATCCTCCTGTATTCTGTGCGTCTGTAATCCTTCTGTATTCTCTGTGTTCTGTAATCCTTCTGTATTCTCTGTGCGTCTGTAATCCTTCTATATTGTGTGCGCCTGTAATCCTTCTATATTGTGTGCGCCTGTAATCCTTCTGTATTCTCTGTGCTTCTGTAATCCTTCTGTATTCTCTGTGCATCTGTAATTCTACTGTATTCTCTGTGCCTCTGAAATCCTCCTGTATTCTCTTTGTTCTGTAATCCTCCTGTATTCTGTGCTTCTGTAATCCTCCTGTATACTCTGTGCATCTGTAATCCTTCTGTATTCTCCGTGTTCTGTAATCCTTCTGTATTCTCTGTGCCTCTGTAATCCTTCCGTATTCTCTGTGCTTCTGTAATCCTCCTGTATTCTCTGTGCCTCTGTAATCCTTCTGTATTCTCTGTGCGTCTGTAATCCTTCTGTATTCTCTGCGTCTGTAATCCTTCTGTATTCTCTGCGTCTGTAATCCTTCTGTATTCTGTGTGCGTCTATAATCCTTCTGTATTCTCTGTGCCTCTGTAATCCTTCTGTATTCTCCGTGTTCTGTAATCCTTCTGTATTCTCTGTGCCTCTGTAATCCTTCCGGATTCTCTGTGCGTCTGTAATCCTTCCGTATTCTCTCTGCTTCTGTAATCCTCCTGTATTCTCTGTGCCTCTGTAATCCTCCTGTATTCTCTGTGCGTCTGTAATCCTTCTGTATTCTGTGCCTCCGTAATCCTTCTGTAATCTGTGCCTCTGTAATCCTTCTGTATTCTGTGCCTCTGTAATCCTGCTGTATTCTCTGTGCTTCTGTAATCCTCCTGTATTCTGTGCGTCTGTAATCCTCCTGTATTCTGTGCGTCTGTAATCCTCCTGTATTCTGTGCGCCTGTAATCCTCCTGTATTCTGTGCGTCTCTAATCCTCCTGTATTCTGTGCGTCTGTAATCCTCCTGTATTCTGTGCGTCTGTAATCCTCCTGTATTCTGTGCGTCTGTAATCCTCCTGTATTCTGTGCGTCTGTAATCCTCCTGTATTCTGTGCGTCTGTAATCCTCCTGTACTCTGTGCGTCTGTAATCCTCCTGTACTCTGTGCGTCTGTAATCCTCCTGTATTCTCTGTGCCTCTGTAATCCTCCTGTATTTTCTGTGCGTCTGTAATCCTATATTGTGTGCGCCTGTAATCCTTCTGTATTCTCTGCGTCTGTAATCCTTCTGTATTCTCTGTGCGTCTGTAATCCTATCTTCTGTGCGTCCGTAATCCTTCTGTATTCTCTGTGCCTCTGTAATCCTTCATTATTCTCAGTGTTCTGTAATCCTCCTGTATTCTCTGGTCTTCTGTAATCCTTCTGTATTCTCTGTGCTTCTGTAATCCTCCTGTATTCTCTGTGCTTCTGTAATCCTCCTGTATTCTCTGTGCTTCTGTAATCCTCCTGTATTCTCTGTGCTTCTGTAATCCTCCTGTATTCTCTGTGCTTCTGTAATCCTCCTGTATTCTCTGTGCTTCTGTAATCCTCCTGTATTCTCTGTGCTTCCGTAATCCTCCTGTATTCTCTGTACCTCTGTAATCCTTCTGGATTCTCTGTGTGTCTGTAATCCTCCTGTATTCTCTGTGTTCGGTAATCCTCCTGTATTCTCTGTGCCTCTGTAATCCTTCAGTATTCTCAGTGCCTCTGTAATCCTTCTATATTGTTTGCTTCTGTAATCCTCCTGTATTCTCTTTGTTCTGTAATCCTCCTGTATTCTCTGCTTCTGTAATCCTCCTGTATTCTCTGTGCATCTGTAATCCTTCTGTATTCTCCGTGTTCTGTAATCCTTCTGTATTCTCTGTGCCTCTGTAATCCTTCCGGATTCTCTGTGCGTCTGTAATCCTTCCGTATTCTCTGTGCTTCTGTAATCCTCCTGTATTCTCTGTGCCTCTGTAATCCTTCTGTATTCTCTGTGCGTCTGTAATCCTTCTGTATTCTCTGCGTCTGTAATCCTTCTGTATTCTCTGCGTCTGTAATCCTTCTGTATTCTGTGTGCGTCTATAATCCTTCTGTATTCTCTGTGCCTCTGTAATCCTTCTGTATTCTCCGTGTTATGTAATCCTTCTGTACTCTCTGTGCCTCTGTAATCCTTCCGGATTCTCTGTGCGTCTGTAATCCTTCCGTATTCTCTCTGCTTCTGTAATCCTCCTGTATTCTCTGTGCCTCTGTAATCCTCCTGTATTCTCTGTGCGTCTGTAATCCTTCTGTATTCTGTGCCTCCGTAATCCTTCTGTAATCTGGGTCTGTAATCCTTCTGTATTCTCTGCGTCAGTAATCCTTCTGTATTCTGTGCCTCTGTAATCCGTCTGTATTCTGTGCCTCTGTAATCCTTCTGTATTCTGTGCCTCTGTAATCCTGCTGTATTCTCTGTGCTTCTGTAATCCTCTTGTATTCTGTGCGTCTGTAATCCTCCTGTATTCTGTGCGTCTGTAATCCTGTATTCTGTGCGCCTGTAATCCTCCTGTATTCTGTGCGTCTGTAATCCTCCTGTATTCTGTGCGTCTGTAATCCTCCTGTATTCTGTGCGTCTGTAATCCTCCTGTACTCTGTGCGTCTGTAATCCTCCTGTATTCTGTGCGTCTGTAATCCTCCTGTATTCTGTGCGTCTGTAATCCTCCTGTACTCTGTGCGTCTGTAATCCTCCTGTACTCTGTGCGTCTGTAATCCTCCTGTATTCTCTGTGCCTCTGTAATCCTCCTGTATTTTCTGTGCGTCTGTAATCCTATGTTGTGTGCGCCGGTAATCCTTCTGTATTCTGTGCGTCTGTAATCCTTCTGTATTCTCTGCGTCTGTAATCCTTCTGTATTCTCTGTGCGTCTGTAATCCTATCTTCTGTGCGTCCGTAATCCTTCTGTATTCTCTGTGCCTCTGTAATCCTTCAGTATTCTCAGTGTTCTGTAATCCTCCTGTATTCTCTGGTCTTCTGTAATCCTTCTGTATTCTCTGTGCATCTGTAATCCTTCTGTATTCTCTGTGCTTCTGTAATCCTTCTATATTGTTTGCTTCTGTAATCTTCCTATTTTCTCTTTGTTCTGTAATCCTCCTGTATTCTGTGCGTCTGTAATCCTTCTGTATTCTCTGTGTTCTGTAATCCTTCTGTATTCTCTGTGCGTCTGTAATCCTTCTATATTGTGTGCGCCTGTAATCCTTCTATATTGTGTGCGCCTGTAATCCTTCTGTATTCTATGTGCTTCTGTAATCCTTCTGTATTCTCTGTGCATCTGTAATTCTACTGTATTCTCTGTGCCTCTGAAATCCTCCTGTATTCTCTTTGTTCTGTAATCCTCCTGTATTCTGTGCTTCTGTAATCCTCCTGTATTCTCTGTGCATCTGTAATCCTTCTGTATTCTCCGTGTTCTGTAATCCTTCTGTATTCTCTGTGCCTCTGTAATCCTTCTGTATTCTCTGTGCGTCTGTAATCCTTCCGTATTCTCTGTGCTTCTGTAATCCTCCTGTATTCTCTGTGCCTCTGTAATCCTCCTGTATTCTCTGTGCGTCTGTAATCCTTCTGTATTCTCTGCGTCTGTAATCCTTCTGTATTCTCTGCGTCTGTAATCCTTCTGTATTCTGTGTGCGTCTATAATCCTTCTGTATTCTCTGTGCCTCTGTAATCCTTCTGTATTCTCCGTGTTCTGTAATCCTTCTGTATTCACTGTGCCTCTGTAATCCTTCCGGATTCTCTGTGCGTCTGTAATCCTTCCGTATTCTCTCTGCTTCTGTAATCCTCCTGTATTCTCTGTGCCTCTGTAATCCTCCTGTATTCTCTGTGCGTCTGTAATCCTTCTGTATTCTGTGCCTCCGTAATCCTTCTGTAATCTGTGTCTGTAATCCTTCTGTATTCTCTGCGTCTGTAATCCTTCTGTATTCTGTGCCTCTGTAATCCGTCTGTATTCTGTGCCTCTGTAATCCTTCTGTATTCTGTGCCTCTGTAATCCTGCTGTATTCTCTGTGCTTCTGTAATCCTCCTGTATTCTGTGCGTCTGTAATCCTCCTGTATTCTGTGCGTCTGTAATCCTCCTGTATTCTGTGCGCCTGTAATCCTCCTGTATTCTGTGCGTCTGTAATCCTCCTGTATTCTGTGCGTCTGTAATCCTCCTGTATTCTGTGCGTCTGTAATCCTCCTGTATTCTGTGCGTCTGTAATCCTCCTGTATTCTGTGCGTCTGTAATCCTCCTGTACTCTGTGCGTCTGTAATCCTCCTGTACTCTGTGCGTCTGTAATCCTCCTGTATTCTCTGTGCCTCTGTAATCCTCCTGTATTTTCTGTGCGTCTGTAATCCTATATTGTGTGCGCCTGTAATCCTTCTGTATTCTCTGCGTCTGTAATCCTTCTGTATTCTCTGTGCGTCTGTAATCCTATCTTCTGTGCGTCCGTAATCCTTCTCTATTCTCTGTGCCTCTGTAATCCTTCAGTATTCTCAGTGTTCTGTAATCCTCCTGTATTCTCTGGTCTTCTGTAATCCTTCTGTATTCTCTGTGCATCTGTAATCCTTCTGTATTCTCTGTGCTTCTGTAATCCTCCTGTATTCTCTGTGCTTCTGTAATCCTCCTGTATTCTCTGTGCTTCTGTAATCCTCCTGTATTCTCTGTGTTCTGTAATCCTTCTGTATTCTCTGTGCCTCTGTAATCCTTCTGGATTCTCTGTGTGTCTGTAATCCTCCTCTATTCTCTGTGTTCGGTAATCCTCCTGTATTCTCTGTGTTCGGTAATCCTCCTGTATTCTCTGTGCCTCTGTAATCCTTCAGTATTCTCAGTGCCTCTGTAATCCTTCTATATTGTTTGCTTCTGTAATCCTCCTGTATTCTCTTTGTTCTGTAATCCTCCTGTATTCTGTGCATCTGTAATCCTCCTGTATTCTCTGTGCTTCTGTAATCCATCTATATTCTCTGTGCCTCTGTAATCCTCCTGTATTCTCTGTGTTCTGTAATCCTCCTGTATTCTCTGTGTTCTGTAATCCTCCTGTATTCTCTGGTCTTCTGTAATCCTTCTGTATTCTCTGTGCATCTGTAATCCTTCTGTATTCTCTGTGCTTCTGTAATCCTCCTGTATTCTCTGTGCTTCTGCAATCCTCCTGTATTCTCTGTGCTTCTGTAATCCTTCTGTATTCTCTGTGCCTCTGTAATCATCCTGTGTTCTCTGTGCCTCTGTAATCCTTCTGTATTCTCCGTGTTCTGTAATCCTTCTGTATTCTCTGTGCCTCTGTAATCCTTCCGGATTCTCTGTGCGTCTGTAATCCTTCCGTATTCTCTCTGCTTCTATAATCCTCCTGTATTCTCTGTGCCTCTGTAATCCTCCTGTATTCTCTGTGCATCTGTAATCCTTCTGTATTCTGTGCCTCCGTAATCCTTCTGTAATCTGTGTCTGTAATCCTTCTGTATTCTCTGCGTCTGTAATCCTTCTGTATTCTGTGCCTCTGTAATCCGTCTGTATTCTGTGCCTCTGTAATCCTTCTGTATTCTGTGCCTCTGTAATCCTGCTGTATTCTCTGTGCTTCTGTAATCCTCCTGTATTCTGTGCGTCTGTAATCCTCCTGTATTCTGTGCGTCTGTAATCCTCCTGTATTCTGTGCGTCTGTAATCCTCCTGTATTCTGTGCGTCTGTAATCCTCCTGTATTCTGTGCGTCTGTAATCCTCCTGTATTCTGTGCGTCTGTAATCCTCCTGTATTCTGTGCATCTGTAATCCTCCTGTACTCTGTGCGTCTGTAATCCTCCTGTACTCTGTGCGTCTGTAATCCTCCTGTATTCTCTGTGCCTCTGTAATCCTCCTGTATTTTCTGTGCGTCTGTAATCCTATATTGTGTGCGCCTGTAATTCTTCTGTATTCTGTGCGTCTGTAATCCTTCTGTATTCTCTGCGTCTGTAATCCTTCTGTATTCTCTGTGCGTCTGTAATCCTATCTTCTGTGCGTCCGTAATCCTTCTGTATTCTCTGTGCCTCTGTAATCCTTCAGTATTCTCAGTGTTCTGTAATCCTCCTGTATTCTCTGGCCTTCTGTAATCCTTCTGTATTCTCTGTGCATCTGTAATCCTTCTGTATTCTCTGTGCTTCTGTAATCCTCCTGTATTCTCTGTGCTTCTGTAATCCTCCTGTATTCTCTGTGCTTCTGTAATCCTCCTGTATTCTCTGTGTTCTGTAATCCTTCTGTATTCTCTGTGCCTCTGTAATCCTTCTGGATTCTCTGTGTGTCTGTAATCCTCCTGTATTCTCTGTGTTCGGTAATCCTCCTGTATTCTCTGTGTTCGGTAATCCTCCTCTATTCTCTGTGCCTCTGTAATCCTTCAGTATTCTCAGTGCCTCTGTAATCCTTCTATATTGTTTGCTTCTGTAATCCTCCTGTATTCTCTTTGTTCTGTAATCCTCCTGTATTCTGTGCATCTGTAATCCTGCTGTTTTCTCTGTGCTTCTGTAATCCATCTATATTCTCTGTGCCTCTGTAATCCTCCTGTATTCTCTGGTCTTCTGTAATCCTTCTGTATTCTCTGTGCATCTGTAATCCTTCTGTATTCTCTGTGCTTCTGTAATCCTCCTGTATTCTCTGTGCTTCTGTAATCCTCCTGTATTCTCTGTGCCTCTGCAATCCTCCTGTATTCTCTGTGTTCTGTAATCCTTCTGTATTCTCTGTGCCTCTGTAATCCTTCTGGATTCTCTGTGTGTCTGTAATCCTCCTGTATTCTCTGTGTTTGGTAATCCTCCTGTATTCTCTGTGCCTCTGTAATCCTTCAGTATTCTCAGTGCCTCTGTAATCCTTCTATATTGTTTGCTTCTGTAATCCTCCTGTATTCTCTTTGTTCTGTAATCCTCCTGTATTCTGTGCGTCTGTAATCCTTCTGTATTCTCTGTGTTCTGTAATCCTTCTGTATTCTCTGTGCGTCTGTAATCCTTCTATATTGTGTGCGCCTGTAATCCTTCTATATTGTGTGCGCCTGTAATCCTTCTGTATTCTCTGTGCTTCTGTAATCCTTCTGTATTCTCTGTGCATCTGTAATTCTACTGTATTCTCTGTGCCTCTGAAATCCTCCTGTATTCTCTTTGTTCTGTAATCCTCCTGTATTCTGTGCTTCTGTAATCCTCCTGTATTCTCTGTGCATCTGTAATCCTTCTGTATTCTCCGTGTTCTGTAATCCTTCTGTATTCTCTGTGCCTCTGTAATCCTTCCGGATTCTCTGTGCGTCTGTAATCCTTCCGTATTCTCTGTGCTTCTGTAATCCTCCTGTATTCTCTGTGCCTCTGTAATCCTTCTGTATTCTCTGTGCGTCTGTAATCCTTCTGTATTCTCTGCGTCTGTAATCCTTCTGTATTCTGTGTGCGTCTATAATCCTTCTGTATTCTCTGTGCCTCTGTAATCCTTCTGTATTCTCTGTGCCTCTGTAATCCTTCTGGATTCTCTGTGTGTCTGTAATCCTCCTGTATTCTCTGTGTTTGGTAATCCTCCTGTATTCTCTGTGCCTCTGTAATCCTTCAGTATTCTCAGTGCCTCTGTAATCCTTCTATATTGTTTGCTTCTGTAATCCTCCTGTATTCTGTGCGTCTGTAATCCTCCTGTATTCTGTGCGTCTGTAATCCTTCTGTATTCTCTGTGCGTCTGTAATCCTTCTATATTGTGTGCGCCTGTAATCCTTCTATATTGTGTGCGCCTGTAATCCTTCTGTATTCTCTGTGCTTCTGTAATCCTGCTGTATTCTCTGTGCTTCTGTAATCCTCCTGTATTCTGTGCGTCTGTAATCCTCCTGTATTCTGTGCGTCTGTAATCCTCCTGTATTCTGTGCGTCTGTAATCCTCCTGTATTCTGTGTGCCTGTAATCCTCCTGTATTCTGTGTGCCTGTAATCCTCCTGTATTCTGTGCGTCTGTAATCCTCCTGTATTCTGTGCGTCTGTAATCCTCCTGTATTCTGTGCGTCTGTAATCCTCCTGTATTCTGTGCGTCTGTAATCCTCCTGTATTCTGTGCATCTGTAATCCTCCTGTACTCTGTGCGTCTGTAATCCTCCTGTACTCTGTGCGTCTGTAATCCTCCTGTATTCTCTGTGCCTCTGTAATCCTCCTGTATTTTCTGTGCGTCTGTAATCCTATATTGTGTGCGCCTGTAATCCTTCTGTATTCTCTGCGTCTGTAATCCTTCTGTATTCTCTGTGCGTCTGTAATCCTATCTTCTGTGCGTCCGTAATCCTTCTGTATTCTCTGTGCCTCTGTAATCCTTCAGTATTCTCAGTGTTCTGTAATCCTCCTGTATTCTCTGGTCTTCTGTAATCCTTCTGTATTCTCTGTGCATCTGTAATCCTTCTGTATTCTCTGTGCTTCTGTAATCCTCCTGTATTCTCTGTGCTTCTGTAATCCTCCTGTATTCTCTGTGCTTCTGTAATCCTCCTGTATTCTCTGTGTTCTGTAATCCTTCTGTATTCTCTGTGCCTCTGTAATCCTTCTGGATTCTCTGTGTGTCTGTAATCCTCCTGTATTCTCTGTGTTCGGTAATCCTCCTGTATTCTCTGTGTTCGGTAATCCTCCTGTATTCTCTGTGCCTCTGTAATCCTTCAGTATTCTCAGTGCCTCTGTAATCCTTCTATATTGTTTGCTTCTGTAATCCTCCTGTATTCTCTTTGTTCTGTAATCCTCCTGTATTCTGTGCATCTGTAATCCTGCTGTTTTCTCTGTGCTTCTGTAATCCATCTATATTCTCTGTGCCTCTGTAATCCTCCTGTATTCTCTGGTCTTCTGTAATCCTTCTGTATTCTCTGTGCATCTGTAATCCTTCTGTATTCTCTGTGCTTCTGTAATCCTCCTGTATTCTCTGTGCTTCTGTAATCCTCCTGTATTCTCTGTGCCTCTGCAATCCTCCTGTATTCTCTGTGTTCTGTAATCCTTCTGTATTCTCTGTGCCTCTGTAATCCTCCTGTATTCTCTGTGTTTGGTAATCCTCCTGTATTCTCTGTGCCTCTGTAATCCTTCAGTATTCTCAGTGCCTCTGTAATCCTTCTATATTGTTTGCTTCTGTAAACCTCCTGTATTCTCTTTGTTCTGTAATCCTCCTGTATTCTGTGCGTCTGTAATCCTTCTGTATTCTCTGTGTTCTGTAATCCTTCTGTATTCTCTGTGCGTCTGTAATCCTTCTATATTGTGTGCGCCTGTAATCCTTCTATATTGTGTGCGCCTGTAATCCTTCTGTATTCTCTGTGCTTCTGTAATCCTTCTGTATTCTCTGTGCATCTGTAATTCTACTGTATTCTCTGTGCCTCTGAAATCCTCCTGTATTCTCTTTGTTCTGTAATCCTCCTGTATTCTGTGCTTCTGTAATCCTCCTGTATACTCTGTGCATCTGTAATCCTTCTGTATTCTCCGTGTTCTGTAATCCTTCTGTATTCTCTGTGCCTCTGTAATCCTTCCGTATTCTCTGTGCTTCTGTAATCCTCCTGTATTCTCTGTGCCTCTGTAATCCTTCTGTATTCTCTGTGCGTCTGTAATCCTTCTGTATTCTCTGCGTCTGTAATCCTTCTGTATTCTCTGCGTCTGTAATCCTTCTGTATTCTGTGTGCGTCTATAATCCTTCTGTATTCTCTGTGCCTCTGTAATCCTTCTGTATTCTCCGTGTTCTGTAATCCTTCTGTATTCTCTGTGCCTCTGTAATCCTTCCGGATTCTCTGTGCGTCTGTAATCCTTCCGTATTCTCTCTGCTTCTGTAATCCTCCTGTATTCTCTGTGCCTCTGTAATCCTCCTGTATTCTCTGTGCGTCTGTAATCCTTCTGTATTCTGTGCCTCCGTAATCCTTCTGTAATCTGTGCCTCTGTAATCCTTCTGTATTCTGTGCCTCTGTAATCCTGCTGTATTCTCTGTGCTTCTGTAATCCTCCTGTATTCTGTGCGTCTGTAATCCTCCTGTATTCTGTGCGTCTGTAATCCTCCTGTATTCTGTGCGCCTGTAATCCTCCTGTATTCTGTGCGTCTCTAATCCTCCTGTATTCTGTGCGTCTGTAATCCTCCTGTATTCTGTGCGTCTGTAATCCTCCTGTATTCTGTGCGTCTGTAATCCTCCTGTATTCTGTGCGTCTGTAATCCTCCTGTATTCTGTGCGTCTGTAATCCTCCTGTACTCTGTGCGTCTGTAATCCTCCTGTACTCTGTGCGTCTGTAATCCTCCTGTATTCTCTGTGCCTCTGTAATCCTCCTGTATTTTCTGTGCGTCTGTAATCCTATATTGTGTGCGCCTGTAATCCTTCTGTATTCTCTGCGTCTGTAATCCTTCTGTATTCTCTGTGCGTCTGTAATCCTATCTTCTGTGCGTCCGTAATCCTTCTGTATTCTCTGTGCCTCTGTAATCCTTCAGTATTCTCAGTGTTCTGTAATCCTCCTGTATTCTCTGGTCTTCTGTAATCCTTCTGTATTCTCTGTGCTTCTGTAATCCTCCTGTATTCTCTGTGCTTCTGTAATCCTCCTGTATTCTCTGTGCTTCTGTAATCCTCCTGTATTCTCTGTGCTTCTGTAATCCTCCTGTATTCTCTGTGCTTCTGTAATCCTCCTGTATTCTCTGTGCTTCTGTAATCCTCCTGTATTCTCTGTGCTTCCGTAATCCTCCTGTATTCTCTGTACCTCTGTAATCCTTCTGGATTCTCTGTGTGTCTGTAATCCTCCTGTATTCTCTGTGTTCGGTAATCCTCCTGTATTCTCTGTGCCTCTGTAATCCTTCAGTATTCTCAGTGCCTCTGTAATCCTTCTATATTGTTTGCTTCTGTAATCCTCCTGTATTCTCTTTGTTCTGTAATCCTCCTGTATTCTCTGCTTCTGTAATCCTCCTGTATTCTCTGTGCATCTGTAATCCTTCTGTATTCTCCGTGTTCTGTAATCCTTCTGTATTCTCTGTGCCTCTGTAATCCTTCCGGATTCTCTGTGCGTCTGTAATCCTTCCGTATTCTCTGTGCTTCTGTAATCCTCCTGTATTCTCTGTGCCTCTGTAATCCTTCTGTATTCTCTGTGCGTCTGTAATCCTTCTGTATTCTCTGCGTCTGTAATCCTTCTGTATTCTCTGCGTCTGTAATCCTTCTGTATTCTGTGTGCGTCTATAATCCTTCTGTATTCTCTGTGCCTCTGTAATCCTTCTGTATTCTCCGTGTTATGTAATCCTTCTGTACTCTCTGTGCCTCTGTAATCCTTCCGGATTCTCTGTGCGTCTGTAATCCTTCCGTATTCTCTCTGCTTCTGTAATCCTCCTGTATTCTCTGTGCCTCTGTAATCCTCCTGTATTCTCTGTGCGTCTGTAATCCTTCTGTATTCTGTGCCTCCGTAATCCTTCTGTAATCTGGGTCTGTAATCCTTCTGTATTCTCTGCGTCAGTAATCCTTCTGTATTCTGTGCCTCTGTAATCCGTCTGTATTCTGTGCCTCTGTAATCCTTCTGTATTCTGTGCCTCTGTAATCCTGCTGTATTCTCTGTGCTTCTGTAATCCTCTTGTATTCTGTGCGTCTGTAATCCTCCTGTATTCTGTGCGTCTGTAATCCTGTATTCTGTGCGCCTGTAATCCTCCTGTATTCTGTGCGTCTGTAATCCTCCTGTATTCTGTGCGTCTGTAATCCTCCTGTATTCTGTGCGTCTGTAATCCTCCTGTACTCTGTGCGTCTGTAATCCTCCTGTATTCTGTGCGTCTGTAATCCTCCTGTATTCTGTGCGTCTGTAATCCTCCTGTACTCTGTGCGTCTGTAATCCTCCTGTACTCTGTGCGTCTGTAATCCTCCTGTATTCTCTGTGCCTCTGTAATCCTCCTGTATTTTCTGTGCGTCTGTAATCCTATGTTGTGTGCGCCGGTAATCCTTCTGTATTCTGTGCGTCTGTAATCCTTCTGTATTCTCTGCGTCTGTAATCCTTCTGTATTCTCTGTGCGTCTGTAATCCTATCTTCTGTGCGTCCGTAATCCTTCTGTATTCTCTGTGCCTCTGTAATCCTTCAGTATTCTCAGTGTTCTGTAATCCTCCTGTATTCTCTGGTCTTCTGTAATCCTTCTGTATTCTCTGTGCATCTGTAATCCTTCTGTATTCTCTGTGCTTCTGTAATCCTTCTATATTGTTTGCTTCTGTAATCTTCCTATTTTCTCTTTGTTCTGTAATCCTCCTGTATTCTGTGCGTCTGTAATCCTTCTGTATTCTCTGTGTTCTGTAATCCTTCTGTATTCTCTGTGCGTCTGTAATCCTTCTATATTGTGTGCGCCTATAATCCTTCTATATTGTGTGCGCCTGTAATCCTTCTGTATTCTATGTGCTTCTGTAATCCTTCTGTATTCTCTGTGCATCTGTAATTCTACTGTATTCTCTGTGCCTCTGAAATCCTCCTGTATTCTCTTTGTTCTGTAATCCTCCTGTATTCTGTGCTTCTGTAATCCTCCTGTATTCTCTGTGCATCTGTAATCCTTCTGTATTCTCCGTGTTCTGTAATCCTTCTGTATTCTCTGTGCCTCTGTAATCCTTCTGTATTCTCTGTGCGTCTGTAATCCTTCCGTATTCTCTGTGCTTCTGTAATCCTCCTGTATTCTCTGTGCCTCTGTAATCCTCCTGTATTCTCTGTGCGTCTGTAATCCTTCTGTATTCTCTGCGTCTGTAATCCTTCTGTATTCTCTGCGTCTGTAATCCTTCTGTATTCTGTGTGCGTCTATAATCCTTCTGTATTCTCTGTGCCTCTGTAATCCTTCTGTATTCTCCGTGTTCTGTAATCCTTCTGTATTCACTGTGCCTCTGTAATCCTTCCGGATTCTCTGTGCGTCTGTAATCCTTCCGTATTCTCTCTGCTTCTGTAATCCTCCTGTATTCTCTGTGCCTCTGTAATCCTCCTGTATTCTCTGTGCGTCTGTAATCCTTCTGTATTCTGTGCCTCCGTAATCCTTCTGTAATCTGTGTCTGTAATCCTTCTGTATTCTCTGCGTCTGTAATCCTTCTGTATTCTGTGCCTCTGTAATCCGTCTGTATTCTGTGCCTCTGTAATCCTTCTGTATTCTGTGCCTCTGTAATCCTGCTGTATTCTCTGTGCTTCTGTAATCCTCCTGTATTCTGTGCGTCTGTAATCCTCCTGTATTCTGTGCGTCTGTAATCCTCCTGTATTCTGTGCGCCTGTAATCCTCCTGTATTCTGTGCGTCTGTAATCCTCCTGTATTCTGTGCGTCTGTAATCCTCCTGTATTCTGTGCGTCTGTAATCCTCCTGTATTCTGTGCGTCTGTAATCCTCCTGTATTCTGTGCGTCTGTAATCCTCCTGTACTCTGTGCGTCTGTAATCCTCCTGTACTCTGTGCGTCTGTAATCCTCCTGTATTCTCTGTGCCTCTGTAATCCTCCTGTATTTTCTGTGCGTCTGTTATCCTATATTGTGTGCGCCTGTAATCCTTCTGTATTCTCTGCGTCTGTAATCCTTCTGTATTCTCTGTGCGTCTGTAATCCTATCTTCTGTGCGTCCGTAATCCTTCTCTATTCTCTGTGCCTCTGTAATCCTTCAGTATTCTCAGTGTTCTGTAATCCTCCTGTATTCTCTGGTCTTCTGTAATCCTTCTGTATTCTCTGTGCATCTGTAATCCTTCTGTATTCTCTGTGCTTCTGTAATCCTCCTGTATTCTCTGTGCTTCTGTAATCCTCCTGTATTCTCTGTGCTTCTGTAATCCTCCTGTATTCTCTGTGTTCTGTAATCCTTCTGTATTCTCTGTGCCTCTGTAATCCTTCTGGATTCTCTGTGTGTCTGTAATCCTCCTCTATTCTCTGTGTTCGGTAATCCTCCTGTATTCTCTGTGTTCGGTAATCCTCCTGTATTCTCTGTGCCTCTGTAATCCTTCAGTATTCTCAGTGCCTCTGTAATCCTTCTATATTGTTTGCTTCTGTAATCCTCCTGTATTCTCTTTGTTCTGTAATCCTCCTGTATTCTGTGCATCTGTAATCCTCCTGTATTCTCTGTGCTTCTGTAATCCATCTATATTCTCTGTGCCTCTGTAATCCTCCTGTATTCTCTGTGTTCTGTAATCCTCCTGTATTCTCTGTGTTCTGTAATCCTCCTGTATTCTCTGGTCTTCTGTAATCCTTCTGTATTCTCTGTGCATCTGTAATCCTTCTGTATTCTCTGTGCTTCTGTAATCCTCCTGTATTCTCTGTGCTTCTGCAATCCTCCTGTATTCTCTGTGCTTCTGTAATCCTTCTGTATTCTCTGTGCCTCTGTAATCATCCTGTGTTCTCTGTGCCTCTGTAATCCTTCTGTATTCTCTGTGTTCTGTAATCCTCCTGTATTCTCTGGTCTTCTGTAATCCTGTATTCTCTGTGCATCTGTAATCCTTCTGTATTCTCTGTGCTTCTGTAATCCTCCTGTATTCTCTGTGCTTCTGTAATCCTCCTGTATTCTCTGTGCTTCTGTAATCCTCCTGTATTCTCTGTGCTTCTGCAATCCTCCTGTATTCTCTGTGCTTCTGTAATCCTCCTGTATTCTCTGTGCTTCTGTAATCCTCCTGTATTCTCTGTGCTTCTGTAATCCTCCTGTATTCTCTGTGCCTCTGCAATCCTCCTGTATTCTCTGTGTTCTGTAATCCTCCTGTATTCTCTGTGTTCTGTAATCGTTCTGTATTCTCTGTGCCTCTGTAATCCTTCTGGATTCTCTGTGTGTCTGTAATCCTCCTGTATTCTCTGTGTTCGGTAATCCTCCTGTATTCTCTGTGCCTCTGTAATCCTTCTATATTGTTTGCTTCTGTAATCCTCCTGTATTCTCTTTGTTCTGTAATCCTCCTGTATTCTCTGCTTCTGTAATCCTCCTGTATTCTCTGTGCATCTGTAATCCTTCTGTATTCTCCGTGTTCTGTAATCCTTCTGTATTCTCTGTGCCTCTGTAATCCTTCCGGATTCTCTGTGCGTCTGTAATCCTTCCGTATTCTCTGTGCTTCTGTAATCCTCCTGTATTCTCTGTGCCTCTGTAATCCTTCTGTATTCTCTGTGCGTCTGTAATCCTTCGGTATTCTCTGCGTCTGTAATCCTTCTGTATTCTCTGCGTCTGTAATCCTTCTGTATTCTCTGCGTCTGTAATCCTTCTGTATTCTGTGTGCGTCTATAATCCTTCTGTATTCTCTGTGCCTCTGTAATCCTTCTGTATTCTCCGTGTTCTGTAATCCTTCTGTATTCTCTGTGCCTCTGTAATCCTTCCGGATTCTCTGTGCGTCTGTAATCCTTCCGTATTCTCTCTGCTTCTGTAATCCTCCTGTATTCTCTGTGCCTCTGTAATCCTCCTGTATTCTCTGTGCGTCTGTAATCCTTCTGTATTCTGTGCCTCCGTAATCCTTCTGTAATCTGTGTCTGTAATCCTTCTGTATTCTCTGCGTCTGTAATCCTTCTGTATTCTGTGCCTCTGTAATCCGTCTGTATTCTGTGCCTCTGTAATCCGTCTGTATTCTGTGCCTCTGTAATCCTTCTGTATTCTGTGCCTCTGTAATCCTGCTGTATTCTCTGTGCTTCTGTAATCCTCTTGTATTCTGTGCGTCTGTAATCCTCCTGTATTCTGTGCGTCTGTAATCCTGTATTCTGTGCGCCTGTAATCCTCCTGTATTCTGTGCGCCTGTAATCCTCCTGTATTCTGTGCGTCTGTAATCCTCCTGTATTCTGTGCGTCTGTAATCCTCCTGTATTCTGTGCGTCTGTAATCCTCCTGTATTCTGTGCATCTGTAATCCTCCTGTACTCTGTGCGTCTGTAATCCTCCTGTACTCTGTGCGTCTGTAATCCTCCTGTATTCTCTGTGCGTCTGTAATCCTCCTGTATTCTCTGTGCCTCTGTAATCCTTCTGTATTCTCCGTGTTCTGTAATCCTTCTGTATTCTCTGTGCCTCTGTAATCCTTCCGGATTCTCTGTGCGTCTATAATCCTTCCGGATTCTCTCTGCTTCTGTAATCCTCCTGTATTCTCTGTGCCTCTGTAATCCTCCTGTAATCTCTGTGCGTCTGTAATCCTTCTGTATTCTGTGCCTCCGTAATCCTTCTGTAATCTGGGTCTGTAATCCTTCTGTATTCTCTGCGTCTGTAATCCTTCTGTATTCTGTGCCTCTGTAATCCGTCTGTATTCTGTGCCTCTGTAATCCTTCTGTATTCTGTGCCTCTGTAATCCTGCTGTATTCTCTGTGCTTCTGTAATCCTCTTGTATTCTGTGCGTCTGTAATCCTCCTGTATTCTGTGCGTCTGTAATCCTGTATTCTGTGCGCCTGTAATCCTCTATTCTGTGCGTCTGTAATCCTCCTGTATTCTGTGCGTCTGTAATCCTCCTGTATTCTGTGCGTCTGTAATCCTCCTGTATTCTGTGCGTCTGTAATCCTCCTGTATTCTGTGCGTCTGTAATCCTCCTGTACTCTGTGCGTCTGTAATCCTCCTGTACTCTGTGCGTCTGTAATCCTCCTGTATTCTCTGTGCCTCTGTAATCCTCCTGTATTTTCTGTGCGTCTGTAATCCTATGTTGTGTGCGCCGGTAATCCTTCTGTATTCTGTGCGTCTGTAATCCTTCTGTATTCTCTGCGTCTGTAATCCTTCTGTATTCTCTGTGCGTCTGTAATCCTATCTTCTGTGCGTCCGTAATCCTTCTGTATTCTCTGTGCCTCTGTAATCCTTCAGTATTCTCAGTGTTCTGTAATCCTCCTGTATTCTCTGTGCGTCTGTAATCCTCCTGTATTCTCTGTGCCTCTGTAATCCTTCTGTATTCTCCGTGTTCTGTAATCCTTCTGTATTCTCTGTGCCTCTGTAATCCTTCCGGATTCTCTGTGCGTCTATAATCCTTCCGGATTCTCTCTGCTTCTGTAATCCTCCTGTATTCTCTGTGCCTCTGTAATCCTCCTGTAATCTCTGTGCGTCTGTAATCCTTCTGTATTCTGTGCCTCCGTAATCCTTCTGTAATCTGGGTCTGTAATCCTTCTGTATTCTCTGCGTCTGTAATCCTTCTGTATTCTGTGCCTCTGTAATCCGTCTGTATTCTGTGCCTCTGTAATCCTTCTGTATTCTGTGCCTCTGTAATCCTGCTGTATTCTCTGTGCTTCTGTAATCCTCTTGTATTCTGTGCGTCTGTAATCCTCCTGTATTCTGTGCGTCTGTAATCCTGTATTCTGTGCGCCTGTAATCCTCTATTCTGTGCGTCTGTAATCCTCCTGTATTCTGTGCGTCTGTAATCCTCCTGTATTCTGTGCGTCTGTAATCCTCCTGTATTCTGTGCGTCTGTAATCCTCCTGTATTCTGTGCGTCTGTAATCCTCCTGTACTCTGTGCGTCTGTAATCCTCCTGTACTCTGTGCGTCTGTAATCCTCCTGTATTCTCTGTGCCTCTGTAATCCTCCTGTATTTTCTGTGCGTCTGTAATCCTATGTTGTGTGCGCCGGTAATCCTTCTGTATTCTGTGCGTCTGTAATCCTTCTGTATTCTCTGCGTCTGTAATCCTTCTGTATTCTCTGTGCGTCTGTAATCCTATCTTCTGTGCGTCCGTAATCCTTCTGTATTCTCTGTGCCTCTGTAATCCTTCAGTATTCTCAGTGTTCTGTAATCCTCCTGTATTCTCTGGTCTTCTGTAATCCTTCTGTATTCTCTGTGCATCTGTAATCCTTCTGTATTCTCTGTGCTTCTGTAATCCTTCTATATTGTTTGCTTCTGTAATCCTCCTGTATTCTCTTTGTTCTGTAATCCTCCTGTATTCTGTGCGTCTGTAATCCTTCTGTATTCTCTGTGTTCTGTAATCCTTCTGTATTCTCTGTGCGTCTGTAATCCTTCTATATTGTGTGCGCCTGTAATCCTTCTATATTGTGTGCGCCTGTAATCCTTCTGTATTCTATGTGCTTCTGTTATCCTTCTGTATTCTCTGTGCATCTGTAATTCTACTGTATTCTCTGTGCCTCTGAAATCCTCCTGTATTCTCTTTGTTCTGTAATCCTCCTGTATTCTGTGCTTCTGTAATCCTCCTGTATTCTCTGTGCATCTGTAATCCTTCTGTATTCTCCGTGTTCTGTAATCCTTCTGTATTCTCTGTGCCTCTGTAATCCTTCCGGATTCTCTGTGCGTCTGTAATCCTTCCGTATTCTCTGTGCTTCTGTAATCCTCCTGTATTCTCTGTGCCTCTGTAATCCTTCTGTATTCTCTGTGCGTCTGTAATCCTTCTGTATTCTCTGCGTCTGTAATCCTTCTGTATTCTCTGCGTCTGTAATCCTTCTGTATTCTGTGTGCGTCTATAATCCTTCTGTATTCTCTGTGCCTCTGTAATCCTTCTGTATTCTCCGTGTTCTGTAATCCTTCTGTATTCTCTGTGCCTCTGTAATCCTTCCGGATTCTCTGTGCGTCTGTAATCCTTCCGTATTCTCTCTGCTTCTGTAATCCTCCTGTATTCTCTGTGCCTCTGTAATCCTGCTGTATTCTCTGTGCTTCTGTAATCCTCCTGTATTCTGTGCGTCTGTAATCCTCCTGTATTCTGTGCGTCTGTAATCCTCCTGTATTCTGTGCGCCTGTAATCCTCCTGTATTCTGTGCGTCTCTAATCCTCCTGTATTCTGTGCGTCTGTAATCCTCCTGTATTCTGTGCGTCTGTAATCCTCCTGTATTCTGTGCGTCTGTAATCCTCCTGTATTCTGTGCGTCTGTAATCCTCCTGTATTCTGTGCGTCTGTAATCCTCCTGTACTCTGTGCGTCTGTAATCCTCCTGTACTCTGTGCGTCTGTAATCCTCCTGTATTCTCTGTGCCTCTGTAATCCTCCTGTATTTTCTGTGCGTCTGTAATCCTATATTGTGTGCGCCTGTAATCCTTCTGTATTCTCTGCGTCTGTAATCCTTCTGTATTCTCTGTGCGTCTGTAATCCTATCTTATGTGCGTCCGTAATCCTTCTGTATTCTCTGTGCCTCTGTAATCCTTCAGTATTCTCAGTGTTCTGTAATCCTCCTGTATTGTCTGGTCTTCTGTAATCCTTCTGTATTCTCTGTGCATCTGTAATCCTTCTGTATTCTCTGTGCTTCTGTAATCCTCCTGTATTCTCTGTGCTTCTGTAATCCTCCTGTATTCTCTGTGCTTCTGTAATCCTCCTGTATTCTCTGTGTTCTGTAATCCTTCTGTATTCTCTGTGCCTCTGTAATCCTTCTGGATTCTCTGTGTGTCTGTAATCCTCCTGTATTCTCTGTGTTCGGTAATCCTCCTGTATTCTCTGTGTTCGGTAATCCTCCTGTATTCTCTGTGCCTCTGTAATCCTTCAGTATTCTCAGTGCCTCTGTAATCCTTCTATATTGTTTGCTTCTGTAATCCTCCTGTATTCTCTTTGTTCTGTAATCCTCCTGTATTCTGTGCATCTGTAATCCTCCTGTATTCTCTGTGCTTCTGTAATCCATCTATATTCTCTGTGCCTCTGTAATCCTCCTGTATTCTCTGTGTTCTGTAATCCTCCTGTATTCTCTGGTCTTCTGTAATCCTTCTGTATTCTCTGTGCATCTGTAATCCTTCTGTATTCTCTGTGCTTCTGTAATCCTCCTGTATTCTCTGTGCTTCTGCAATCCTCCTGTATTCTCTGTGCTTCTGTAATCCTCCTGTATTCTCTGTGCCTCTGTAATCATCCTGTGTTCTCTGTGCCTCTGTAATCCTTCTGTATTCTCTGTGTTCTGTAATCCTCCTGTATTCTCTGGTCTTCTGTAATCCTGTATTCTCTGTGCATCTGTAATCCTTCTGTATTCTCTGTGCTTCTGTAATCCTCCTGTATTCTCTGTGCTTCTGTAATCCTCCTGTATTCTCTGTGCTTCTGTAATCCTCCTGTATTCTCTGTGCTTCTGCAATCCTCCTGTATTCTCTGTGCTTCTGTAATCCTCCTGTATTCTCTGTGCCTCTGCAATCCTCCTGTATTCTCTGTGTTCTGTAATCCTCCTGTATTCTCTGTGTTCTGTAATCGTTCTGTATTCTCTGTGCCTCTGTAATCCTTCTGGATTCTCTGTGTGTCTGTAATCCTCCTGTATTCTCTGTGTTCGGTAATCCTCCTGTATTCTCTGTGCCTCTGTAATCCTTCAGTATTCTCAGTGCCTCTGTAATCCTTCTATATTGTTTGCTTCTGTAATCCTCCTGTATTCTCTTTGTTCTGTAATCCTCCTGTATTCTCTGCTTCTGTAATCCTCCTGTATTCTCTGTGCATCTGTAATCCTTCTGTATTCTCCGTGTTCTGTAATCCTTCTGTATTCTCTGTGCCTCTGTAATCCTTCCGGATTCTCTGTGCGTCTGTAATCCTTCCGTATTCTCTGTGCTTCTGTAATCCTCCTGTATTCTCTGTGCCTCTCTAATCCTTCTGTATTCTCTGTGCGTCTGTAATCCTTCTGTATTCTCTGCGTCTGTAATCCTTCTGTATTCTCTGCGTCTGTAATCCTTCTGTATTCTCTGCGTCTGTAATCCTTCTGTATTCTCTGCGTCTGTAATCCTTCTGTATTCTGTGTGCGTCTATAATCCTTCTGTATTCTCTGTGCCTCTGTAATCCTTCTGTATTCTCCGTGTTCTGTAATCCTTCTGTATTCTCTGTGCCTCTGTAATCCTTCCGGATTCTCTGTGCGTCTGTAATCCTTCCGTATTCTCTCTGCTTCTGTAATCCTCCTGTATTCTCTGTGCCTCTGTAATCCTCCTGTATTCTCTGTGCGTCTGTAATCCTTCTGTATTCTGTGCCTCCGTAATCCTTCTGTAATCTGTGTCTGTAATCCTTCTGTATTCTCTGCGTCTGTAATCCTTCTGTATTCTGTGCCTCTGTAATCCTGCTGTATTCTCTGTGCTTCTGTAATCCTCCTGTATTCTCTGTGCTTCTGTAATCCTCCTGTATTCTCTGTGCCTCTGTAATCCTCCTGTATTCTCTGTGCGCCTGTAATCCTTCTATATTGTGTGCGCCTGTAATCCTTCTATATTGTGTGCGCCAGTAATCCTTCTGTATTCTGTGCGTCTGTAATCTTTCTGTATTCTCTGTGCTTCTGTAATCCTCCTATATTCTCTGTGCATCTGTAATTCTACTGTATTCTCTGTGCCTCTGTAATCCTCCTGTATTCTCTTTGTTCTGTAATCCTCCTGTATTCTGTGCTTCTGTAATCCTCCTGTATTCTCTGTGCCTCTGTAATCCTTCTGGATTCTCTGTGCGTCTGTAATCCTCCTGTATTCTCTGTGCCTCTGTAATCCTCCTGTATTCTCTGTGTTTTGTAATCCTGCTGTATTCTCTGTGCGTCTGTAATCCTTCTATATTGTGTGCGCCTGTAATCCTTCTGTATTCTGTGCGTCTGTAATCCTTCTGTATTCTGTGCGTCTGTAATCCTTCTGTATTCTGTGCGTCTGTAATCCTTCTGTATTCTGTGCGTCTGTAATCCTTCTGTATTCTCTGCATCTGTAATCCTTCTGTATTCTCTGCGTCTGTAATCCTTCTGAATTCTCTGTGCGTCTGTAATCCTACCTTCTGTGCATCCGTAATCCTTCTGTATTCTGTGCGTCCGTAATCCTTCTGTATTCTGTGCCGCCGTAATCCTTCTGTAATCTGTGTCTGTAATCCTTCTGTATTCTCTGCGTCTGTAATCCTTCTGTATTCTGTGCCTCTGTAATCCGTCTGTATTCTGTGCTTTTGTAATCCTCCTGTATTCTGTGCGTCTGTAATCCTCCTGTATTCTGTGCGTCTGTAATCCTTCTGTATTCTCTGTGTTCTGTAATCCTTCTGTATTCTCTGTGCCTCTGTAATCCTTCTGTAATCTCTGTGTGTCTGTAATCTTATTCTCTGTGCGTCCGTAATCCTTCTGTATTCTGTGCCACCGTAATCGTTCTGTAATCTGTGTCTGTAATCCTTCTGTAATCTCTGCGTCTGTAATCCTTCTGTATTCTGTGCCTCTGTAATCCTTCTGTATTCTCTGTACCTCTGTAATCCTTCTGGATTCTCTGTGTGTCTGTAATCTTCCTGTATTCTCTGTGCCTCTGTAATCCTGCTGTGTTCTCTGTGCTTCTGTAATTCTCCTGTATTCTGTGCCTCTGTAATCCTCCTGTATTCTCTGTGTTCTGTAATCCTTGTATATTGTGTGCGCCTGTAATCCTTCTATATTGTGTGCACCTGTAATCCTTCTGTATTCTCTGTGCTTCTGTAATCCTTCTGTATTCTCTGTGCTTCTGTAATCCTCCTATATTCTCTGTGCATCTGTAATTCTACTGTATTCTCTGTGCCTCTGTAATCCTCCTGTATTCTCTTTGTTCTGTAATCCTCCTGTATTCTCTTTGTTCTGTAATCCTCCTGTATTCTGTGCTTCCGTAATCCTCCTGTATTCTCTGTGCCTCTGTAATCCTCCTGTATTCTCTGTGTTCTGTAATCCTTCTGTATTCTCTGTACCTCTGTAATCCTTCTGGATTCTCTGTGTGTCTGTAATCCTCCTGTATTCTCTGTGCCTCTGTAATCCTTCTGGATTCTGTGCGTATGTAATCCTTCTGTATTCTGTGCGTCTGTAATCCTTCTGTATTCTGTGCGTCTGTAATCCTTCTGTATTCTCTGCGTCTGTAATCCTTCTGTATTCTCTGCGTCTGTAATCCTTCTGAATTCTCTGTGCGTCTGTAATCCTACCTTCTGTGCGTCCGTAATCCTTCTGTATTCTCTGCGTCTGTAATCCTTCTGTATTCTGTGCCTCTGTAATCCTTCTGGATTCTCTGTGTTCTGTAATCCTCCTGTATTCTCTGGTCTTCTGTAATCCTTCTGTATTCTCTGTGCATCTGTAATCCTTCTGTATTCTCTGTGCCTCTGTAATCCTCCTGTATTCTCTGTGCTTCTGCAATCCTCCTGTATTCTCTGTGCTTCTGTAATCCTCCTGTATTCTCTGTGCTTCTGTAATCCTCCTGTATTCTCTGTGCCTCTGCAATCCTCCTGTATTCTCTGTGTTCTGTAATCCTCCTGTATTCTCTGTGTTCTGTAATCGTTCTGTATTCTCTGTGCCTTTGTAATCCTTCTGGATTCTCTGTGTGTCTGTAATCCTCCTGTATTCTCTGTGTTCGGTAATCCTCCTGTATTCTCTGTGCCTCTGTAATCCTTCAGTATTCTCAGTGCCTCTGTAATCCTTCTATATTGTTTGCTTCTGTAATCCTCCTGTATTCTCTTTGTTCTGTAATCCTCCTGTATTCTGTGCGTCTGTAATCCTTCTATATTGTGTGCGCCTGTAATCCTTCTGTATTCTCTGTGCTTCTGTAATCCTTCTGTATTCTCTGTGCCTCTGTAATCCTCCTGTATTCTCTGTGCTTCTGCAATCCTCCTGTATTCTCTGTGCTTCTGTAATCCTTCTGTATTCTCTGCATCTGTAATCCTTCTGTATTCTCTGCGTCTGTAATCCTTCTGAATTCTCTGTGCGTCTGTAATCCTACCTTCTGTGCATCCGTAATCCTTCTGTATTCTGTGCGTCCGTAATCCTTCTGTATTCTGTGCCGCCGTAATCCTTCTGTAATCTGTGTCTGTAATCCTTCTGTATTCTCTGCGTCTGTAATCCTTCTGTATTCTGTGCCTCTGTAATCCGTCTGTATTCTGTGCTTCTGTAATCCTCCTGTATTCTGTGCGTCTGTAATCCTCCTGTATTCTGTGCGTCTGTAATCCTTCTGTATTCTCTGTGTTCTGTAATCCTTCTGTATTCTCTGTGCCTCTGTAATCCTTCTGTAATCTCTGTGTGTCTGTAATCTTATTCTCTGTGCGTCCGTAATCCTTCTGTATTCTGTGCCACCGTAATCGTTCTGTAATCTGTGTCTGTAATCCTTCTGTAATCTCTGCGTCTGTAATCCTTCTGTATTCTGTGCCTCTGTAATCCTTCTGTATTCTCTGTACCTCTGTAATCCTTCTGGATTCTCTGTGTGTCTGTAATCTTCCTGTATTCTCTGTGCCTCTGTAATCCTGCTGTGTTCTCTGTGCTTCTGTAATTCTCCTGTATTCTGTGCCTCTGTAATCCTCCTGTATTCTCTGTGTTCTGTAATCCTTGTATATTGTGTGCGCCTGTAATCCTTCTATATTGTGTGCACCTGTAATCCTTCTGTATTCTCTGTGCTTCTGTAATCCTTCTGTATTCTCTGTGCTTCTGTAATCCTCCTATATTCTCTGTGCATCTGTAATTCTACTGTATTCTCTGTGCCTCTGTAATCCTCCTGTATTCTCTTTGTTCTGTAATCCTCCTGTATTCTCTTTGTTCTGTAATCCTCCTGTATTCTCTTTGTTCTGTAATCCTCCTGTATTCTGTGCTTCCGTAATCCTCCTGTATTCTCTGTGCCTCTGTAATCCTCCTGTATTCTCTGTGTTCTGTAATCCTTCTGTATTCTCTGTACCTCTGTAATCCTTCTGGATTCTCTGTGTGTCTGTAATCCTCCTGTATTCTCTGTGCCTCTGTAATCCTTCTGTATTTTCTGTACCTCTGTAATCCTTCTGGATTCTCTGTGTGTCTGTAATCCTCCTGTATTCTCTGTGCCTCTGTAATACTTCTGTATTCTCTGTGCTTCTGTAATCCTCCTGTATTCTCTTTGTTCTGTAATCCTCCTGTATTCTGTGCGTCTGTAATCCTTCTGTATTCTCTGTGTTCTGTAATCCTTCTGTATTCTCTGTGCGTCTGTAATCCTTCTATACTGTGTGTGCCTGTAATCCTTCTATATTGTGTGCTCCTGTAATCCTTCTGTATTCTCTGTGCTTCTGTAATCCTTCTGTATTCTCTGTGCTTCTGTAATCCTCCTATATTCTCTGTGCATCTGTAATTCTACTGTATTCTCTGTGCCTCTGTAATCCTCCTGTATTCTCTTTGTTCTGTAATCCTCCTGTATTCTGTGCTTCTGTAATCCTCCTGTATTCTCTGTGCCTCTGTAATCCTTCCGTATTCTCTGTGCTTCTGTGCTCCTCCTGTATTCTCTGTGCCTCTGTAATCCTCCTGTATTCTCTGTGTTTTGTAATCCTTCTGTATTCTCTGTGCGTCTGTAATCCTTCTATATTGTGTGCGCCTGTAATCCTTCTGTATTCTGTGCGTCTGTAATCCTTCTTTATTCTGTGCGTCTGTAATCCTTCTGTATTCTCTGTGCGTCTGTAATCCTTCTGTATTCTCTGCGTCTGTAATCCGTCTGTATTCTCTGCGTCTGTAATCCTTCTGTATTCTCTGCGTCTGTAATCCTTCTGTATTCTCTGCGTCTGTAATCCTTCTGAATTCTCTGTGCGTCTATAATCCTTCTGTATTCTCTGTGCGTCTGTATTCCTTCTGTATTCTCTGTGCGTCTGTAATCCGTCTGTATTCTCTGTGCGTCTGTAATCCTATCTTCTGTGCGTCCGTAATCCTTCTGTATTCTGTGCCTCCGTAATCCTTCTGTAATCTGTGTCTGTAATCCTTCTGTATTCTCTCCGTCTGTAATCCTTCTGTATTCTGTGCCTCTGTAATCCGTCTGTATTCTGTGCCTCTGTAATCCGTCTGTATTCTGTGCCTCTGTAATCCGTCTGTATTCTGTGCCTATGTAATCCTTCTGTATTCTGTGCCTCTGTAATCCTGCTGTATTCTCTGTGCATCTGTAATCCTTCTATATTGTGTGCGCCTGTAATCCTTCTGTATTCTGTGCGTCTGTAATCCTTCTGTATTCTGTGCGTCTGTAATCCTTCTGTATTCTCTGCGTCTGTAATCCTTCTGTATTCTCTGCGTCTGTAATCCTTCTGTATTCTCTGCGTCTGTAATCCTTCTGTATTCTCTGTGCGTCTGTAATCCTTCTGTATTCTCTGTGCGTCTGTAATCCTATCTTCTGTGCGTCCGTAATCCTTCTGTATTCTGTGCCTCCGTAATCCTTCTGTAATCTGTGTCTGTAATCCTTCTGTATTCTCTCCGTCTGTAATCCGTCTGTATTCTGTGCCTCTGTAATCCGTCTGTATTCTGTGCCTCTGTAATCCGTCTGTATTCTGTGCCTATGTAATCCTTCTGTATTCTGTGCCTCTGTAATCCTGCTGTATTCTCTGTGCGTCTGTAATCCTCCTGTATTCTGTGCGTCTGTAATCCTCCTGTATTCTGTGCGTCTGTAATCCTGTTTTCTGTGCGTCTGTAATCCTCCTGTTTTCTGTGCGTCTGTAATCCTCCTGTATTCTGTGCGTCTGTAATCCTCCTGTATTCTGTGCGTCTGTAATCCTTCCGTATTCACTGTGCTTCTGTAATCTTCCTGTATTCTCTGTGCTTCTGTAATCCTCCTGTATTCTCTGTGTTCTGTAATCCTTCTGTATTCTCTGTGCATCTGTAATCCTTCTGTATTCTCTGTGCTTCTGTAATCCTCCTGTATTCTCTGTGCTTCTGTAATCCTCCTGTATTCTCTGTGTTCTGTAATCCTTCTGTATTCTCTGTGCATGTGTAATCCTTCTGTATTCTCTGTGCTTCTGTAATCCTCCTGTATTCTCTGTGCGTCTGTAATCCTTCTGTATTCTCTGTGCCTCTGTAATCCTCCTGGATTCTCTGTGTGTCTATAATCCTCCTGTATTCTCTGTGTTCGGTAATCCTCCTGTATTCTCTGTGCCTCTGTAATCCTTCTATATTGTTTGCTTCTGTAATCCTCCTGTTTTCTCTTTGTTCTGTAATCCTCCTGTATTCTGTGCATCTGTAATCCTCCTGTATTCTCTGTGCTTCTGTAATCCATCTATATTCTCTGTTCCTCTGTAATCCTCCTGTATTCTCTGTGTTCTGTAATCCTCCTGTATTCTCTGTGTTCTGTAATCCTCCTGTATTCTCTGGTCTTCTGTAATCCTTCTGTATTCTCTGTGCATCTGTAATCCTGCTGTATTCTCTGTGCTTCTGTAATCCTCCTGTATTCTCTGTGCTTCTGCAATCCTCCTGTATTCTCTGTGCTTCTGTAATCCTCCTGTATTCTCTGTGCCTCTGTAATCATCCTGTGTTCTCTGTGCCTCTGTAATCCTTCTGTATTCTCTGTGTTCTGTAATCCTCCTGTATTCTCTGGTCTTCTGTAATCCTTCTGTATTCTCTGTGCATCTGTAATCCTTCTGTATTCTCTGTGCTTCTGTAATCCTCCTGTATTCTCTGTGCTTCTGTAATCCTCCTGTATTCTCTGTGCTTCTGTAATCCTCCTGTATTCTCTGTGCTTCTGTAATCCTCCTGTATTCTCTGTGCTTCTGTAATCCTCTTGTATTCTATGTGCTTCTGTAATCCTCCTGTATTCTCTGTGCTTCTGTAATCCTCCTGTATTCTCTGTGCTTCTGTAATCCTCCTGTATTCTCTGTGCCTCTGCAATCCTCCTGTATTCTCTGTGCTTCTGTAATCCTCCTGTATTCTCTGTGCTTCTGTAATCCTCCTGTATTCTCTGTGTTCTGTAATCCTTCTGTATTCTCTGTGCCTCTGTAATCCTTCTGGATTCTCTGTGTGTCTATAATCCTCCTGTATTCTCTGTGTTCGGTAATCCTCCTGTATTCTCTGTGTTCGGTAATCCTCCTGTATTCTCTGTGCCTCTGTAATCCTTCAGTATTCTCAGTGCCTCTGTAATCCTTCTATATTTTTTGCTTCTGTAATCCTCCTGTTTTCTCTTTGTTCTGTAATCCTCCTGTATTCTGTGCATCTGTAATCCTCCTGTATTCTCTGTGCTTCTGTAATCCATCTATATTCTCTGTGCCTCTGTAATCCTCCTGTATTCTCTGTGTTCTGTAATCCTCCTGTATTCTCTGGTCTTCTGTAATCCTTCTGTATTCTCTGTGCATCTGTAATCCTTCTGTATTCTCTGTGCTTCTGTAACCCTCCTGTATTCTCTGTGCTTCTGCAATCCTCCTGTATTCTCTGTGCTTCTGTAATCCTCCTGTATTCTCTGTGCCTCTGTAATCATCCTGTGTTCTCTGTGCCTCTGTAATCCTTCTGTATTCTCTGTGTTCTGTAATCCTCCTGTATTCTCTGGTCTTCTGTAATCCTTCTGTATTCTCTGTGCATCTGTAATCCTTCTGTATTCTCTGTGCTTCTGTAATCCTCCTGTATTCTCTGTGCTTCTGTAATCCTCCTGTATTCTCTGTGCTTCTGTAATCCTCCTGTATTCTCTGTGCTTCTGTAATCCTCCTGTATTCTCTGTGCTTCTGTAATCCTCCTGTATTCTCTGTGCTTCTGTAATCCTCCTGTATTCTCTGTGCTTCTGTAATCCTCCTGTATTCTCTGTGCTTCTGTAATCCTCCTGTATTCTCTGTGCCTCTGCAATCCTCCTGTATTCTCTGTGTTCTGTAATCCTCCTGTATTCTCTGTGTTCTGTAATCGTTCTGTATTCTCTGTGCCTTTGTAATCCTTCTGGATTCTCTGTGTGTCTGTAATCCTCCTGTATTCTCTGTGTTCGGTAATCCTCCTGTATTCTCTGTGCCTCTGTAATCCTTCAGTATTCTCAGTGCCTCTGTAATCCTTCTATATTGTTTGCTTCTGTAATCCTCCTGTATTCTCTTTGTTCTGTAATCCTCCTGTATTCTGTGCGTCTGTAATCCTTCTATATTGTGTGCGCCTGTAATCCTTCTGTATTCTCTGTGCTTCTGTAATCCTTCTGTATTCTCTGTGTTCTGTAATCCTTCTGTATTCTCTGTGCCTCTGTAATCCTTCCGGATTCTCTGTGCGTCTGTAATCCTTCCGTATTCTCTGTGCTTCTGTAATCCTCCTGTATTCTCTGTGCCTCTGTAATCCTCCTGTATTCTCTGTGCGTCTGTAATCCTTCTATATTGTGTGCCCCTGTAATCCTTCTGTATTCTGTGCTTCTGTAATCCTTCTGTATTCTCTGTGTTCTGTAATCCTTCTGTATTCTCTGTGTTCTGTAATCCTGTATTCTCTGCGTCTGTAATCCTTCTATATTGTGTGCGCCTGTAATCCTTCTGTATTCTCTGTGCTTCTGTAATCCTCCTGTATTCTCTGTGCCTCTGAAATCCTTCTGTATTCTCTGTGCCTCTGTAATCCTCCTGTATTCTCTGTGTTCTGTAATCCTCCTGTATTCTCTGGTCTTCTGTAATCCTTCTGTATTCTCTGTGCATCTGTAATCCTTCTGTATTCTCTGTGCCTCTGTAATCCTCCTGTATTCTCTGTGCTTCTGCAATCCTCCTGTATTCTCTGTGCTTCTGTAATCCTTCTGTATTCTCTGCGTCTGTAATCCTTCTGTATTTTCTGTGTTCTGTAATCCTTCTGTATTTTCTGTGTTCTGTAATCCTTCTGTATTCTCTGTGCTTCTGAAATCCTTCTGTATTCTCTGTGCCTCTGTAATCCTTCAGTATTCTCAGTGTTCTGTAATCCTCCTGTATTCTCTGGTCTTCTGTAATCCTTCTGTATTCTCTGTGCATCTGTAATCCTTCTGTATTCTCTGTACTTCTGTAATCCTCCTGTATTCTCTGTGCTTCTGTAATCCTCTTGTATTCTCTGTGCATCTGTAATCCTCCTGTATTCTCTGTGCCTCTGCAATCCTCCTGTATTCTCTGTGTTCTGTAATCCTTCTGTATTCTCTGTGCCTCTGTAATCCTTCTGGATTCTCTGTGTGTCTGTAATCCTCCTGTATTCTCTGTGTTTGGTAATCCTCCTGTATTCTCTGTGCCTCTGTAATCCTTCAGTATTCTCAGTGCCTCTGTAATCCTTCTATATTGTTTGCTTCTGTAATCCTCCTGTATTCTCTTTGTTCTGTAATCCTCCTGTATTCTGTGCGTCTGTAATCCTTCTGTATTCTCTGTGTTCTGTAATCCTTCTGTATTCTCTGTGCGTCTGTAATCCTTCTATATTGTGTGCGCCTGTAATCCTTCTGTATTCTCTGTGCTTCTGTAATGCTTCTGTATTCTCTGTGCATCTGTAATTCTACTGTATTCTCTGTGCCTCTGTAATCCTCCTGTATTCTCTTTGTTCTGTAATCCTCCTGTATTCTGTGCTTCTGTAATCCTCCTGTATTCTCTGTGCATCTGTAATCCTTCTGTATTCTCCGTGTTCTGTAATCCTTCTGTATTCTCTGTGCCTCTGTAATCCTTCCGGATTCTCTGTGCGTCTGTAATCCTTCCGTATTCTCTGTGCTTCTGTAATCCTCCTGTATTCTCTGTGCCTCTGTAATCCTCCTGTATTCTCTGTGCGTCTGTAATCCTTCTATATTGTGTGCCCCTGTAATCCTTCTGTATTCTGTGCGTCTGTAATCCTTCTGTATTCTCTGTGCGTCTGTAATCCTTCTGTATTCTCTGCGTCTGTAATCCTTCTGTATTCTCTGCGTCTGTAATCCTTCTGTATTCTCTGCGTCTATAATCCTTCTGTATTCTCTGTGCCTCTGTAATCCTTCTGTATTCTCTGTGCCTCTGTAATCCTTCCGTATTCTCTGTGCTTCTGTAATCCTCCTGTATTCTCTGTGTTCTGTAATCCTCCTGTATTCTCTGTGCGTCTGTAATCCTTCTGTATTCTGTGCCTCCGTAATCCTTCTGTAATCTGTGTCTGTAATCCTTCTGTATTCTCTGCGTCTGTAATCCTTCTGTATTCTGTGCCTCTGTAATCCGTCTGTATTCTGTGCCTCTGTAATCCTTCTGTATTCTGTGCCTCTGTAATCCTGCTGTATTCTCTGTGCTTCTGTAATCCTCCTGTATTCTGTGCGTCTGTAATCGTCCTGTATTCTGTGCGTCTGTAATCCTCCTGTATTCTGTGCGTCTGTAATCCTCCTGTATTCTGTGCGTCTGTAATCCTCCTGTATTCTGTGCGTCTGTAATCCTCCTGTATTCTGTGCGTCTGTAATCCTCCTGTACTCTGTGCGTCTGTAATCCTCCTGTACTCTGTGCGTCTGTAATCCTCCTGTATTCTGTGCGTCTGTAATCCTCCTGTATTCTGTGCGTCTGTAATCCTCCTGTATTCTCTGTTCCTCTGTAATCCTCCTGTATTTTCTGTGCGTCTGTAATCCTATATTGTGTGCGCCTGTAATCCCTCTGTATTCTGTGCGTCTGTAATCCTTCTGTATTCTCTGCGTCTGTAATCCTTCTGTATTCTCTGTGCGTCTGTAATCCTATCTTCTGTGCGTCCGTAATCCTTCTGTATTCTCTGTGCCTCTGTAATCCTTCAGTATTCTCAGTGTTCGGTAATCCTCCTGTATTCTCTGGTCTTCTGTAATCCTTCTGTATTCTCTGTGCATCTGTAATCCTTCTGTATTCTCTGTGCTTCTGCAATCCTCCTGTATTCTCTGTGCTTCTGTAATCCTCCTGTATTCTCTGTGCCTCTGTAATCATCCTGTGTTCTCTGTGCCTCTGTAATCCTTCTGTATTCTCTGTGTTCTGTAATCCTCCTGTATTCTCTGGTCTTCTGTAATCCTTCTGTATTCTCTGTGCATCTGTAATCCTTCTGTATTCTCTGTGCTTCTGTAATCCTCCTGTATTCTCTGTGCTTCTGTAATCCTCCTGTATTCTCTGTGCTTCTGTAATCCTCCTGTATTCTCTGTGCTTCTGTAATCCTCCTGTATTCTCTGTGCTTCTGTAATCCTCCTGTATTCTCTGTGCTTCTGTAATCCTCCTGTATTCTCTGTGCTTCTGTAATCCTCCTGTATTCTCTGTGCTTCTGTAATCCTCCTGTATTCTCTGTGCCTCTGCAATCCTCCTGTATTCTCTGTGTTCTGTAATCCTCCTGTATTCTCTGTGTTCTGTAATCGTTCTGTATTCTCTGTGCCTCTGTAATCCTTCTGGATTCTCTGTGTGTCTGTAATCCTCCTGTATTCTCTGTGTTCGGTAATCCTCCTGTATTCTCTGTGTTCGGTAATCCTCCTGTATTCTCTGTGTTCGGTAATCCTCCTGTATTCTCTGTGCCTCTGTAATCCTTCAGTATTCTCAGTGCCTCTGTAATCCTTCTATATTGTTTGCTTCTGTAATCCTCTTGTATTCTCTTTGTTCTGTAATCCTCCTGTATTCTGTGCGTCTGTAATCCTTCTATATTGTGTGCGCCTGTAATCCTTCTGTATTCTCTGTGCTTCTGTAATCCTTCTTTATTCTCTGTGTTCTGTAATCCTTCTGTATTCTCTGTGTTCTGTATTCCTGTATTCTCTGCGTCTGTAATCCTTCTATATTGTGTGCGCCTGTAATCCTTCTGTATTCTCTGTGCTTCTGTAATCCTCCTGTATTCTCTGTGCCTCTGTAATCCTCCTGTATTCTCTGTGTTCTGTAATCCTCCTGTATTCTCTGGTCTTCTGTAATCCTTCTGTATTCTCTGTGCATCTGTAATCCTTCTGTATTCTCTGTGCCTCTGTAATCCTCCTGTATTCTCTGTGCTTCTGCAATCCTCCTGTATTCTCTGTGCTTCTGTAATCCTTCTGTATTCTCTGCGTCTGTAATCCTTCTGTATTTTCTGTGTTCTGTAATCCTTCTGTATTTTCTGTGTTCTGTAATCCTTCTGTATTCTCTGTGCTTCTGAAATCCTTCTGTATTCTCTGTGCCTCTGTAATCTTTCAGTATTCTCAGTGTTCTGTAATCCTCCTGTATTCTCTGGTCTTCTGTAATCCTTCTGTATTCTCTGTGCATCTGTAATCCTTCTGTATTCTCTGTGCTTCTGTAATCCTCCTGTATTCTCTGTGCTTCTGTAATCCTCCTGTATTCTCTGTGCATCTGTAATCCTCCTGTATTCTCTGTGCCTCTGCAATCCTCCTGTATTCTCTGTGTTCTGTAATCCTCCTGTATTCTCTGTGCCTCTGAAATTCTTCTGTATTCTCTGTGCCTCTGTAATCCTCCTGTATTCTCTGTGTTCTGTAATCCTCCTGTATTCTCTGGTCTTCTGTAATCCTTCTGTATTCTCTGTGCATCTGTAATCCTTCTGTATTCTCTGTGCCTCTGTAATCCTCCTGTATTCTCTGTGCTTCTGCAATCCTCCTGTATTCTCTGTGCTTCTGTAATCCTTCTGTATTCTCTGCGTCTGTAATCCTTCTGTATTTTCTGTGTTCTGTAATCCTTCTGTATTTTCTGTGTTCTGTAATCCTTCTGTATTCTCTGTGCTTCTGAAATCCTTCTGTATTCTCTGTGCCTCTGTAATCTTTCAGTATTCTCAGTGTTCTGTAATCCTCCTGTATTCTCTGGTCTTCTGTAATCCTTCTGTATTCTCTGTGCATCTGTAATCCTTCTGTATTCTCTGTGCTTCTGTAATCCTCCTGTATTCTCTGTGCTTCTGTAATCCTCCTGTATTCTCTGTGCATCTGTAATCCTCCTGTATTCTCTGTGCCTCTGCAATCCTCCTGTATTCTCTGTGTTCTGTAATCCTTCTGTATTCTCTGTGTGTCTGTAACCCTCCTGTATTCTCTGTGCATCTGTAATCCTCCTGTATTCTCTGTGCATCTGTAATCCTCCTGTATTCTCTGTGCCTCTGCAATCCTCCTGTATTCTCTGTGTTCTGTAATCCTTCTGTATTCTCTGTGTGTCTGTAACCCTCCTGTATTCTCTGTGTTTGGTAATCCTCCTGTATTCTCTGTGCCTCTGTAATCCTTCAGTATTCTCAGTGCCTCTGTAATCCTTCTATATTGTTTGCTTCTGTAATCCCCCTGTATTCTCTTTGTTCTGTAATCCTCCTGTATTCTGTGCGTCTGTAATCCTTCTGTATTCTCTGTGTTCTGTAATCCTTCTGTATTCTCTGTGCGTCTGTAATCCTTCTATATTGTGTGCGCCTGTAATCCTTCTGTATTCTCTGTGCTTCTGTAATCCTTCTGTATTCTCTGTGCATCTGTAATTCTACTGTATTCTCTGTGCCTCTGTAATCCTCCTGTATTCTCTTTGTTCTGTAATCCTCCTGTATTCTGTGCTTCTGTAATCCTCCTGTATTCTCTGTTGATCTGTAATCCTTCTGTATTCTCCGTGTTCTGTATTCCTTCTGTATTCTCTGTGCCTCTGTAATCCTTCCGGATTCATTGTGCGTCTGTAATCCTTCCGTATTCTCTGTGCTTCTGTAATCCTCCTGTATTCTCTGTGCCTCTGTAATCCTCCTGTATTCTCTGTGCGTCTGTAATCCTTCTATATTGTGTGCCCCTGTAATCCTTCTGTATTCTGTGCGTCTGTAATCCTTCTGTATTCTCTGTGCGTCTGTAATCCTTCTGTATTCTCTGCGTCTGTAATCCTTCTGTATTCTCTGCGTCTGTAATCCTTCTGTATTCTCCGTGTTCTGTAATCCTTCTGTATTCTCTGTGCCTCTGTAATCCTTCCGGATTCTCTGTGCGTCTGTAATCCTTCCGTATTCTCTGTGCTTCTGTAATCCTCCTGTATTCTCTGTGCCTCTGTAATCCTCCTGTATTCTCTGTGCGTCTGTAATCCTTCTGTATTCTGTGCCTCCGTAATCCTTCTGTAATCTGTGTCTGTAATCCTCCTGTATTCTGTGCGTCTGTAATCCTCCTGTATTCTGTGCGTCTGTAATCCTCCTGTATTCTGTGCGTCTGTAATCCTCCTCTACTCTGTGCGTCTGTAATCCTCCTGTACTCTGTGCGTCTGTAATCCTCCTGTACTCTGTGCGTCTGTAATCCTCCTGTATTCTGTGCGTCTGTAATCCTCCTGTATTCTGTGCGTCTGTAATCCTCCTGTATTCTCTGTGCCTCTGTAATCCTCCTGTATTTTCTGTGCGTCTGTAATCCTATATTGTGTGCGCCTGTAATCCTTCTGTATTCTGTGCGCCTGTAATCCTTCTGTATTCTGTGTTCTGTAATCCTTCTGTATTTTCTGTGTTCTGTAATCCTTCTGTATTCTCTGTGCTTCTGAAATCCTTCTGTATTCTCTGTGCCTCTGTAATCCTTCAGTATTCTCAGTGTTCTGTAATCCTCCTGTATTCTCTGGTCTTCTGTAATCCTTCTGTATTCTCTGTGCATCTGTAATCCTTCTGTATTCTCTGTGCTTCTGTAATCCTCCTGTATTCTCTGTGCTTCTGTAATCCTCCTGTATTCTCTGTGCATCTGTAATCCTCCTGTATTCTCTGTGCCTCTGCAATCCTCCTGTATTCTCTGTGTTCTGTAATCCTTCTGGATTCTCTGTGCCTCTGTAATCCTTCTGGATTCTCTGTGTGTCTGTAACCCTCCTGTATTCTCTGTGTTTGGTAATCCTCCTGTATTCTCTGTGCCTCTGTAATCCTTCAGTATTCTCAGTGCCTCTGTAATCCTTCTATATTGTTTGCTTCTGTAATCCCCCTGTATTCTCTTTGTTCTGTAATCCTCCTGTATTCTGTGCGTCTGTAATCCTTCTGTATTCTCTGTGTTCTGTAATCCTTCTGTATTCTCTGTGCGTCTGTAATCCTTCTATATTGTGTGCGCCTGTAATCCTTCTGTATTCTCTGTGCTTCTGTAATCCTTCTGTATTCTCTGTGCATCTGTAATTCTACTGTATTCTCTGTGCCTCTGTAATCCTCCTGTATTCTCTTTGTTCTGTAATCCTCCTGTATTCTGTGCTTCTGTAATCCTCCTGTATTCTCTGTTGATCTGTAATCCTTCTGTATTCTCCGTGTTCTGTATTCCTTCTGTATTCTCTGTGCCTCTGTAATCCTTCCGGATTCATTGTGCGTCTGTAATCCTTCCGTATTCTCTGTGCTTCTGTAATCCTCCTGTATTCTCTGTGCCTCTGTAATCCTCCTGTATTCTCTGTGCGTCTGTAATCCTTCTATATTGTGTGCCCCTGTAATCCTTCTGTATTCTGTGCGTCTGTAATCCTTCTGTATTCTCTGTGCGTCTGTAATCCTTCTGTATTCTCTGCGTCTGTAATCCTTCTGTATTCTCTGCGTCTGTAATCCTTCTGTATTCTCCGTGTTCTGTAATCCTTCTGTATTCTCTGTGCCTCTGTAATCCTTCCGGATTCTCTGTGCGTCTGTAAGCCTTCCGTATTCTCTGTGCTTCTGTAATCCTCCTGTATTCTCTGTGCCTCTGTAATCCTCCTGTATTCTCTGTGCGTCTGTAATCCTTCTGTATTCTGTGCCTCCGTAATCCTTCTGTAATCTGTGTCTGTAATCCTCCTGTATTCTGTGCGTCTGTAATCCTCCTGTATTCTGTGCGTCTGTAATCCTCCTGTATTCTGTGCGTCTGTAATCCTCCTGTATTCTGTGCGTCTGTAATCCTCCTGTACTCTGTGCGTCTGTAATCCTCCTGTACTCTGTGCGTCTGTAATCCTCCTGTATTCTGTGCGTCTGTAATCCTCCTGTATTCTGTGCGTCTGTAATCCTCCTGTATTCTCTGTGCCTCTGTAATCCTCCTGTATTTTCTGTGCGTCTGTAATCCTATATTGTGTGCGCCTGTAATCCTTCTGTATTCTGTGCGCCTGTAATCCTTCTGTATTCTGTGTTCTGTAATCCTTCTGTATTTTCTGTGTTCTGTAATCCTTCTGTATTCTCTGTGCTTCTGAAATCCTTCTGTATTCTCTGTGCCTCTGTAATCCTTCAGTATTCTCAGTGTTCTGTAATCCTCCTGTATTCTCTGGTCTTCTGTAATCCTTCTGTATTCTCTGTGCATCTGTAATCCTTCTGTATTCCCTGTGCTTCTGTAATCCTCTTGTATTCTCTGTGCTTCTGTAATCCTCCTGTATTCTCTGTGCATCTGTAATCCTCCTGTATTCTCTGTGCCTCTGCAATCCTCCTGTATTCTCTGTGTTCTGTAATCCTTCTGTATTCTCTGTGCCTCTGTAATCCTTCTGGATTCTCTGTGTGTCTGTAACCCTCCTGTATTCTCTGTGTTTGGTAATCCTCCTGTATTCTCTGTGCCTCTGTAATCCTTCAGTATTCTCAGTGCCTCTGTAATCCTTCTATATTGTTTGCTTCTGTAATCCCCCTGTATTCTCTTTGTTCTGTAATCCTCCTGTATTCTGTGCGTCTGTAATCCTTCTGTATTCTCTGTGTTCTGTAATCCTTCTGTATTCTCTGTGCGTCTGTAATCCTTCTATATTGTGTGCGCCTGTAATCCTTCTGTATTCTCTGTGCTTCTGTAATCCTTCTGTATTCTCTGTGCATCTGTAATTCTACTGTATTTTCTGTGCCTCTGTAATCCTCCTGTATTCTCTTTGTTCTGTAATCCTCCTGTATTCTGTGCTTCTGTAATCCTCCTGTATTCTCTGTGCATCTGTAATCCTTCTGTATTCTCCGTGTTCTGTATTCCTTCTGTATTCTCTGTGCCTCTGTAATCCTTCCGGATTCATTGTGCGTCTGTAATCCTTCCGTATTCTCTGTGCTTCTGTAATCCTCCTGTATTCTCTGTGCCTCTGTAATCCTCCTGTATTCTCTGTGCGTCTGTAATCCTTCTATATTGTGTGCCCCTGTAATCCTTCTGTATTCTGTGCGTCTGTAATCCTTCTGTATTCTCTGCGTCTGTAATCCTTCTGTATTCTCCGTGTTCTGTAATCCTTCTGTATTCCCTGTGCCTCTGTAATCCTTCCGGATTCTCTGTGCGTCTGTAATCCTTCCGTATTCTCTGTGCTTCTGTAATCCTCCTGTATTCTCTGTGCCTCTGTAATCCTCCTGTATTCTCTGTGCGTCTGTAATCCTTCTGTATTCTGTGCCTCCGTAATCCTTCTGTATTCTGTGCGTCTGTAATCCTCCTGTATTCTGTGCGTCTGTAATCCTCCTGTATTCTCTGTGCCCCTGTAATCCTCCTGTATTTTCTGTGCGTCTGTAATCCTATATTGTGTGCGCCTGTAATCCTTCTGTATTCTGTGCGTCTGTAATCCTTCTGTATTCTCTGCGTCTGTAATCCTTCTGTATTCTCTGTGCGTCTGTAATCCTATCTTCTGTGCGTCCGTAATCCTCCTGTTTTCTCTTTGTTCTGTAATCCTCCTGTATTCTGTGCATCTGTAATCCTCCTGTATTCTCTGTGCTTCTGTATTCCATCTATATTCTCTGTGCCTCTGTAATCCTCCTGTATTCTCTGTGTTCTGTAATCCTCCTGTATTCTCTGTGTTCTGTAATCCTCCTGTATTCTCTGGTCTTCTGTAATCCTTCTGTATTCTCTGTGCATCTGTAATCCTGCTGTATTCTCTGTGCTTCTGTAATCCTCCTGTATTCTCTGTGCTTCTGCAATCCTCCTGTATTCTCTGTGCTTCTGTAATCCTGTATTCTCTGTGCCTCTGTAATCCTTCTGTATTCTCTGTGTTCTGTAATCCTCCTGTATTCTCTGGTCTTCTGTAATCCTTCTGTATTCTCTGTGCATCTGTAATCCTTCTGTATTCTCTGTGCTTCTGTAATCCTCCTGTATTCTCTGTGCTTCTGTAATCCTCCTGTATTCTCTGTGCTTCTGTAATCCTCCTGTATTCTCTGTGCTTCTGTAATCCTCCTGTATTCTCTGTGCTTCTGTAATCCTCTTGTATTCTATGTGCTTCTGTAATCCTCCTGTATTCTCTGTGCTTCTGTAATCCTCCTGTATTCTCTGTGCTTCTGTAATCCTCCTGTATTCTCTGTGCCTCTGCAATCCTCCTGTATTCTCTGTGCTTCTGTAATCCTCCTGTATTCTCTGTGCTTCTGTAATCCTCCTGTATTCTCTGTGTTCCGTAATCCTTCTGTATTCTCTGTGCCTCTGTAATCCTTCTGGATTCTCTGTGTGTCTATAATCCTCCTGTATTCTCTGTGTTCGGTAATCCTCCTGTATTCTCTGTGTTCGGTAATCCTCCTGTATTCTCTGTGCCTCTGTAATCCTTCAGTATTCTCAGTGCCTCTGTAATCCTTCTATATTTTTTGCTTCTGTAATCCTCCTGTTTTCTCTTTGTTCTGTAATCCTCCTGTATTCTGTGCATCTGTAATCCTCCTGTATTCTCTGTGCTTCTGTAATCCATCTATATTCTCTGTGCCTCTGTAATCCTCCTGTATTCTCTGTGTTCTGTAATCCTCCTGTATTCTCTGGTCTTCTGTAATCCTTCTGTATTCTCTGTGCATCTGTAATCCTTCTGTATTCTCTGTGCTTCTGTAACCCTCCTGTATTCTCTGTGCTTCTGCAATCCTCCTGTATTCTCTGTGCTTCTGTAATCCTCCTGTATTCTCTGTGCCTCTGTAATCATCCTGTGTTCTCTGTGCCTCTGTAATCCTTCTGTATTCTCTGTGTTCTGTAATCCTCCTGTATTCTCTGGTCTTCTGTAATCCTTCTGTATTCTCTGTGCATCTGTAATCCTTCTGTATTCTCTGTGCTTCTGTAATCCTCCTGTATTCTCTGTGCTTCTGTAATCCTCCTGTATTCTCTGTGCTTCTGTAATCCTCCTGTATTCTCTGTGCTTCTGTAATCCTCCTGTATTCTCTGTGCTTCTGTAATCCTCCTGTATTCTCTGTGCTTCTGTAATCCTCCTGTATTCTCTGTGCTTCTGTAATCCTCCTGTATTCTCTGTGCCTCTGCAATCCTCCTGTATTCTCTGTGTTCTGTAATCCTCCTGTATTCTCTGTGTTCTGTAATCGTTCTGTATTCTCTGTGCCTTTGTAATCCTTCTGGATTCTCTGTGTGTCTGTAATCCTCCTGTATTCTCTGTGTTCGGTAATCCTCCTGTATTCTCTGTGCCTCTGTAATCCTTCAGTATTCTCAGTGCCTCTGTAATCCTTCTATATTGTTTGCTTCTGTAATCCTCCTGTATTCTCTTTGTTCTGTAATCCTCCTGTATTCTGTGCGTCTGTAATCCTTCTATATTGTGTGCGCCTGTAATCCTTCTGTATTCTCTGTGCTTCTGTAATCCTTCTGTATTCTCTGTGTTCTGTAATCCTTCTGTATTCTCTGTGTTCTGTAATCCTGTATTCTCTGCGTCTGTAATCCTTCTATATTGTGTGCGCCTGTAATCCTTCTGTATTCTCTGTGCTTCTGTAATCCTCCTGTATTCTCTGTGCCTCTGAAATCCTTCTGTATTCTCTGTGCCTCTGTAATCCTCCTGTATTCTCTGTGTTCTGTAATCCTCCTGTATTCTCTGGTCTTCTGTAATCCTTCTGTATTCTCTGTGCATCTGTAATCCTTCTGTATTCTCTGTGCCTCTGTAATCCTCCTGTATTCTCTGTGCTTCTGCAATCCTCCTGTATTCTCTGTGCTTCTGTAATCCTTCTGTATTCTCTGCGTCTGTAATCCTTCTGTATTTTCTGTGTTCTGTAATCCTTCTGTATTTTCTGTGTTCTGTAATCCTTCTGTATTCTCTGTGCTTCTGAAATCCTTCTGTATTCTCTGTGCCTCTGTAATCCTTCAGTATTCTCAGTGTTCTGTAATCCTCCTGTATTCTCTGGTCTTCTGTAATCCTTCTGTATTCTCTGTGCATCTGTAATCCTTCTGTATTCTCTGTACTTCTGTAATCCTCCTGTATTCTCTGTGCTTCTGTAATCCTCTTGTATTCTCTGTGCATCTGTAATCCTCCTGTATTCTCTGTGCCTCTGCAATCCTCCTGTATTCTCTGTGTTCTGTAATCCTTCTGTATTCTCTGTGCCTCTGTAATCCTTCTGGATTCTCTGTGTGTCTGTAATCCTCCTGTATTCTCTGTGTTTGGTAATCCTCCTGTATTCTCTGTGCCTCTGTAATCCTTCAGTATTCTCAGTGCCTCTGTAATCCTTCTATATTGTTTGCTTCTGTAATCCTCCTGTATTCTCTTTGTTCTGTAATCCTCCTGTATTCTGTGCGTCTGTAATCCTTCTGTATTCTCTGTGTTCTGTAATCCTTCTGTATTCTCTGTGCGTCTGTAATCCTTCTATATTGTGTGCGCCTGTAATCCTTCTGTATTCTCTGTGCTTCTGTAATGCTTCTGTATTCTCTGTGCATCTGTAATTCTACTGTATTCTCTGTGCCTCTGTAATCCTCCTGTATTCTCTTTGTTCTGTAATCCTCCTGTATTCTGTGCTTCTGTAATCCTCCTGTATTCTCTGTGCATCTGTAATCCTTCTGTATTCTCCGTGTTCTGTAATCCTTCTGTATTCTCTGTGCCTCTGTAATCCTTCCGGATTCTCTGTGCGTCTGTAATCCTTCCGTATTCTCTGTGCTTCTGTAATCCTCCTGTATTCTCTGTGCCTCTGTAATCCTCCTGTATTCTCTGTGTGTCTGTAATCCTTCTATATTGTGTGCCCCTGTAATCCTTCTGTATTCTGTGCGTCTGTAATCCTTCTGTATTCTCTGTGCCTCTGTAATCCTCCTGTATTTTCTGTGCGTCTGTAATCCTATATTGTGTGCGCCTGTAATCCTTCTGTATTCTGTGCGTCTGTAATCCTTCTGTATTCTCTGCGTCTGTAATCCTTCTGTATTCTCTGTGCGTCTGTAATCCTATCTTCTGTGCGTCCGTAATCCTCCTGTTTTCTCTTTGTTCTGTAATCCTCCTGTATTCTGTGCATCTGTAATCCTCCTGTATTCTCTGTGCTTCTGTAATCCATCTATATTCTCTGTGCCTCTGTAATCCTCCTGTATTCTCTGTGTTCTGTAATCCTCCTGTATTCTCTGTGTTCTGTAATCCTCCTGTATTCTCTGGTCTTCTGTAATCCTTCTGTATTCTCTGTGCATCTGTAATCCTGCTGTATTCTCTGTGCTTCTGTAATCCTCCTGTATTCTCTGTGCTTCTGCAATCCTCCTGTATTCTCTGTGCTTCTGTAATCCTGTATTCTCTGTGCCTCTGTAATCCTTCTGTATTCTCTGTGTTCTGTAATCCTCCTGTATTCTCTGGTCTTCTGTAATCCTTCTGTATTCTCTGTGCATCTGTAATCCTTCTGTATTCTCTGTGCTTCTGTAATCCTCCTGTATTCTCTGTGCTTCTGTAATCCTCCTGTATTCTCTGTGCTTCTGTAATCCTCCTGTATTCTCTGTGCTTCTGTAATCCTCCTGTATTCTCTGTGCTTCTGTAATCCTCTTGTATTCTATGTGCTTCTGTAATCCTCCTGTATTCTCTGTGCTTCTGTAATCCTCCTGTATTCTCTGTGCTTCTGTAATCCTCCTGTATTCTCTGTGCCTCTGCAATCCTCCTGTATTCTCTGTGCTTCTGTAATCCTCCTGTATTCTCTGTGCTTCTGTAATCCTCCTGTATTCTCTGTGTTCTGTAATCCTTCTGTATTCTCTGTGCCTCTGTAATCCTTCTGGATTCTCTGTGTGTCTATAATCCTCCTGTATTCTCTGTGTTCGGTAATCCTCCTGTATTCTCTGTGTTCGGTAATCCTCCTGTATTCTCTGTGCCTCTGTAATCCTTCAGTATTCTCAGTGCCTCTGTAATCCTTCTATATTTTTTGCTTCTGTAATCCTCCTGTTTTCTCTTTGTTCTGTAATCCTCCTGTATTCTGTGCATCTGTAATCCTCCTGTATTCTCTGTGCTTCTGTAATCCATCTATATTCTCTGTGCCTCTGTAATCCTCCTGTATTCTCTGTGTTCTGTAATCCTCCTGTATTCTCTGGTCTTCTGTAATCCTTCTGTATTCTCTGTGCATCTGTAATCCTTCTGTATTCTCTGTGCTTCTGTAATCCTCCTGTATTCTCTGTGCTTCTGTAATCCTCCTGTATTCTCTGTGCTTCTGTAATCCTCCTGTATTCTCTGTGCTTCTGTAATCCTCCTGTATTCTCTGTGCTTCTGTAATCCTCCTGTATTCTCTGTGCTTCTGTAATCCTCCTGTATTCTCTGTGCTTCTGTAATCCTCCTGTATTCTCTGTGCATCTGTAATCCTTCTGTATTCTCCGTGTTCTGTAATCCTTCTGTATTCTCTGTGCCTCTGTAATCCTTCCGGATTCTCTGTGCGTCTGTAATCCTTCCGTATTCTCTGTGCTTCTGTAATCCTCCTGTATTCTCTGTGCCTCTGTAATCCTCCTGTATTCTCTGTGTGTCTGTAATCCTTCTATATTGTGTGCCCCTGTAATCCTTCTGTATTCTGTGCGTCTGTAATCCTTCTGTATTCTCTGTGCCTCTGTAATCCTCCTGTATTTTCTGTGCGTCTGTAATCCTATATTGTGTGCGCCTGTAATCCTTCTGTATTCTGTGCGTCTGTAATCCTTCTGTATTCTCTGCGTCTGTAATCCTTCTGTATTCTCTGTGCGTCTGTAATCCTATCTTCTGTGCGTCCGTAATCCTCCTGTTTTCTCTTTGTTCTGTAATCCTCCTGTATTCTGTGCATCTGTAATCCTCCTGTATTCTCTGTGCTTCTGTAATCCATCTATATTCTCTGTGCCTCTGTAATCCTCCTGTATTCTCTGTGTTCTGTAATCCTCCTGTATTCTCTGTGTTCTGTAATCCTCCTGTATTCTCTGGTCTTCTGTAATCCTTCTGTATTCTCTGTGCATCTGTAATCCTGCTGTATTCTCTGTGCTTCTGTAATCCTCCTGTATTCTCTGTGCTTCTGCAATCCTCCTGTATTCTCTGTGCTTCTGTAATCCTGTATTCTCTGTGCCTCTGTAATCCTTCTGTATTCTCTGTGTTCTGTAATCCTCCTGTATTCTCTGGTCTTCTGTAATCCTTCTGTATTCTCTGTGCATCTGTAATCCTTCTGTATTCTCTGTGCTTCTGTAATCCTCCTGTATTCTCTGTGCTTCTGTAATCCTCCTGTATTCTCTGTGCTTCTGTAATCCTCCTGTATTCTCTGTGCTTCTGTAATCCTCCTGTATTCTCTGTGCTTCTGTAATCCTCTTGTATTCTATGTGCTTCTGTAATCCTCCTGTATTCTCTGTGCTTCTGTAATCCTCCTGTATTCTCTGTGCTTCTGTAATCCTCCTGTATTCTCTGTGCCTCTGCAATCCTCCTGTATTCTCTGTGCTTCTGTAATCCTCCTGTATTCTCTGTGCTTCTGTAATCCTCCTGTATTCTCTGTGTTCTGTAATCCTTCTGTATTCTCTGTGCCTCTGTAATCCTTCTGGATTCTCTGTGTGTCTATAATCCTCCTGTATTCTCTGTGTTCGGTAATCCTCCTGTATTCTCTGTGTTCGGTAATCCTCCTGTATTCTCTGTGCCTCTGTAATCCTTCAGTATTCTCAGTGCCTCTGTAATCCTTCTATATTTTTTGCTTCTGTAATCCTCCTGTTTTCTCTTTGTTCTGTAATCCTCCTGTATTCTGTGCATCTGTAATCCTCCTGTATTCTCTGTGCTTCTGTAATCCATCTATATTCTCTGTGCCTCTGTAATCCTCCTGTATTCTCTGTGTTCTGTAATCCTCCTGTATTCTCTGGTCTTCTGTAATCCTTCTGTATTCTCTGTGCATCTGTAATCCTTCTGTATTCTCTGTGCTTCTGTAATCCTCCTGTATTCTCTGTGCTTCTGTAATCCTCCTGTATTCTCTGTGCTTCTGTAATCCTCCTGTATTCTCTGTGCTTCTGTAATCCTCCTGTATTCTCTGTGCTTCTGTAATCCTCCTGTATTCTCTGTGCTTCTGTAATCCTCCTGTATTCTCTGTGCTTCTGTAATCCTCCTGTATTCTCTGTGCCTCTGCAATCCTCCTGTATTCTCTGTGTTCTGTAATCCTCCTGTATTCTCTGTGTTCTGTAATCGTTCTGTATTCTCTGTGCCTTTGTAATCCTTCTGGATTCTCTGTGTGTCTGTAATCCTCCTGTATTCTCTGTGTTCGGTAATCCTCCTGTATTCTCTGTGCCTCTGTAATCCTTCAGTATTCTCAGTGCCTCTGTAATCCTTCTATATTGTTTGCTTCTGTAATCCTCCTGTATTCTCTTTGTTCTGTAATCCTCCTGTATTCTGTGCGTCTGTAATCCTTCTATATTGTGTGCGCCTGTAATCCTTCTGTATTCTCTGTGCTTCTGTAATCCTTCTGTATTCTCTGTGTTCTGTAATCCTTCTGTATTCTCTGTGTTCTGTAATCCTGTATTCTCTGCGTCTGTAATCCTTCTATATTGTGTGCGCCTGTAATCCTTCTGTATTCTCTGTGCTTCTGTAATCCTCCTGTATTCTCTGTGCCTCTGAAATCCTTCTGTATTCTCTGTGCCTCTGTAATCCTCCTGTATTCTCTGTGTTCTGTAATCCTCCTGTATTCTCTGGTCTTCTGTAATCCTTCTGTATTCTCTGTGCATCTGTAATCCTTCTGTATTCTCTGTGCCTCTGTAATCCTCCTGTATTCTCTGTGCTTCTGCAATCCTCCTGTATTCTCTGTGCTTCTGTAATCCTTCTGTATTCTCTGCGTCTGTAATCCTTCTGTATTTTCTGTGTTCTGTAATCCTTCTGTATTTTCTGTGTTCTGTAATCCTTCTGTATTCTCTGTGCTTCTGAAATCCTTCTGTATTCTCTGTGCCTCTGTAATCCTTCAGTATTCTCAGTGTTCTGTAATCCTCCTGTATTCTCTGGTCTTCTGTAATCCTTCTGTATTCTCTGTGCATCTGTAATCCTTCTGTATTCTCTGTACTTCTGTAATCCTCCTGTATTCTCTGTGCTTCTGTAATCCTCTTGTATTCTCTGTGCATCTGTAATCCTCCTGTATTCTCTGTGCCTCTGCAATCCTCCTGTATTCTCTGTGTTCTGTAATCCTTCTGTATTCTCTGTGCCTCTGTAATCCTTCTGGATTCTCTGTGTGTCTGTAATCCTCCTGTATTCTCTGTGTTTGGTAATCCTCCTGTATTCTCTGTGCCTCTGTAATCCTTCAGTATTCTCAGTGCCTCTGTAATCCTTCTATATTGTTTGCTTCTGTAATCCTCCTGTATTCTCTTTGTTCTGTAATCCTCCTGTATTCTGTGCGTCTGTAATCCTTCTGTATTCTCTGTGTTCTGTAATCCTTCTGTATTCTCTGTGCGTCTGTAATCCTTCTATATTGTGTGCGCCTGTAATCCTTCTGTATTCTCTGTGCTTCTGTAATGCTTCTGTATTCTCTGTGCATCTGTAATTCTACTGTATTCTCTGTGCCTCTGTAATCCTCCTGTATTCTCTTTGTTCTGTAATCCTCCTGTATTCTGTGCTTCTGTAATCCTCCTGTATTCTCTGTGCATCTGTAATCCTTCTGTATTCTCCGTGTTCTGTAATCCTTCTGTATTCTCTGTGCCTCTGTAATCCTTCCGGATTCTCTGTGCGTCTGTAATCCTTCCGTATTCTCTGTGCTTCTGTAATCCTCCTGTATTCTCTGTGCCTCTGTAATCCTCCTGTATTCTCTGTGCGTCTGTAATCCTTCTATATTGTGTGCCCCTGTAATCCTTCTGTATTCTGTGCGTCTGTAATCCTTCTGTATTCTCTGTGCGTCTGTAATCCTTCTGTATTCTCTGCGTCTGTAATCCTTCTGTATTCTCTGCGTCTGTAATCCTTCTGTATTCTCTGCGTCTATAATCCTTCTGTATTCTCTGTGCCTCTGTAATCCTTCTGTATTCTCTGTGCCTCTGTAATCCTTCCGTATTCTCTGTGCTTCTGTAATCCTCCTGTATTCTCTGTGTTCTGTAATCCTCCTGTATTCTCTGTGCGTCTGTAATCCTTCTGTATTCTGTGCCTCCGTAATCCTTCTGTAATCTGTGTCTGTAATCCTTCTGTATTCTCTGCGTCTGTAATCCTTCTGTATTCTGTGCCTCTGTAATCCGTCTGTATTCTGTGCCTCTGTAATCCTTCTGTATTCTGTGCCTCTGTAATCCTGCTGTATTCTCTGTGCTTCTGTAATCCTCCTGTATTCTGTGCGTCTGTAATCGTCCTGTATTCTGTGCGTCTGTAATCCTCCTGTATTCTGTGCGTCTGTAATCCTCCTGTATTCTGTGCGTCTGTAATCCTCCTGTATTCTGTGCGTCTGTAATCCTCCTGTATTCTGTGCGTCTGTAATCCTCCTGTACTCTGTGCGTCTGTAATCCTCCTGTACTCTGTGCGTCTGTAATCCTCCTGTATTCTGTGCGTCTGTAATCCTCCTGTATTCTGTGCGTCTGTAATCCTCCTGTATTCTCTGTTCCTCTGTAATCCTCCTGTATTTTCTGTGCGTCTGTAATCCTATATTGTGTGCGCCTGTAATCCCTCTGTATTCTGTGCGTCTGTAATCCTTCTGTATTCTCTGCGTCTGTAATCCTTCTGTATTCTCTGTGCGTCTGTAATCCTATCTTCTGTGCGTCCGTAATCCTTCTGTATTCTCTGTGCCTCTGTAATCCTTCAGTATTCTCAGTGTTCGGTAATCCTCCTGTATTCTCTGGTCTTCTGTAATCCTTCTGTATTCTCTGTGCATCTGTAATCCTTCTGTATTCTCTGTGCTTCTGCAATCCTCCTGTATTCTCTGTGCTTCTGCAATCCTCCTGTATTCTCTGTGCCTCTGTAATCATCCTGTGTTCTCTGTGCCTCTGTAATCCTTCTGTATTCTCTGTGTTCTGTAATCCTCCTGTATTCTCTGGTCTTCTGTAATCCTTCTGTATTCTCTGTGCATCTGTAATCCTTCTGTATTCTCTGGTCTTCTGTAATCCTCCTGTATTCTCTGTGCTTCTGTAATCCTCCTGTATTCTCTGTGCTTCTGTAATCCTCCTGTATTCTCTGTGCTTCTGTAATCCTCCTGTATTCTCTGTGCTTCTGTAATCCTCCTGTATTCTCTGTGTTCGGTAATCCTCCTGTATTCTCTGTGCCTCTGTAATCCTTCTGTATTCTCTGTGCTTCTGTAATCCTTCTTTATTCTCTGTGTTCTGTAATCCTTCTGTATTCTCTGTGTTCTGTATTCCTGTATTCTCTGTGTCTGTAATCCTTCTATATTGTGTGCGCCTGTAATCCTTCTGTATTCTCTGTGCTTCTGTAATCCTCCTGTATTCTCTGTGCCTCTGAAATCCTTCTGTATTCTCTGTGCCTCTGTAATCCTCCTGTATTCTCTGTGTTCTGTAATCCTCCTGTATTCTCTGGTCTTCTGTAATCCTTCTGTATTCTCTGTGCATCTGTAATCCTTCTGTATTCTCTGTGCCTCTGTAATCCTCCTGTATTCTCTGTGCTTCTGCAATCCTCCTGTATTCTCTGTGCTTCTGTAATCCTTCTGTATTCTCTGCGTCTGTAATCCTTCTGTATTTTCTGTGTTCTGTAATCCTTCTGTATTTTCTGTGTTCTGTAATCCTTCTGTATTCTCTGTGCTTCTGAAATCCTTCTGTATTCTCTGTGCCTCTGTAATCTTTCAGTATTCTCAGTGTTCTGTAATCCTCCTGTATTCTCTGGTCTTCTGTAATCCTTCTGTATTCTCTGTGCATCTGTAATCCTTCTGTATTCTCTTTGCTTCTGTAATCCTCCTGTATTCTCTGTGCTTCTGTAATCCTCCTGTATTCTCTGTGCATCTGTAATCCTCCTGCATTCTCTGTGCCTCTGCAATCCTCCTGTATTCTCTGTGTTCTGTAATCCTTCTGTATTCTCTGTGCCTCTGTAATCCTTCTGGATTCTCTGTGTGTCTGTAACCCTCCTGTATTCTCTGTGTTTGGTAATCCTCCTGTATTCTCTGTGCCTCTGTAATCCTTCAGTATTCTCAGTGCCTCTGTAATCCTTCTATATTGTTTGCTTCTGTAATCTCCCTGTATTCTCTTTGTTCTGTAATCCTCCTGTATTCTGTGCGTCTGTAATCCTTCTGTATTCTCTGTGTTCTGTAATCCTTCTGTATTCTCTGTGCGTCTGTAATCCTTCTATATTGTGTGCGCCTGTAATCCTTCTGTATTCTCTGTGCTTCTGTAATCCTTCTGTATTCTCTGTGTATCTGTAATTCTACTGTATTCTCTGTGCCTCTGTAATCCTCCTGTATTCTCTTTGTTCTGTAATCCTCCTGTATTCTGTGCTTCTGTAATCCTCCTGTATTCTCTGTGCATCTGTAATCCTTCTGTATTCTCCGTGTTCTGTATTCCTTCTGTATTCTCTGTGCCTCTGTAATCCTTCCGGATTCATTGTGCGTCTGTAATCCTTCCGTATTCTCTGTGCTTCTGTAATCCTCCTGTATTCTCTGTGCCTCTGTAATCCTCCTGTATTCTCTGTGCGTCTGTAATCCTTCTATATTGTGTGCCCCTGTAATCCTTCTGTATTCTGTGCGTCTGTAATCCTTCTGTATTCTCTGTGCGTCTGTAATCCTTCTGTATTCTCTGCGTCTGTAATCCTTCTGTATTCTCTGCGTCTGTAATCCTTCTGTATTCTCCGTGTTCTGTAATCCTTCTGTATTCTCTGTGCCTCTGTAATCCTTCCGGATTCTCTGTGCGTCTGTAATCCTTCCGTATTCTCTGTGCTTCTGTAATCCTCCTGTATTCTCTGTGCCTCTGTAATCCTCCTGTATTCTCTGTGCGTCTGTAATCCTTCTGTATTCTGTGCCTCCGTAATCCTTCTGTAATCTGTGTCTGTAATCCTCCTGTATTCTGTGCGTCTGTAATCCTCCTGTATTCTGTGCGTCTGTAATCCTCCTGTATTCTGTGCGTCTGTAATCCTCCTGTATTCTGTGCGTCTGTAATCCTCCTGTACTCTGTGCGTCTGTAATCCTCCTGTACTCTGTGCGTCTGTAATCCTCCTGTATTCTGTGCGTCTGTAATCCTCCTGTATTCTGTGCGTCTGTAATCCTCCTGTATTCTCTGTGCCTCTGTAATCCTCCTGTATTTTCTGTGCGTCTGTAATCCTATATTGTGTGCGCCTGTAATCCTTCTGTATTCTGTGCGCCTGTAATCCTTCTGTATTCTGTGTTCTGTAATCCTTCTGTATTTTCTGTGTTCTGTAATCCTTCTGTATTCTCTGTGCTTCTGAAATCCTTCTGTATTCTCTGTGCCTCTGTAATCCTTCAGTATTCTCAGTGTTCTGTAATCCTCCTGTATTCTCTGGTCTTCTGTAATCCTTCTGTATTCTCTGTGCATCTGTAATCCTTCTGTATTCTCTGTGCTTCTGTAATCCTCCTGTATTCTCTGTGCTTCTGTAATCCTCCTGTATTCTCTGTGCATCTGTAATCCTCCTGTATTCTCTGTGCCTCTGCAATCCTCCTGTATTCTCTGTGTTCTGTAATCCTTCTGTATTCTCTGTGCCTCTGTAATCCTTCTGGATTCTCTGTGTGTCTGTAACCCTCCTGTATTCTCTGTGTTTGGTAATCCTCCTGTATTCTCTGTGCCTCTGTAATCCTTCAGTATTCTCAGTGCCTCTGTAATCCTTCTATATTGTTTGCTTCTGTAATCCCCCTGTATTCTCTTTGTTCTGTAATCCTCCTGTATTCTGTGCGTCTGTAATCCTTCTGTATTCTCTGTGTTCTGTAATCCTTCTGTATTCTCTGTGCGTCTGTAATCCTTCTATATTGTGTGCGCCTGTAATTCTACTGTATTCTCTGTGCCTCTGTAATCCTCCTGTATTCTCTTTGTTCTGTAATCCTCCTGTATTCTGTGCTTCTGTAATCCTCCTGTATTCTCTGTGCATCTGTAATCCTTCTGTATTCTCCGTGTTCTGTATTCCTTCTGTATTCTCTGTGCCTCTGTAATCCTTCCGGATTCATTGTGCGTCTGTAATCCTTCCGTATTCTCTGTGCTTCTGTAATCCTCCTGTATTCTCTGTGCCTCTGTAATCCTCCTGTATTCTCTGTGCGTCTGTAATCCTTCTATATTGTGTGCCCCTGTAATCCTTCTGTATTCTGTGCGTCTGTAATCCTTCTGTATTCTGTGCGTCTGTAATCCTGCTGTATTCTCTGCGTCTGTAATCCTTCTGTATTCTCCGTGTTCTGTAATCCTTCTGTATTCTCTGTGCCTCTGTAATCCTTCCGGATTCTCTGTGCGTCTGTAATCCTTCCGTATTCTCTGTGCTTCTGTAATCCTCCTGTATTCTCTGTGCCTCTGTAATCCTCCTGTATTCTCTGTGCGTCTGTAATCCTTCTGTATTCTGTGCCTCCGTAATCCTTCTGTATTCTGTGCGTCTGTAATCCTCCTGTATTCTGTGCGTCTGTAATCCTCCTGTATTCTGTGCGTCTGTAATCCTCCTGTATTCTCTGTGCCTCTGTAATCCTCCTGTATTTTCTGTGCGTCTGTAATCCTATATTGTGTGCGCCTGTAATCCTTCTGTATTCTGTGCGTCTGTAATCCTTCTGTATTCTCTGCGTCTGTAATCCTTCTGTATTCTCTGTGCGTCTGTAATCCTATCTTCTGTGCGTCCGTAATCCTCCTGTATTCTCTGTGCTTCTGTAATCCTCCTGTATTCTCTGTGCTTCTGTAATCCTCCTGTATTCTCTGTGCCTCTGCAATCCTCCTGTATTCTCTGTGTTCTGTAATCCTCCTGTATTCTCTGTGTTCTGTAATCGTTCTGTATTCTCTGTGCCTCTGTAATCCTTCTGGATTCTCTGTGTGTCTGTAATCCTCCTGTATTCTCTGTGTTCGGTAATCCTCCTGTATTCTCTGTGTTCGGTAATCCTCCTGTATTCTCTGTGTTCGGTAATCCTCCTGTATTCTCTGTGCCTCTGTAATCCTTCAGTATTCTCAGTGCCTCTGTAATCCTTCTATATTGTTTGCTTCTGTAATCCTCTTGTATTCTCTTTGTTCTGTAATCCTCCTGTATTCTGTGCGTCTGTAATCCTTCTATATTGTGTGCGCCTGTAATCCTTCTGTATTCTCTGTGCTTCTGTAATCCTTCTTTATTCTCTGTGTTCTGTAATCCTTCTGTATTCTCTGTGTTCTGTAATCCTGTATTCTCTGCGTCTGTAATCCTTCTATATTGTGTGCGCCTGTAATCCTTCTGTATTCTCTGTGCTTCTGTAATCCTCCTGTATTCTCTGTGCCTCTGAAATCCTTCTGTATTCTCTGTGCCTCTGTAATCCTCCTGTATTCTCTGTGTTCTGTAATCCTCCTGTATTCTCTGGTCTTCTGTAATCCTTCTGTATTCTCTGTGCATCTGTAATCCTTCTGTATTCTCTGTGCTTCTGTAATCCTTCTGTATTCTCTGCGTCTGTAATCCTTCTGTATTTTCTGTGTTCTGTAATCCTTCTGTATTTTCTGTGTTCTGTAATCCTTCTGTATTCTCTGTGCTTCTGAAATCCTTCTGTATTCTCTGTGCCTCTGTAATCCTCCTGTATTCTCTGTGTTCTGTAATCCTCCTGTATTCTCTGGTCTTCTGTAATCCTTCTGTATTCTCTGTGCATCTGTAATCCTTCTGTATTCTCTGTGCCTCTGTAATCCTCCTGTATTTTCTGTGCGTCTGTAATCCTATATTGTGTGCGCCTGTAATCCTTCTGTATTCTGTGCGTCTGTAATCCTTCTGTATTCTCTGCGTCTGTAATCCTTCTGTATTCTCTGTGCCTCTGTAATCCTTCAGTATTCTCAGTGTTCTGTAATCCTCCTGTATTCTCTGGTCTTCTGTAATCCTTCTGTATTCTCTGTGCATCTGTAATCCTTCTGTATTCTCTGTGCTTCTGTAATCCTCCTGTATTCTCTGTGCTTCTGTAATCCTCCTGTATTCTCTGTGTTCTGTAATCCTTCTGTATTCTCTGTGCCTCTGTATCCTTCTGGATTCTCTGTGCATCTGTAATCCTTCTGTATTCTCTGTGCTTCTGTAATCCTCCTGTATTCTCTGTGTTCTGTAATCCTTGTATTCTCTGTGCTTCTGTAATCCTCCTGTATTCTCTGTGCTTCTGTAATCCTCCTGTATTCTCTGTGTGTCTGTAATCCTCCTGTATTCTCTGTGTTCGGTAATCCTCCTGTATTCTCTGTGTTCGGTAATCCTCCTGTATTCTCTGTGCCTCTGTAATCTTTCAGTATTCTCAGTGCCTCTGTAATCCTTCTATATTGTTTGCTTCTGTAATCCTCCTGTATTCTCTTTGTTCTGTAATCCTCCTGTATTCTGTGCATTTGTAATCCTTCTGTATTCTCTGTGTTCTGTAATCCTTCTGTATTCTCTGTGCCTCTGTAATCCTTCTGTATTCTCTGTACCTCTGTAATCCTCCTGTATTCTCTGTGCCTCTGTAATCCTTCTGTATTCTCTGTGCTTCTGTAATCCTTCTGTATTCTCTGTGCTTCTGTAATCCTCCTGTATTCTCTTTGTTCTGTAATCCTCCTGTATTCTGTGCGTCTGTAATCCTTCTGTATTCTCTGTGTGTCTGTAATCCTCCTGTATTCTCTGTGCCTCTGTAATCAATCTGTATTCTCTGTACCTCTGTAATCCTTCTGGATTCTCTGTGTGTCTGTAATCTTCCTGTATTCTCTGTGCCTCTGTAATCCTGCTGTATTCTCTGTGCTTCTGTAATTCTCCTGTATTCTCTGTGCTTCTGTAATCCTTCTATATTGTGTGTGCCTGTAATCCTTCTATATTGTGTGCGCCTGTAATCCTTCTGTATTCTCTGTGCTTCTGTAATCCTGCTGTATTCTCTGTGCTTCTGTAATTCTCCTGTATTCTGTGTGTCTGTAATCCTCCTGTATTCTGTGCTTCTGTAATCCTCCTGTATTATCTGTGCTTCTGTAATCCTCCTGTATTCTCTGTGCCTCTGTAATCCGCCTGTAATCCTTCTATATTGTGTGCGCCTGTAATCCTCCTGTATTCTCTGTGTTCTGTAATCCTTCTGTATTCTCTGTACCTCTGTAATCCTTCTGGATTCTCTGTGCGTCTGTAATTCTACTGTATTCTCTGTGCCTCTGTAATCCTCCTGTATTCTCTTTGTTCTGTAATCCTCCTGTATTCTGTGCTTCCGTAATCCTCCTGTATTATCTGTGCTTCTGTAATCCTCCTGTATTCTCTGTGCCTCTGTAATCCTCCTGTATTCTCTGTGTTCTGTAATCCTTCTGTATTCTCTGTACCTCTGTAATCCTTCTGGATTCTCTGTGTGTCTGTAATCCTCCTGTATTCTCTGTGCCTCTGTAATCCTTCTGTATTCTCTGTACCTCTGTAATCCTTCTGGATTCTCTGTGTGTCTATAATTCTCCTGTATTCTCTGTGCCTCTGTAATACTTCTGTATTCTGTGCGTCTGTAATCCTTCTGTATTCTCTGTGTTCTGTAATCCTTCTGTATTCTCTGTGCTTCTGTAATCCTTCTATATTGTGTGTGCCTGTAATCCTTCTATATTGTGTGTGCCTGTAATCCTTCTATATTGTGTGCGCCTGTAATCCTTCTGTATTCTCTGTGCTTCTGTAATCCTTCTGTATTCTCTGTGCTTCTGTAATCCTCCTATATTCTCTGTGCATCTGTAATTCTACTGTATTCTCTGTGCTTCTGTAATCCTCCTGTATTCTCTTTGTTCTGTAATCCTCCTGTATTCTGTGCGTCTGTAATCCTTCTGTATTCTGTGCCTCCGTAATCCTTCTGTATTCTGTGCCTCCGTAATCCTTCTGTATTCTGTGCGTCTGTAATCCTCCTGTATTCTGTGCGTCTGTAATCCTCCTGTATTCTCTGTGCCTCTGTAATCCTCCTGTATTTTCTGTGCGTCTGTAATCCTATATTGTGTGCGCCTGTAATCCTTCTGTATTCTGTGCGTCTGTAATCCTTCTGTATTCTCTGCGTCTGTAATCCTTCTGTATTCTCTGTGCGTCTGTAATCCTATCTTCTGTGCGTCCGTAATCCTCCTGTATTCTCTGTGCTTCTGTAATCCTCCTGTATTCTCTGTGCTTCTGTAATCCTCCTGTATTCTCTGTGCCTCTGCAATCCTCCTGTATTCTCTGTGTTCTGTAATCCTCCTGTATTCTCTGTGTTCTGTAATCGTTCTGTATTCTCTGTGCCTCTGTAATCCTTCTGGATTCTCTGTGTGTCTGTAATCCTCCTGTATTCTCTGTGTTCGGTAATCCTCCTGTATTCTCTGTGTTCGGTAATCCTCCTGTATTCTCTGTGTTCGGTAATCCTCCTGTATTCTCTGTGCCTCTGTAATCCTTCAGTATTCTCAGTGCCTCTGTAATCCTTCTATATTGTTTGCTTCTGTAATCCTCTTGTATTCTCTTTGTTCTGTAATCCTCCTGTATTCTGTGCGTCTGTAATCCTTCTATATTGTGTGCGCCTGTAATCCTTCTGTATTCTCTGTGCTTCTGTAATCCTTCTTTATTCTCTGTGTTCTGTAATCCTTCTGTATTCTCTGTGTTCTGTAATCCTGTATTCTCTGCGTCTGTAATCCTTCTATATTGTGTGCGCCTGTAATCCTTCTGTATTCTCTGTGCTTCTGTAATCCTCCTGTATTCTCTGTGCCTCTGAAATCCTTCTGTATTCTCTGTGCCTCTGTAATCCTCCTGTATTCTCTGTGTTCTGTAATCCTCCTGTATTCTCTGGTCTTCTGTAATCCTTCTGTATTCTCTGTGCATCTGTAATCCTTCTGTATTCTCTGTGCTTCTGTAATCCTTCTGTATTCTCTGCGTCTGTAATCCTTCTGTATTTTCTGTGTTCTGTAATCCTTCTGTATTTTCTGTGTTCTGTAATCCTTCTGTATTCTCTGTGCTTCTGAAATCCTTCTGTATTCTCTGTGCCTCTGTAATCCTCCTGTATTCTCTGTGTTCTGTAATCCTCCTGTATTCTCTGGTCTTCTGTAATCCTTCTGTATTCTCTGTGCATCTGTAATCCTTCTGTATTCTCTGTGCCTCTGTAATCCTCCTGTATTTTCTGTGCGTCTGTAATCCTATATTGTGTGCGCCTGTAATCCTTCTGTATTCTGTGCGTCTGTAATCCTTCTGTATTCTCTGCGTCTGTAATCCTTCTGTATTCTCTGCGTCTGTAATCCTTCTGTATTCTCTGTGCCTCTGTAATCCTTCAGTATTCTCAGTGTTCTGTAATCCTCCTGTATTCTCTGGTCTTCTGTAATCCTTCTGTATTCTCTGTGCATCTGTAATCCTTCTGTATTCTCTGTGCTTCTGTAATCCTCCTGTATTCTCTGTGCTTCTGTAATCCTCCTGTATTCTCTGTGTTCTGTAATCCTTCTGTATTCTCTGTGCCTCTGTATCCTTCTGGATTCTCTGTGCATCTGTAATCCTTCTGTATTCTCTGTGCTTCTGTAATCCTCCTGTATTCTCTGTGTTCTGTAATCCTTGTATTCTCTGTGCTTCTGTAATCCTCCTGTATTCTCTGTGCTTCTGTAATCCTCCTGTATTCTCTGTGTGTCTGTAATCCTCCTGTATTCTCTGTGTTCGGTAATCCTCCTGTATTCTCTGTGTTCGGTAATCCTCCTGTATTCTCTGTGCCTCTGTAATCTTTCAGTATTCTCAGTGCCTCTGTAATCCTTCTATATTGTTTGCTTCTGTAATCCTCCTGTATTCTCTTTGTTCTGTAATCCTCCTGTATTCTGTGCATTTGTAATCCTTCTGTATTCTCTGTGTTCTGTAATCCTTCTGTATTCTCTGTGCCTCTGTAATCCTTCTGTATTCTCTGTACCTCTGTAATCCTCCTGTATTCTCTGTGCCTCTGTAATCCTTCTGTATTCTCTGTGCTTCTGTAATCCTTCTGTATTCTCTGTGCTTCTGTAATCCTCCTGTATTCTCTTTGTTCTGTAATCCTCCTGTATTCTGTGCGTCTGTAATCCTTCTGTATTCTCTGTGTGTCTGTAATCCTCCTGTATTCTCTGTGCCTCTGTAATCAATCTGTATTCTCTGTACCTCTGTAATCCTTCTGGATTCTCTGTGTGTCTGTAATCTTCCTGTATTCTCTGTGCCTCTGTAATCCTGCTGTATTCTCTGTGCTTCTGTAATTCTCCTGTATTCTCTGTGCTTCTGTAATCCTTCTATATTGTGTGTGCCTGTAATCCTTCTATATTGTGTGCGCCTGTAATCCTTCTGTATTCTCTGTGCTTCTGTAATCCTGCTGTATTCTCTGTGCTTCTGTAATTCTCCTGTATTCTGTGTGTCTGTAATCCTCCTGTATTCTGTGCTTCTGTAATCCTCCTGTATTATCTGTGCTTCTGTAATCCTCCTGTATTCTCTGTGCCTCTGTAATCCGCCTGTAATCCTTCTATATTGTGTGCGCCTGTAATCCTCCTGTATTCTCTGTGTTCTGTAATCCTTCTGTATTCTCTGTACCTCTGTAATCCTTCTGGATTCTCTGTGCGTCTGTAATTCTACTGTATTCTCTGTGCCTCTGTAATCCTCCTGTATTCTCTTTGTTCTGTAATCCTCCTGTATTCTGTGCTTCCGTAATCCTCCTGTATTATCTGTGCTTCTGTAATCCTCCTGTATTCTCTGTGCCTCTGTAATCCTCCTGTATTCTCTGTGTTCTGTAATCCTTCTGTATTCTCTGTACCTCTGTAATCCTTCTGGATTCTCTGTGTGTCTGTAATCCTCCTGTATTCTCTGTGCCTCTGTAATCCTTCTGTATTCTCTGTACCTCTGTAATCCTTCTGGATTCTCTGTGTGTCTATAATTCTCCTGTATTCTCTGTGCCTCTGTAATACTTCTGTATTCTGTGCGTCTGTAATCCTTCTGTATTCTCTGTGTTCTGTAATCCTTCTGTATTCTCTGTGCTTCTGTAATCCTTCTATATTGTGTGTGCCTGTAATCCTTCTATATTGTGTGTGCCTGTAATCCTTCTATATTGTGTGCGCCTGTAATCCTTCTGTATTCTCTGTGCTTCTGTAATCCTTCTGTATTCTCTGTGCTTCTGTAATCCTCCTATATTCTCTGTGCATCTGTAATTCTACTGTATTCTCTGTGCTTCTGTAATCCTCCTGTATTCTCTTTGTTCTGTAATCCTCCTGTATTCTGTGCGTCTGTAATCCTTCTGTATTCTCTGTGTTCTGTAATCCTTCTGTATTCTCTGTGCGTCTGTAATCCTTCTATATTGTGTGTGCCTGTAATCCTTCTATATTGTGTGCGCCAGTAATCCTTCTGTATTCTGTGCGTCTGTAATCCTCCTATATTCTCTGTGCATCTGTAATTCTACTGTATTCTCTGTGCCTCTGTAATCCTCCTGTATTCTCTTTGTTCTGTAATCCTCCTGTATTCTGTGCTTCTGTAATCCTCCTGTATTCTCTGTGCCTCTGTAATCCTTCTGGATTCTCTGTGCGTCTGTAATCCTTCCGTATTCTCTGTGCTTCTGTAATCCTCCTGTATTCTCTGTGCCTCTGTAATCCTCCTGTATTCTCTGTGTTTTGTAATCCTTCTGTATTCTCTGTGCGTCTGTAATCCTTCTATATTGTGTGCGCCTGTAATCCTTCTGTATTCTGTGCGTCTGTAATCCTTCTGTATTCTGTGCGTCTGTAATCCTTCTGTATTCTGTGCGTCTGTAATCCTTCTGTATTCTCTGCATCTGTAATCCTTCTGTATTCTCTGCGTCTGTAATCCTTCTGAATTCTCTGTGCGTCTGTAATCCTATCTTCTGTGCGTCCGTAATCCTTCTGTATTCTGTGCCTCCGTAATCCTTCTGTAATCTGTGTCTGTAATCCTTCTGTATTCTCTGCGTCTGTAATCCTTCTGTATTCTGTGCCTCTGTAATCCGTCTGTATTCTGTGCTTCTGTAATCCTCCTGTATTCTGTGCGTCTGTAATCCTCCTGTATTCTGTGCGTCTGTAATCCTCCTGTATTCTGTGCGTCTGTAATCCTTCCGTATTCACTGTGCTTCTGTAATCTTCCTGTATTCTCTGTGCTTCTGTGATCCTCCTGTATTCTCTGTGCCTCTGTAATCCTCCTGTATTCTCTGTGCGCCTGTAATCCTTCTATATTGTGTGCGCCTGTAATCCTTCTATATTGTGTGCGCCAGTAATCCTTCTGTATTCTGTGCGTCTGTAATCTTTCTGTATTCTCTGTGCTTCTGTAATCCTCCTATATTCTCTGTGCATCTGTAATTCTACTGTATTCTCTGTGCCTCTGTAATCCTCCTGTATTCTCTTTGTTCTGTAATCCTCCTGTATTCTGTGCTTCTGTAATCCTCCTGTATTCTCTGTGCCTCTGTAATCCTTCTGGATTCTCTGTGCGTCTGTAATCCTTCCGTATTCTCTGTGCTTCTGTAATCCTCCTGTATTCTCTGTGCCTCTTTAATCCTCCTGTATTCTCTGTGTTTTGTAATCCTTCTGTATTCTCTGTGCGTCTGTAATCCTTCTATATTGTGTGCGCCTGTAATCCTTCTGTATTCTGTGCGTCTGTAATCCTTCTGTATTCTGTGCGTCTGTAATCCTTCTGTATTCTGTGCGTCTGTAATCCTTCTGTATTCTCTGCATCTGTAATCCTTCTGTATTCTGTGCTTCTGTAATCCTCCTGTATTCTCTGTGCATCTGTAATTCTACTGTATTCTCTGTGCCTCTGTAATCCTCCTGTATTCTCTTTGTTCTGTAATCCTCCTGTATTCTGTGCTTCTGTAATCCTCCTGTATTCTCTGTGCCTCTGTAATCCTTCTGGATTCTCTGTGCGTCTGTAATCCTTCCGTATTCTCTGTGCTTCTGTAATCCTCCTGTATTCTCTGTGCCTCTGTAATCCTCCTGTATTCTCTGTGTTTTGTAATCCTTCTGTATTCTCTGTGCGTCTGTAATCCTTCTATATTGTGTGCGCCTGTAATCCTTCTGTATTCTGTGCGTCTGTAATCCTTCTGTATTCTGTGCGTCTGTAATCCTTCTGTATTCTGTGCGTCTGTAATCCTTCTGTATTCTCTGCATCTGTAATCCTTCTGTATTCTCTGCGTCTGTAATCCTTCTGAATTCTCTGTGCGTCTGTAATCCTATCTTCTGTGCGTCCGTAATCCTTCTGTAGTCTGTGCCTCCGTAATCCTTCTGTAATCTGTGTCTGTAATCCTTCTGTATTCTCTGCGTCTGTAATCCTTCTGTATTCTGTGCCTCTGTAATCCGTCTGTATTCTGTGCTTCTGTAATCCTCCTGTATTCTGTGCATCTGTAATCCTCCTGTATTCTGTGCGTCTGTAATCCTTCTGTATTCTCTGTGTTCTGTAATCCTTCTGTATTCTCTGTGTTCTGTAATCCTTCTGTATTCTCTGTGCCTCTGTAATCCTTCTGTAATCTTTGTGCGTCTGTAATCCTATCTTCTGTGCGTCCGTAATCCTTCTGTATTCTGTGCCACCGTAATCGTTCTGTAATCTGTGTCTGTAATCCTTCTGTAATCTCTGCGTCGGTAATCCTTCTGTATTCTGTGCCTCTGTAATCCGTCTGTATTCTGTGCCTCTGTAATCCTCCTGTATTCTCTTTGTTCTGTAATCCTCCTGTATTCTGTGCTTCTGTAATCCTCCTGTATTCTGTGCGTCTGTAATTCTTCTGTATTCTCTGTTCTGTAATCCTTCTGTATTCTCTGTGCATCTGTAATCCTCCTGTATTCTCTGTGCTTCTGTAATCCTCCTGTATTCTCTGTGCCTCTGTAATCCTCCTGTATTCTCTTTGTTCTGTAATCCTCCTGTATTCTGTGCTTCTGTAATCCTCCTGTATTCTCTGTGCCTCTGTAATCCTCCTGTATTCTCTTTGTTCTGTAATCCTCCTGTATTCTGTGCTTCTGTAATCCTCCTGTATTCTCTGTGCCTCTGTTATCCTTCTGGATTCTCTGTGCGTCTGTAATCCTTCCGTATTCTCTGTGCTTCTGTGATCCTCCTGTATTCTCTGTGCCTCTGTAATCCTCCTGTATTCTCTGTGTTTTGTAATCCTTCTGTATTCTCTGTGCGTCTGTAATCCTTCTATATTGTGTGTGCCTGTAATCCTCCTGTATTCTGTGCGTCTGTAATTCTTCTGTATTCTCTGTGTTCTGTAATCCTTCTGTATTCTCTGTGCATCTGTAATCCTTCTGTATTCTCTGTGCTTCTGTAATCCTCCTGTATTCTCTGTGCTTCTGTAATCCTCCTGTATTCTCTGTGCCTCTGTAATCCTCCTGTATTCTCTTTGTTCTGTAATCCTCCTGTATTCTGTGCTTCTGTAATCCTCCTGTATTCTCTGTGCCTCTGTAATCCTTCTGGATTCTCTGTGCGTCTGTAATCCTTCCGTATTCTCTGTGCTTCTGTAATCCTCCTGTATTCTCTGTGCCTCTGTAATCCTCCTGTATTCTCTGTGTTTTGTAATCCTTCTGTATTCTCTGTGCGTCTGTAATCCTTCTATATTGTGTGCGCCTGTAATCCTTCTGTATTCTGTGCGTCTGTATTCCTTCTGTATTCTGTGCGTCTGTAATCCTTCTGTATTCTGTGCGTCTGTAATCCTGTATTCTGTGCGTCTGTAATCCTTCTGTATTCTCTGCATCTGTAATCCTTCTGTATTCTCTGCGTCTGTAATCCTTCTGAATTCTCTGTGCGTCTGTAATCCTATCTTCTGTGCGTCCGTAATCCTTCTGTGTTCTGTGCGTCCGTAATCCTTCTGTATTCTGTGCCGCCGTAATCCTTCTGTAATCTGTGTCTGTAATCCTTCTGTATTCTCTGCGTCTGTAATCCTTCTGTATTCTGTGCCTCTGTAATCCGTCTGTATTCTGTGCTTCTGTAATCCTCCTGTATTCTGTGCGTCTGTAATCCTCCTGTATTCTGTGCGTCTGTAATCCTCCTGTATTCTGTGCGTCTGTAATCCTTCTGTATTCTCTGTGTTCTGTAATCCTTCTGTATTCTCTGTGCCTCTGTAATCCTTCTGTAATCTCTGTGCGTCTGTAATCCTATCTTCTGTGCGTCCGTAATCCTTCTGTATTCTGTGCCACCGTAATCGTTCTGTAATCTGTGTCTGTAATCCTTCTGTAATCTCTGCGTCTGTAATCCTTCTGTATGCTGTGCCTCTGTAATCCGTCTGTATTCTGTGCCTCTGTAATCCTCCTGGATTCTCTTTGTTCTGTAATCCTCCTGTATTCTGTGCCTCTGTAATCCTCCTGTATTCTCTGTGTTCTGTAATCCTTCTGTATTCTCTGTACCTCTGTAATCCTTCTGGATTCTCTGTGTGTCTGTAATCCTCCTGTATTCTCTGTGCCTCTGTAATCCTTCTGTATTCTCTGTACCTCTGTAATCCTTCTGGATTCTCTGTGTGTCTGTAATCTTCCTGTATTCTCTGTGCCTCTGTAATCCTGCTGTATTCTCTGTGCTTCTGTAATTCTCCTGTATTCTGTGTGTCTGTAATCCTCCTGTATTCTGTGCGTCTGTAATCCTCCTGTATTCTCTTTGTTCTGTAATCCTCCTGTATTCTGTGCTTCTGTAATCCTCCTGTATTATCTGTGCTTCTGTAATCCTCCTGTATTCTCTGTGCCTCTGTAATCCTCCTGTATTCTCTGTGTTCTGTAATCCTTGTATATTGTGTGCGCCTGTAATCCTTCTATATTGTGTGCGCCTGTAATCCTTCTGTATTCTCTGTGCTTCTGTAATCCTTCTGTATTCTCTGTGCTTCGGTAATCCTCCTATATTCTCTGTGCATCTGTAATTCTACTGTATTCTCTGTGCCTCTGTAATCCTCCTGTATTCTCTTTGTTCTGTAATCCTCCTGTATTCTGTGCTTCCGTAATCCTCCTGTATTATCTGTGCTTCTGTAATCCTCCTGTATTCTCTGTGCCTCTGTAATCCTCCTGTATTCTCTGTGTTCTGTAATCCTTCTGTATTCTCTGTACCTCTGTAATCCTTCTGGATTCTCTGTGTGTCTGTAATCCTCCTGTATTCTCTGTGCCTCTGTAATCCTTCTGTATTCTCTGTACCTCTGTAATCCTTCTGGATTCTCTGTGTGTCTGTAATCCTCCTGTATTCTCTGTGCCTCTGTAATACTTCTGTATTCTCTGTGCTTCTGTAATCCTTCTGTATTCTCTGTGCTTCTGTAATCCTTCTGTATTCTCTGTGCTTCTGTAATCCTCCTGTATTCTGTGCGTCTGTAATCCTTCTGTATTCTCTGTGTTCTGTAATCCTTCTGTATTCTCTGTGCGTCTGTAATCCTTCTATATTGTGTGTGCCTGTAATCCTTCTATATTGTGTGCGCCAGTAATCCTTCTGTATTCTGTGCGTCTGTAATCCTCCTATATTCTCTGTGCATCTGTAATTCTACTGTATTCTCTGTGCCTCTGTAATCCTCCTGTATTCTCTTTGTTCTGTAATCCTCCTGTATTCTGTGCTTCTGTAATCCTCCTGTATTCTCTGTGCCTCTGTAATCCTTCTGGATTCTCTGTGCGTCTGTAATCCTTCCGTATTCTCTGTGCTTCTGTAATCCTCTTGTATTCTCTGTGCCTCTGTAATCCTCCTGTATTCTCTGTGTTTTGTAATCCTTCTGTATTCTCTGTGTGTCTGTAATCCTTCTATATTGTGTGCGCCTGTAATCCTTCTGTATTCTGTGCGTCTGTAATCCTTCTGTATTCTGTGCGTCTGTAATCCTTCTGTATTCTGTGCGTCTGTAATCCTTCTGTATTCTCTGCATCTGTAATCCTTCTGTATTCTCTGCGTCTGTAATCCTTCTGAATTCTCTGTGCGTCTGTAATCCTATCTTCTGTGCGTCCGTAATCCTTCTGTATTCTGTGCCTCCGTAATCCTTCTGTAATCTGTGTCTGTAATCCTTCTGTATTCTCTGTGTTCTGTAATCCTTCTGTATTCTCTGTGCCTCTGTAATCCTTCTGTAATCTCTGTGCGTCTGTAATCCTATCTTCTGTGCGTCCGTAATCCTTCTGTATTCTGTGCCAGCGTAATCGTTCTGTAATCTGTCTGTAATCCTTCTGTAATCTCTGCGTCTGTAATCCTTCTGTATTCTGTGCCTCTGTAATCCGTCTGTATTCTGTGCCTCTGTAATCCTCCTGTATTCTCTTTGTTCTGTAATCCTCCTGTATTCTGTGCTTCTGTAATCCTCCTGTATTCTGTCGTCTGTAATCCTTCTGTATTCTCTGTGTTCTGTAATCCTTCTGTATTCTCTGTGCTTCTGTAATCCTTCTGTATTCTCTGTGCTTCTGTAATCCTCCGGTATTCTCTTTGTTCTGTAATCCTCCTGTATTCAGTGCTTCTGTAATCCTCCTGTATTCTCTGTGCTTCTGTAATCCTCCTGTGTTCTCTGTGCCTCTGCAATCCTCCTGTATTCTCTGTGTTCTGTAATCCTTCTGTATTCTCTGTGCCTCTGTAATCCTTCTGGATTCTCTGTGTGTCTGTAATCCTCCTGTATTCTCTGTGTTCGGTAATCCTCCTGTATTCTCTGTGCCTCTGTAATCCTCCTGTATTCTCTGTGCGTCTGTAATCCTCCGGTATTCTCTGCGTCTGTAATCCTTCTGTATTCTCTGCATGTGTAATCCTCCTGTATTTTCTGTGCCTCTGTATTCCTTCTGTATTCTCCATGCCTCTGTAATCTTTCTGTATTCTGCGCATCTGTAATCCTTCTGTATTCTCTTTCTTTCTTTTTCAATTTTTTTAATAATATTATTAATATCAACATAATAAGATTAATACATAGATAGTGGGATTACAAACTTACAAATTAATACTGAACATGAAAGGATACACAAGCAATAGATACAATATAATTAAGTCTTCAAAATCGTGAATGATACAAAAAACACAAACAAAGCAAAACTAGGTTATATCAAAATATATATTTTAAAAAAACAAAAGAGAAAAAGGAAAAAAAAATTCTGCTAGACCTTCTGTATTCTCATTGCATCTGTAATCCTTCTGTATTCTCTGTGCTTCCTCAACACTACCTACCCCTCTACTTATTTGTATCTTCTTTAAACTTGGTCACAAAGCGATTAATTCCATAATTCAGGTCATTGACGTATAAAGTAAATAGAATCGGTCCCAGCACAACCCTGTGGAACACCACTAGTCACCAGCAGCCAACCAGAAAAGATTCTCTTTATTCCTACTCTTTGCCTCCTGCCAATCAACCAATACTTTATCTATGCTAGAATCTTTCCTGTAATACCATGGGCTCTTAACTTGTTAAGCAGCCATATACGTGGCACCTTGTCAAAGGCCTTCTGAAAATCGAAGTACACAACATCTACCAATTCTTCTCTGTCTATCCTGCTTGTTATTTCTTTTTAAAAAATCCAACAATTTTGTCAGACATGATTTTCCCTTAAGGAAACCATGCTGACTTCGGCCTATTTTATCATGTGCTTTTAAGTACTCTGAAACCACATCCTTAACAATCGACTCCACCATCTTCCCAACCATATGGGTCAGACTAACTGGCCTATAATTTCCTTTCTTCTGCTTCTCACCCTTCTTGAAGAATGGAGTGACATTTGCAATTTCCCAGTCCCCTGGAACCATTATAGAATCTAGTGATTCCTGAAAGATCAATACTAAAGCCTCCACAATCTCTTCAGGCATCTCTTTCAGAGACCTGGTGTGTAGACCATCTGGCCGTGGTGACTTGTCTACTTACAGACCTCTCAGTTTCCCAAGCACTTTCTTCCTGTAATGACAACTTCGCTCATTTCTGCCCCCTGACATTCATGAATTTCCGCCATAGTGCTAGTGTCTTCTACAGTGAAGACTGATGCAAAATACTTATAGCTTTTTCATAATGTCCTTGTCCTCCATTACTGCCTCTACAGATCATTTTCCAGCAGTTCGATATCTACTCTTTCTTCTCTTTCATACTTTGTATTTCTGACAAAACTTTGGTATCCTCTTTAATTTTATTAGCTTTGTATTCCATCTTTTCCCTTATGACTTTTTAGTTGCCTTCTGTTAGTTTTTAAAAAGCTTGCCAATCCTTTACCTTCCTACTAATATTTGCTCTATTGTATGTCCTCTTTTTGGCTTTTATCAAACGGTTGTGTCATCCTGTCTTTAGAATATATTTTTCTTCTTTGGGATATCTATCCTGCGCCTTCTGAATTGAGGGTTACAGCCACAGGGTACGAGCCACTGGCTGCTCGTTTCCCTTCTTTCTTCTGCCAGTCACCCAGTTACCTGCCTCCTGCAACCTCTATATCACTTCCTCGTTCTCCTGTATGAGCCAAAGATCATCGAGCTGCAGCTCAGTGTACCTAGTGCAGATGTGGTTATTTTGAAGACTGGAGGTCTCCTAGAATTCACACATCAGATCAAAACACAACTCCTGATGCCATTCTCACTGCAGTAACTGCTCCTTATTTTTAGTTGGCCTTTCTAATGAAATCAGGACACAATCCAACACTGAAAGCTGTTACAAAGCGCTACATTTTTTAATCTTCAACTGCAGACCTAAGTGAAATTGCCATTTCTTGTGCATCCGCTCACTGATTCAGCACAGTCCAACTTGCTGACTGGTTTCCCTCAGTGCCAACACGGTTCTTCTGCGATTATGGGTTTACCTACAGGAGGGGTTATTTGGCTGTTGAAGAATGGTGTGTTTGAGGTTCAGTGCTGCCACCAATCACTAATGTGTGGCATAAGTAGTAATCCTGAGATTACAACCAAACGGGTTCAACCTTTTGACTTTCCAACTAACTTCCAAATTCACCTTTTTCACCTTACGAGCGGTATGTTCAGTTCCTCAGTGATATGTATGCGGAGGAAATTAAAGCTTTTCACTGTTTCAACCCCAGATCCGTTGATGTCAATAGGGGTTAGAACGCTAGAACACTATAGCACGGTACAGGCCCTTCAGCCCTCAATGTTGTGCCAACCCATATATTCGTTTAAAGAAAGTACTAAACACACACTACCCCATAACCTTCCATTTTTCTTTCATCCATGTGCCTGTCCAATAGGCTCTTAAATACCCCTAATGTTTTAGCCTCCACCACCATCCCTGGCAAGTCGTTCCAGGCACCCACAACTATCTGTGTAAATTAAAAAAAAACACTTACCCCTGATGTCTCCCCTAAACTCACCTCCCTTAACTTTGTACATATGCCCTCTGGAGTTTGCTATTGGTGCCCTGGGAAACAGGAACTGACTATCCACCCTACCTATGTCTTTCATAATCTTGTAGACTATCAAGTCCCCTTGCTTCATATGTCTTATTCTCCAAACCAGGCAACATCCTGGTAAATCTCCTCTGCACCCTCTCCATAGCTTCCACATCCTTCTTATAATGAGGTAACCAGAACTGAACACAATACTCTGAGTGCAGTCTCACCAGAGATTTGTAGAGTTGCAACATAACCTCTCTGCTCTGGAACTCAATCCCTCTGTTAATGAAGCCTAGCATCCCATAGGCCTTCTTAACTATCCTATCAACCTGTGCATTGACCTTGAGGGATGTATGGATTTGAACCCCAAGGTCCCTCTGTTCATCCATACTCTTAAGTAACCGACCATTAACCCTATACTCAGCATTCTGGTTTGTCCTTCCAAAATGCATCGCCCCACACTTATCTGGATTGAACTCCATCTGCCACTTTTCTGCCCAACTCTGCATCCTGTCTATATCCTCTTTTAACCTTCAACAATCTACAGCTCCATCCACAACTCCTCCAATCTTCATGTCATCCGCAAACTTACTCACCCATCCTTCCGCCTCTACATCCAGGTCATTTATAAAAATCACAAATAGCAGGGGTCCCAGGACAGATCCTTGCGGCACTCCACTGGTCGCCGACCTCCAGGCAGAATACTTCCCTTCCACTACTACAGTCTTTCTTTGTAAGCCAATTTTTTATCCAAACAGATCCTATGCTTCATGGCTTTCTGGATGAGTCTCTCGTGGGGGACCTTGTCAAATGCCTTGCTAAAATCCATGTAGACCACATCTTTCGCCCTCCCCTCATCAATTTATTTTATTATCTCTTCAAAAAACTCAATTAGGCTTGTGATGCACAACCTTCCCTTCACAAGGTCATGTTGACTATCCTTGAGTAGACTGTACGTCTCCAAATGCTCATAGATCCTATCCTTCAGAATCCTTTCCAATAGATTGCAGACCACCGATGTAAGACTCACTGGTCTATAGTTCCCAGGATTCTCCCTATTACCTTTTTTAAACAAAAGAACTACATTTGCCATTCTCCAATCCTCTGGAACTTCCCCTGCAGCCAAAGAGGATTCAAAGATCATAGCTACTGCTCTAGTGATCTCTTCTCTCACTTCAAACAGCAACCTGGGGTATATCACATCCAGCCCTGGAGACTTATCAATCTTGATGCTTTTAAGAAGATCAACACTTCTTCCTTAATCCCCACATTGTCCAGCACACAGGCCTGTTCTGTTTTGACCTCACCCTGATCAAAGTCCTCTTCATTTGTGAATACTGAAGCAAAGTATTCATTTAAGACCTCCCCAACCTCCTCCGCCTCCAGGCAAATGTTGCAGCCCCACCTTCATTCTTGTCATCCTTCTGTTCTTCATATACCAATAGAATGCCACCTTAATCCAAAATGCCAAGGCCTTCTCATGCCCCCTTCAAGCTCTCCTTTCTTAAACTCCTTCCTGGCTACCCTATATTTCTCATGAGCCCCTCCTGCTTCCTGCTTCTTATATCTAATATATGCTTCCTCCTTCCTCTTGACGAGTTGCCTCATGTGTTTCATCAGCCATGGTTCCCTTTATCTACCACTTTTCCTTGTCTCAGTGGGACAAACCTATCCTGAACACAGTACAAGTGGTCCCTAAACTTCTCCCACATTGCTTCTGTGCTTTCACCCTTGAACATCTGTTTCCAATTTACTCTTGCTAGTTCCCACCACATTCCTTCATAGTTAGCCCTTCCCCAGTTAAGCACTTTACCATTTCATCTGATTTTATCCCTTTCCATAGCTATGCTGAAACTAAGGGAGTTGTGGTCACTCTCACCAAAATGCTCCCCCACCAAGAGGTCTGCAACCTGACCAGGTTCATTACCCAGAACTAGATCCAGTATAGCCTCTCCTCTCGTCGGCTGGTCCACATACTGTGTCAGGAATCCTTCTTGAAGACACCTGACAAATTCAGCCCCATCTATCCCCCTTGCACTCAGGAGGTGCCAGTCAATATGAGGGAAGTTAAAATCACCCGTAACTACTACCCTGTATTTCCTGCACCGTTCTAAAATCTGCCTGCTTATCTGCTCGGTGTCCGAAGGGCTATTGGGGACTCCCAGCCCAGTGATTGATCTCTTCCTATTTCTGACTTCTACCCACACTGACTCGATGTCCTCCCTTTCTGTAGCCATGATACTATCCCTGATCAGTAATGCTGCTTCCCCCCCAACCCCTCCTTTTCTACTTCCCATCCTATTCCTTTTAAAACTCCTAATCATGCCAATCCTGCCCTTCCTCCAGCCAAGTTTCAGTAACGGCCACAACATCGTGGTTCCATGTACTGATCCATTCTTTAAGTTCAACCCCTTTATTCCTGGCATGAAAATAGATACATTTCAACCCCTCTAACTGGCTACATTTATGTTTTGTCCCCTGCCTGTCCTTCCTCACCAACTCAGAACACGTAGTATCATGCACTTGTCCTTCTACCCTAATCTCTGCACACACATTCTGATTCCCACCCCCTTGCCAAACTAGTTTAAACCCTCCCCAACAGCTCTAGCAAACCTGCCCATCAGGATATTGGTTCCTTTCCAGTTCAGGTGCAGCCCGTCCTTTTTGTACAGGTCAGACCTTCCCCAGAAGAGATCACAATGATCTAAACCCCTGCCCCCTGCACCAACCCATCAGCTAGTCTCCATTCCTTCTGTGATCCACAATCAGCTCCTTCCCGTCTCCATCCCTCCTGTGATCCACAATCAGCTTCTTCCTGTCTCCATCCCTCCTGTGATCCACAACCAGCTCCTTCCCGTCTCCATCCCTCCTGTGATCCACAACCAGCTCCTTCCCGTCTCCACCCCTCCTGTGATCCACAACCAGCTCCTTCCCATCTCCATCCCTCCTGTGATCCACAACCAGCTCCTTCCCATCTCCATCCCTCCTGTGATCCACAACCAGCTCCTTCCCATCTCCATCCCTCCTGTGATCCACAACCAGCTCCTTCCCGTCTCCATCCCTCCTTTGATCCACAACCAGCTCCTTCCCGTCTCCACCCCTCCTGTGATCCACAACCAGCTCCTTCCCATCTCCATCCCTCCTGTGATCCACAACCAGCTCCTTCCTGTCTCCATCCCTCCTGTGATCCACAACCAGCTCCTTCCCGTCTCCATCCCTCCTGTGATCCACAACCAGCTCCTTCCCGTCTCCATCCCTCCTGTGATCCACAACCAGCTCCTTCCCGTCTCCATCCCTCCTGTGATCCACAACCAGCTCCTTCCCGTCTCCACCCCTCCTGTGATCCACAACCAGCTCCTTCCCATCTCCATCCCTCCTGTGATCCACAACCAGCTCCTTTGTTTTTGCGATATTGAGGAGAGGTTGTTTTCTTGACACCACTGTCAAGGTGAATACCTCTTCTCTGTAGGCTGCCTCATTATTATTTGAAATTAGGCCAATCAGTATCATGTCGTCAGCAAATTTAATTAGCAGATTGGAGCTGTGGGTGGCAACATAGTCATGTGTATACAGAGACACAGCCTTGAGGCGCTCCTGTGTTGAGGGTCAGAGGGGCGGGGTGAGGGAGCCCACTCTTACCACCTGTTGACGATCTGACAGGAAGTCCAGGATCCAGTAACACAAAGCAGGGTGAAGTCCGAGATCTCTGAGGTGTGGATCTCAAAGGTTTAAAAGGTACATTTAATGCCAGATAATTGTATACATTATACATCCTAAAATGCTTTCTCTTTGCAACCAGCCCCAAAAACAGAGGAGTGCCCCCAAATAATGGACGACAGTTAAATATTAGAACCCAAAAGCACCCCCCCAGCTCCTCTCCCTCCTGCACTTAAGCAGCAGCAAGCAACAATCCCCCGTCCCCCCACCAGCAAAATAAGCATCAGCACCTGCCACCGAGCACTCAAACGTGACTAAGGCAACAGCAGAGACTACATCTTTCACCTGGCATCTGACATATTACAGACCGTCTCTACCTAATAAGGGAGAAAGGAGTGTCTCCATTTCAGGGATTTTTTTAATTAAGCAAAATAGACTTTATTCAAAAATAAAATTATATACAATAAACCATTCAATGACTTTCAATTCTTTACAATCGTTTCCATTACTGTCTTACATTTTCACACTTTTCGCCACCCACATGGCACTCTGTTATTCCATATTTACATATACTTGTTTAGGGGTATACACCCAGCCCCCCTACCCCTCAACTCCCGCGGGAGAAGAACCCTAGACAGTGGTCCTTCCCCACCGAGCCCTTGCGGTGGCTGCACCAAGTTTGAGTGCGTCCCTCAGCATGTACTCCTGCAGCTGAGAATGTGCCAGTCGGCAGCATTCCCCCACGGACATCTCCATGTGCTGGTAGACCATCAAGTTTTGGGCCGACCAAAGAGCATCTTTGACCGAGTTGATGATCTGCCAGCAGCACCGGATGTTGGTCTCGGTGTGCATCCCCAGGAACAGCCCGTAGATCAGAGAGTCCTCTGTTACGCAGCTGCTGGGGATTAACCTCGACACTGCCCCTTCCATCCTCCTCCACACCTTCTCCGCAAACCCACAGTGTGCAAAGAGGTGGGTCACTGAATCCTCCTCACTGCAGTCCTCCCGTGGGCAGAGGGGTGTGGAGACGACAGTCTGGGCGTGCAGGAGGGATCGGACTGGGAGAGCCCCTCTCACCGCCAGCCAGGTGAGGTCTTGGTACCTGTTGGTGAGGTCTTGCGATGAGGCATTTTCTAAGGTAAGGACATGTTCAGCCAACTTCGTGGGCCAAAGGGCCTGTATTGTGCTGTAGGTATTCTATGGTTCTATGTTTCTATTTCTCTGACATTAAATTGTACCTTTGAACTGTATTCTTTGATGTTTCATCTGCTTTTCTTCAATTTCACCACCTGAGTTAGTAGTTGTATCTGATTTCTCTAACTTCCTTTGATGCCCCTCTTCCCCTTCTTACCCCATCCCTGATTTATTTATTTTCCTTCCCCCTCCTTTTTTTCTCTCTCTGCCCATCGCTCATTGCCTGTTCTCCATCTCCCTCTGGTGCTCTCCTCCCCTTTTCTTTCTCCTGAGGCCTCCCGTCCCATGATCCTTTCCCTTCTCCAGCCTTGTATCACTTTTGCCAATCGCCTTTCCAGCTCTTAGCTTCATCCCACCCCCTCCGGTCTTCTCCTATCATTTCGCATTTCCCTCTGCCCCTCCTACTTTCAAATCTCTTACTGTCTTTTTTTTCAGTTAGTTCTGACGAAGGGTCTCAGCCCGAAACGTTGACAGCGCTTCTTCCTATAGATGCTGCCTGGCCTGCTGCGTTCCACCAGCATTTTGTGTGTGTTAGTTGTATCTGAGCTTAACTTTATAAGTTACATTCCCTTTGATCTTGAGAAAATCAATATGTAAGAGCTATTGTGTTTGCACAAATTATAGTTTGATGTTACCTCTCTACAATAAGTTGACTGAAAGGATATGGCTAATCTCCTGGCTATTTTGCTTTTTGTCTGTTTCTTCTATCCAAGAATTCCAAAGGTCAAAGTGCTGGAGAATGATGAAGGTTCTAAGGAAATTGAGCTGTTGGATGATCCATATGATTGTATTCGCCTTAATGTGGAAAATGTGCCTTGTATCATCACTTTAAGCAAAGTAAGTCACCTGTTCACTACGTATGCACCAGCATTCCATCTGTTGAAGATGAGTTCAGTTGCTGTTGAGTGTTCAAAGGATCTTGTTTAAGATTAGGGTTGTTTTGATGGGAGAGTTAACTTGCCTGATATTGATTAGTGCAAGGGGTTTGGATGGGATGGAGTCTTCAGGAAAGTTTCCTAGCGCAACCTGTAGATAAGCCAACTGGAGAAGAGGCTGTACTTGATCTAGGATTGGAAAATGAACCTGGTCAGGTGTCAGATCTCTCAGGGGGAGAGCATTTTGGAGACAATGATCACGACTCAATCTCCTTCACCATAGCACTGGAGAGGGATAGGAGCAGACAATTTGGGAAAACATTTAATTGGGCTAAGGGGAAAGGATGCTAGAGTTAAAGAACCATGGTGTACAAAGAATGTAGAAAGTTCAAGAAACTAGGTACTGTTAGAGCTCTAGAAAGTTACAAGGTTGCTCAGAATGGGCTTAAGAATGGAATTAAGGAGGCAGAAAGGGCTAATGAGAAGGCTTTGATGAGCAGCATTAAGGAAAACCCCGAGGCATTCTAGAAGTATGTGAAGAGCAAGAGGATGAGCCTGTGAGAATAGGATCAATCAGGTGCGATAGTGGAAACGTGCATGGAGTTGGAGGAGGTAGCGGAGGTACTTAATGAATACTGTGCTTCAGTATTCACCAGGGAAAAAGACCTTGGCAATTGTGGGAATGGTTTACAGCTGGCTGAAATGTTTGAGTATATGGACATTAAGAAAGAAGATGTGCTGAAGCTTTTGAAAAGCATTGTTAGATAAGTCATCGGGACTGGATGAGATATACCCCAGGGGAGCAAGGGAGGAGATTGCTGAGCCTCTTGCCATGATCTTTACGTCATTGATAGGAATGGGAGAGGTACCTGAGGATTGGAAGGTTGCAAACATTGTTGCCTTATTCATGAAAAGGGAGTAGAAGAACCCAGGAAGTTACAGACCAGTGAGTCTGACTTCAGTGGTAGGCAATTTGAAGGTCTGAGAGGTAGGATTTATGAGCACTTGAAGAGACATAATTTGATTAGGGGTAGTCAACATGGCTTTTTCAAGGGTAGGTCATGCCTTATAAGCTTGACTGAATTTTTTGAGGAAGTAAAAAACACATTGAATGTAGAGCAGTGGATGCAGTGTATATGGATTTCAGCAAGGCATTTGATAAGGTTCCCCTTGCAAGACTCCTTCAGAAAGTAAGGAGGCACGGGATCCATGGAGACCTTGCTTTGTGGATCCAGAACTGGCTTGTCCACAGAAGGCAAGGAGTGGTTGTAGATGGGTCATATTCTGCATGGAGGTCGGTGACCAGTGGTGTGCCTCAGGGATCTGTTCTGGGAACCCTCCTCTTTGTGATTTTTATAAATGACCTGGATGAAGAAGTAGAAGGATGGGTTCGTAAGTTTGCTGATGACACAAAGGTTGGAGGTGTTGTGGATAGTGTGGAGGGCTGTCAGAGGTTACGGTGAGATGTTGATAGGATGAAAAACTGGGCTGAGAAGTGGCAGATGGAGTTCAACCCAGATAAATGTGAAGTGGTTCATTTTGGTAGGTCCAATTTGAAGACAGAATATAATATAAATGTTAAGACTCTTGGCAGTGTGGAGGATCTGAGGGATCTTGGACACTCAAAGCTGCTGCGTAGGTTGACAGTGTTATTAAGAAAGCATATGGTATGTTGGCATTCATCATCTGTGGGATTGAGTTCAAGTGCCGTGAAGTTATGTTACAGTACTGTGTTCAGTTCATGTCACCTGATTGGAGGAAGGATGTGGATACTATAGACCAAGCGGAGAGGAGATTTACAAGGATGTTGCCTGGATTGGAGGGCATACCTTATGAAAACAGATTGAGTGAACTTGACCTTTTATCCTTTGGGCAATGGAGGATGAGAAGTGACCTGATAGAGGTATATATGATAAGGGGCATTGATCGTGTGTATTGCCAAAAGCTTTTTTCCAGGGCTGAAATAGCTAACACGAGGGGGCACAGTTTTAAGGTGCTTGGAAATAGGTAGAGAGGGGATGTCGGGGTAAGTTTTTCACGCAGAGTGGTGGGTGCGTGGAATCCAGCAGTGGTGGTGGAAGTGAATACATTAGGCTCTTTAAAGAGCCTCTTAGATAGGAACAGGGAGCTTAGAAAAATGGAGGGCTATGCGCTAGGGAAATTCTAGGCAGTCTCTAGAGTGGGTTACATAGTCGGCACAATATTGTGGGCTGAAAGCCTGTAATGTGCTGTTATTTTCTATCTTCTATTAGCAAATAAACTGCTGGAGGAGGAACTCAATGGGCCAGATAGTAATTGTGGAAGGAAAGGGGTGGTTGTTGTTGTGGTTGAGACCCTTCATCTGGACAATGTGAAGTGGAGATGGTCAGTATAAAGGGGTGCACAGGAGGGGCAATGTAGGAGCTGGCAGGCGATGGAGGTGTTGATTGGCAGATGGCGCCTTGGGGGAGTGAAGGGTAAAGATAGCAACGGGGGGCGGGGGTGGTAGGTGCAGACTCAAAGGGGATGTAAATTTTGGATTCTGATCAGGTGGTGAGTGAAGATAAGCGAGTAATCATGGGCAAATAGAAAATGTGCAGTGATGACAGGTTTAGCAAATGCAGTGTGTTAAGTATGTGAATGAAAGCTGGATGATACCAGGTAGAGTTAGGGTAGTGGCTCATTCTGGCTGGGTAGTTTACAACCCAATGTTCATATTAAGGCAGAATATGAAGTATTGTTCCTGTCAATTGCATTTGGCCTTACCCTAGGATAGGGAAGACCGAGGACAAACAGGTTCGTGTGAAAATGGGGATGGAAATTGAAATACCTGGCAACTGGGAGTTCCAACCAGCCATACAGATGTCTCACCAAGGTAGAGGATGCCACATCAGGAGCACAGAATTCAATGGACAAGGTTGCAGAAGGTGCACGCGAATGTCTGTCTCACCTGGAAGGGCTGCTTAGGTCTCTGAGTGAAGGTGAAGGAAAAGGTGTAGGCACAGTTGCTTTTACTAGGGAGAAGACACTTGGGAATGGAGAAGACCTGAAGGTAGGAAAGTCATCTGCACCCTATGGACTACACCCCAGTGTTCTGAAAGAGATTGTGCAGGCATTAGTAATGATCTTTCAAGAATCACGAGATTCTGGCATGGTCCTCGAGGGCTGAAAAATTACAAATGTCATTTAACCCTTCAAAAAGGAAGGGAGGCAAAAGAAAGGAAATTATAGGCTAATTAGTCTGACCCAGTGGTTGGGATGATGTTGGAATCCGTTGTTAAGCATAAGGTTTCGGGGTACTTGGAGGCATGATAAAATGGGTCAAAGTTCACATGGTTTCTTAAGGGAAAATCTTGCCTGACAAATCTGTTTGAATTCTTTGAGGAAATAATAAGCACAATAGAGAAAGGAGAATTGGTGGATATTGTATACTTGGAGTTTCAAAAGGCCACACATGAGGCTGCTTAGCAAAGTAATAGCCATGGTATTATAGGAAAGATACTCGAATGGATAGAGCAGGAGGCAAAGGGTGGTGTGTATAAAGGGAACGTTTTCTGATTGGCTGTTGGTGATTTGTGGTGTATTGGGACTTCTTGCATTTCAATGATTTGGATGATGGAATTGATGACTTTGTGGATGATACAAAGATAGGTGGAGGGGCAGGTAGTGTTGAGGGGGCAGGGTGGCTGTAGAAGGACTGAAATAAGTTAGGGGATTGGGCAAAGAAGTGGCAGATGGAATACAGTATTGGGAAGTGTATGGCCGTGTGCTATGGTGGAAGGAATAAAAGCATAGAGAAAATTTTAAAACCTGAGGCGCAAAGGGACTTGGGAGTCCTTACGCAGGATGTCCTAAAGGTTTACTTGCAGTTTGAGTCGTTGGTGAGGAAGGCAAATGCAATGTTAGCATTCATTTCAAGACGAGAATATAAAACCAAGGATGTAATGCTGAAGCTTTATAAGGCTCTGGTGAGCAATTTTGGGCCCCTTAGCTAAGAAAGGGTGTGCTGACACTGGAGAAGGTTCGGAGGAGGTTCATGAAAATAGTTCTGGAATTATAAGACTTAACATATGAGGAGCATTTGGTGACTTTAGGCATGTACTTATTGGAATTTGGCAAAATGAAGGGGAAAATCTCATTGAAATCTGTTGAATTTTGAAAGATCTTGTTAGAGTAGATATGGAGAGGCTGTTTCTTATTGGGGGGGTTTAGGAGCAGAGGGCACAACCTCAGAATAAAGGAGCATCCATTTATAATGGAGATGAGGAAGAATTTATTTACCAGGGGGTGGTTAATCTGTGGAATTTGTTAATACAGATGGCTGTGGAGCCAGGTCATTTGAGCGTATTTAAAGCAACCAACACAATGCTGGTGAACTCAGCAGGCCAGGCAGCATCTATGGACAAAAGTGCAGTCGAGGTTTTGGGCTGACATCTTTCAGCAGGACTGGAGGAAAAAGACTGAGGAGTAGATTTAAAAAGTGGGGGGAGAGGAGAGAGAACCACCAGGTGATGGGTGAAACCTGGAGGGGGAGGGTTGAAGTAAAGGCTGTGAAGTTGATTGGTGAAAGAGACAGAAGCCCATGAAAGAAAGAAAAAGGGGGGGGGGGAGGAGAAACAGAGGGAGGTGAATGGGCAGGGAAGGAGATGAAGTGAGAGAGGAAAACGGGGTCTGGCTGTGGGGAATTATGGGATGTTTGAAAAATCAATGATCATGCCATCAGAATGGGGGAGGCTACCCAAATGGAATACAAGGTGTTATTCCTCCAACCTCATTGTGGCTTCATCACAACAGTGGAGCAGGCCATGGATGGACATATCGGAATGGGAAGTGGAATTAAAATGGGTGGCCACTGAGAGATCCTGTTTGTTCTGGTGGACAGATCGTAGATACTAGGCAAAGCGGTCTCCCAGTCTACATCGGGTCTCACCAACATACAGGAGGCCACACTGAACACTGAACATAGTAACTAATCCCAATGGACTCGCAGGTGAAGTGTCATCTCACCTGGAAGGACTTTTCAGGGCCCTGAATGATAGTGAGGGAAGAGGTGTAGGGGCAGGTGTAGCACTTGTTCCACTTGCAGGGATAAGTGTCAGGAGGGAGATCAGTGGGAAGGGACGAATGGACAAGGAAGTCACATAGGCAGTGATCCCGGCAGAAAGTGGGGCAGGGGAGGGGAGGGAAATATGTGCTTGGTGGCAGAAGTTTCAGAGAATTAATTATGTGCTGGACACAGAGACTGGTAGGGTGGTAGGTGTGGACAAGAGGAACCCTATCCCTGGTGGGGTGGCTCGATGATGAGGTAAGAGCAGATGTGCGTGAAATGGAAGAGGTGCGGTTGAGGGCAGTGTTAATGGTGGAGGAAGGGAAGTCAAGTCAAGTCAACTTTTATTGTCATTTCGACCATAACTGCTGGTACAGTGCATAGTAAAAATGAGACAACGTTTTTCAGGACCATGGTGTTACATCTACAAAAAAACTAGACTGAACTACGTAATAAAAAAAAACAGAGAAAGCTACACTAGACTACAGACCTACACTGGACTGCATAAAGTGCACAGAAACAGTACCGGCATTACAATAAATAATAAACAGGACAGTGGGGCAAGGTGTCAGTCCAGGCTTTGGGTATTGAGGAGTCTGATAGCTTAAGGGAAGAAACTGTTATATAGTCTGGTCGTGAGAGCCCGAATGCTTTGGAGCCTTTTCCCAGACGGCAAGAGGGAGAAGAGATTGTATGAGGGGTGCATGGGGTCCTTCATAATGCTGTTTCCTTTGCAGATGCAGCGAGTAGTGTAAATGTCCGTGATGGCAGGAAGAGAGACTCCAATTATCTTCTCAGCTGAACTCACTATCCGTTGCAGGGTCTTGCAATTTCCTAACCAGGCAGTGATGCAGTTGCTCAGGATGCTCTCAATACAACCCCTGTAGAATGTGTTGAGGATGGGGGGGTGAGAGATGGACTTTCCTCAGCCTTCGCAAAAAGTAGAGATGCTGCTGGGCTTTCTTTGCTATGGAGCTGGTGTTGAGGGACCGGGTGAGATTCTCCATCAGGTGAACACTAAGAAATTTGCTGCTGTTTACGATCTCTACCAAGGAGTCGTCGATGTTCAACTGGGAGTGGTCTCCTGAAGTCAACAACCATCTCTTTTGTTTTGTTCACATTAAGAAACAGGTTGTTGGCTCTGCATCAGTCCGTTAGCCGCTGCACCTCCTCTCTGTAAGCTGACTCGTCATTCTTGCTGATGAGACCCACCACGGTCATGTCATCGGCGAGCTTGATGATGTGGTTCGAGCTGTGTGTTGCAGCACAGTCATGGGTCAGCAGAGTGAACAGCAGTGGACTGAGCACACAGATCTGGGGGGCCCCGCGCTCAATGTGGTGGTGTTGGAGATGCTGCTCCTGATCTGGACTGACTGAAGTCTCCCAGTCAGGAAGTCTAGGATCCAGTTGCAGAGGGAGGTGTTCAGGCCCAGTAGGCTCAGCTTTCCAATCAGTTTCTGAGGGATGATTGTGTTGAATGCTGAACTGAAGTCTATGAACAGCATCCAAACACATGTCTTTCTTTGAAGCCCCTTTCTTTGAAAAAGGAGGACATCTCCTTCATTCTAGAATGAAGGAGAAGCTTCATCCTGAGAGCAGATGTAGCAGAGACGGAGGAATTGAGAAAAGGGGATGCTATTTTTATAAGTAGTGTGGTGGGACAAGGTGTTGTTTAGGTGGCTGTGAGAGACCAGGGTTTTGTCATAGACACAGGTGGATAAGCTGTCTCCAGAGATAGAGGCAGTGAGATTGAGATAGAGAAGGGAGGTGTTGGAAATAGACCAGGTGAATTTGAGGGCAGGGTTGAAGTTGGAGGTAAAGTGGATGAAGTTGACGAGTGCAGGAAGCAGCACCGACACAGTAGTTGATGTAGCGTAGAAAAAGTGTGGGGCAGTCACCAGTGTAGGCTTGGAACATAGACATATGGGGTTGAGGGAATTGATCAGACATGACTAAATGGCTGAGCAGAGTTGATGGGCCTAATTCTGTTCCAATGTCTTATGGTCATATATGCTGTTTTGCATCTCATTCATGCAGGTCATTTCATTACAGTAGTATGTGAAAGCAATAATAGAATTCAAAATATAGTGCCATGACCAACAGGCTCCAGGACAGCTTCTTCCACCAGGTTAATTCACAATTGTATTTCTAAGCTATATTGACTGTTCTGTTGTGTATATCTTTATACTATTTATTACAATTTATTGTAATTTGTACATTGCACATTCAGATGGAGACGTAACATAAAAAATTTTACTGATGTATGTGAAGGATGTAAGAAATAAAGTCAATTCAATTCAAGTCAAGTTACATTGAAAGTGCAGTCAGACAATAAAGTGCAAGCCTAGTCAAAGTAAGTAAGTAACCTTGAGCCTGGTGGTACAAACTTTCAGGCTTTTTGATCTTCTGCTCAATGGGAGGGAAGGGATGAAAGCATTTAGAATGAGAAGGGTCTTGATTATGTTGACATTCTCTGCTCAGTGAGAAGGAGGAGTGGCTGGTTTCTGTGATGTGTTGAGCTACATCCACAACTCCTGGCAATATTTTGCATTCTCAGACAGAGCAGTTGGCACATGAATCAGAATCAGGCTTATCATCACCAGCATGTGACGTGAAATCTGTTAAATTAGCAGCAGCAGTTCAATGCAATACATAATAATCAAGGAAAGAAAACACAAAATAAAATAATAATAATTAAGTAAATTAATTATAGTATACATATATTGAATAGATTTTAAATCATGTTTAAAAAAAACAGAAATACTATATATTTTTTTAAAGTGAGGTAATGTCCAAGGGTTCAATGTCCATTTAGGAATCAAATGGCAGAGGGGAAGAAGCTATTCCTGAATCGCTGAGTGTGTTCCTTTAGGCTCTTAAGTTAACAAATTTCACGTCACATGCCGCTGATAATAAATCTGATTCTGATTCCTACAGAATGTGTAACAGTGAGAAAAGGGCATGCCCTGGCTGCTGGAGGTCCTTGATAATGGATGCTGCCTCACTAAGACACCGCTCCTTGAAGATGTCCTGGGTACTTTGTAGGCTAGTACTGAAGATGGAGCCGACTTAGTTTACAGCCCTTCCTTCGGTCCTGTGCAGTAGCACCCCTCCCTCCCCATACCAGACTGATTCAGCCTGTCAGAATGCTCTCCACAGTACATCTGTAGAAGTTTTTAAGTGTATTTGTTGACATACCTCCTTTATAACTGTATCGATATGTTGGGACCAGGTTAAATCCTCAGAGATCTTGACACCCAGGAACTTGAAACTGCTCACTCTCTCCACTTCTGATCCCTCTAGGAAGTTTGGTATGTGTTCCTTCGACTTACCCATCCAGACATGATATTTTCTTCTGGAGTATCACTAAAAGTTGGTGTGGGTTGGTGGGAGCATGCCAAATTTATTTAGACTGCTGAGGAAGTAAGAGGCACTGGTGTGCTTCTTGCCATGGTGTATACATAGCACACCGGTGCCTTTAACTATCTTTCTTAGTTATCTATGCCTTAGCACCATTGATGTAAACAGAACTGTGTGTATTGCCTCTTGTTCTCTCTCCCTTGGCAATGACCGGTTCTTGTTTTGCTGACGTTAAGCTTTTGTTTGTTATGACAACATGTCACTGGGTTTTCTAATTCCTTCCTGTTCTCCGACTCATCGTTATTTGAGAATTGGCACTCTGTGATCTGAAAATTTGTTGATGGAGTTAGAGTAGAATCCAACCACGCAGTTGTCAGTGTATACGGAGTAAAGTAGGGACTGAGCTTGTAACTTTCTGGGACATCAGTAATCGTGGTGCTGGTATTGCTGCCTATCCCTAATGAGTATGGTCTTTTAGTCAGAAAGCCAAAGGTTCAGCTGCAGTGAGAGGTGCGAGTTCCAGGTCTAGGAGTATGGAGTATTGAATATTTGACTTCCAGGTCCAGGAGTATGGAGCTGTGGAATTACACATTGGAGACTGAGCTGTAGTCGATAAATAGAACTTAAAATCGGTACAGCGCAGTAGAGATCCTTAAGTTCATGATGTTGTGCTGACTTTTTAACCTACTTCAAGATCAATCTAACATTTCCCGCCCACAGAACCCTCCGATTTTCTTTAATCCATGTGCCTATCTTAAGAGTCTCTCAAATGTTTCTAATGTATCTAGCACTACCTCTACCCCTGGCAGTGTGTTCCACACAACAAGCACTCTGTTATTAAAAAAAATCCTGCTTCTTTGACATCCCTTCTGATACCTTAAAGTTATGCACCCTTGAGTTCACGCTGAAAAAATGTCTCCAGCTGTCCACTCAATCTATGCCTCTTATCATCTTTGAACTCTTTTATTAGATCACCTTTCATCCTTTTCAAATAGAAAAGTATTATCCTTATAAGACATGTTTTCTAGTCCAGACATAGTCCTTGTCATTCTCCTCTTCACTCTCGAAAGCTTCCACATCTTTTCTATAATGAGGTGAACAGAACTGAACAAATTTGGGGTACAAATGTGAAAACACATGTAAAGGATAATGTTACAATAGTTATGGGGATTTCAATATTCCTTTTCTTAGGATTTTGTAAAATGCCTATGAGACAGTTTTTAGATCTGCTTGTGGCTGAGCCCTCTAGTGAAAAGCTAATACTGGACTGGGTGCTGTGTAATTAACCTGATTTGATTAGGGAGCTTATGTTAAAGGAACCCTTAGGAGGCATGTGATATGATTCACTGTTCAGTTTGAGAGGGAGAGGCAAAAGGCAACTGACTGACCAGGGAAGTCAAATACAGCATAAAAGCAACAGTGTACATATAATGGGACAAAAATTAGTGGGGACTTGAAGATTGGGAAGCAGTTAAAAAACAACAGAAGGCAAATAAAATAACAAAAAGGTGAGAAAAGATGTAGTATGAAAGTAAGCTAGCCAATATTAAGCGCAAGAGACAGGTGAGAGTAGATATCTGACCGCTGGGAAATAATGCTGGAGAAGTAATGGGAACAAACATATGGTGGACAAACTTGAGTATTTTGCATTTGTCTTCACTGTGGAAGATGCCAGCATTTTGCTAGAAATGCAAGAGAGTTGTTAGATAGAAATGAGAGTAATTTCCATTACTAAGGAAAAGGTACTTAGGAAGCTGAAAGGTCTGTGAGTAAATAAGTCATTTGGACCAGATGGACAACAACCCAGGGCTCAGAAAGATATAGCTGAAGAGACTGTGTGGCATTAGTAGTGATTTCTCAAGAATTGATTAAAATTCTGGAATGTTTCCGGAGGACTGAAAAATTGATAATATCACTCGATTCATTAAGAAAGGAGGGAGGCAAAAGGGAGAAAATTACAGGCTAGTTAGCCTGATTTCATGATGTTGGAATCCATTATTAACGATGAGCTTTTGGGGTACTTGGAGACAATTAATAAAATAGACCAAAGTCAGCATCGTTTTCTTTAGGGGAAATCTTGCCTGACAAATCTGTTGAAATTCTTTGAGGAAATAACGGGCAGGATCGACAAAGGAGAGTCAGTGAATGTTATTTACTTGGATTTTCAAGCGACTTTTGACAAGGTGTTAGGACTGGTTCTTTTCATGTTTTATGTCAGTGATTTGGATGACAGAAATTGTGGCGAAGTTTGAGGATGATAGAAAAATAGGTAGTATTGAGGAAGCAGGGAGTCTGTAGATGGACATAGACACTTTAGGAGAATGGGTAAAGAAATGACAGATGGAATATAGAACAGGGAAGTGTATGGTCTTGCAGTTTGGTAGAAGGAATAAAGCCATAAACTATTTTCTAAATGGAGAAAATTCAAAAATCAGAAGTGCAAAGGGACTTGGGAGTCCTCATGCAATTTGAGTTGGCAGTTAGGGAGTCGTTTGCAATTTTAGCATTTACAATGGTATGCAAAAGTTTGGGCACCCCTGTTTAAAATTTCTGTTCCTGTGAATAGTTAAGTGAGTAGAAGATGAACTGATCTCCAAAAGTCATAAAGTTAAAGATGAAACCTTTTTAACATTTTAAGCAAGATTAGTGTATCATTTTTGTTTTGTACAATTTTAGAGTGTGGGGGAGAAAAGGAAAGGAGCACCATGCAAAATTTTGGGCACCCAAAGAGATTTGAGCTCTCAGATAACTTTTACCAAGGTCTCAGACCACAATTAGCTTGTTAGGGCTATGGCTTGTTCACAGACATCGTTAGGAAAGGCCAGGTGATGCAAATTTCAAAGCTTTACAAATACCCTGACTCTTCAAACCTTGTCCCAACAATCAGTAGTAGCATGGGCTCCTCTAAGCAGCTGCCTAGCACTTTGAAAATTGAAATAAATGATGCCCACAAAGCAGAAGGCTGTAAGAAGATAGCAAAATGTTTTCATGGAGCAGTTTCCTCAGTTCTTAATGTTATTAAGAAATGGCAGTTAACAGGAACGGTGGAGGTCAAGTTGAGGTCTGGAAGACCAAGAAAACTTTCCGAGAGAACTGTTTGTAGGATTGCTAGAAAGGCAAATCAAAACCCTTGTTTGACTGCAAAAGGACCTTCAGGAAGATTTAGCAGACTCTGGAGTGGTGGTGCACTGTTCTACTGTGCAGCAACACCAGCACAAAAAGACCTTCAGGAAGATTTAGCAGACTCTGGAGTGGTGGTGCACTGTTCTACTGTGCAGCAACACCAGCACAAAAAGACCTTCAGGAAGATTTAGCAGACTCTGGAGTGGTGGTGCACTGTTCTACTGTGCAGCGACACCTGCACAAATATGACTTTCATAGAAGAATCATTAGAAGAAAAATTCTGCGTCCTCATCACAAAATTCAGCATCAGAAGTTTGCAAAGAAACATCTAAACAAGCCTGATCCAGTTTGGAAACAAGTCCTGTGGACTGATGAAGTTAAAATAGAACTTTTTGGCCGCAATGAGCAAAAGTATGTTTGGAGAAAAAAGGGTGCAGAATTTCATGAAAAGAACACCTCTACAACTGTTAACCATGGGTTGTGTTACAGCCAGTGGCACGGGGAACATTTCACTGGTAAAGGAAGAATGAATTCAATTAAATACCAACAAATTCTAGAAGCAAACATCACACCGTCTGTGGGGGAAGAAAAAGCTGAAGATGAAAAGAGGATGGCTTCTATAACAGAATAATGATCTTAAACACATCAAAATCCACAATAGACTACCTCAAGAAATGCAGGCTGAAGGTTTTGCCATGACCCTCACAGTCCCCTGACCTAAACATCATCAAAAATCTGTGGATTGACCTCAAAAGAGCAGTGCATTCAAGACAGCCCAAGAATCTCACAGAACTAAAAGCCTTTTGCAAGGAAGAATGGGTGAAAATCCCCCAAACAAGAACTGAAAGACTCTTAGCTGGCTACAGAGAGCATTTACAAGCTGTGATACTTGCCAAAGGGGGTGTTACTAAGTACTGACCATGCTGGGTGCCCAAACTTTTGCTTCGGGCCCTTTTCCTTTGTTGTTATTTTGAAACTGTAAAAGATGGAAATAAAAAAGTAATCTTGCTTAAAATATTAAAGAAATGTGTCATCTTTAACTTTATGCCTTTTGGAAATCAGGTCATCTTTTACTCGCTTAGCTATTCATGGTAACAGAAATTTTGACCGGGGTGCCCAAACTTTTGCATGGCTCTGTATTTCAAGTGGACTAAGATATAAAAGTGAGGATATAATGCTGAAGCCTGATAAGGCATCAGTCAGAGGGTTGGAATGGGGTTTAGAGGGGTATTAAATCAGCCATGATAGAGTGGCAGATTCACAATGGGCCAAATAGCCTGGATCTGCTCCTGTGTCTTGCAGTCCAAGTGTGGTCAAACCAGAGAGTTACACAGCTTTAATATAACCTCATGGCTCTTGACCTCAATCCCCCAATTAATGAAGGCCAACACACTGTATGTCTTCTTAACCACCTTATCAACTGGTGTTGCAAAGTTGAAGGATCTCTGGACATGAACTCCAAGATCCCTCTGTTCCTTCACACTTTTAAGAATCCTGCCAATAATCTTGTATTCTGGCTGTGTTGTGTCTTCCAAAATGAATTACTTCACACTTTTCCAAATTGAACTCCATCTGCCATTTCTCAATTCAGCTTTGCATCCTATCAGTGTTCCATTGTATGACAACCTTCCACTTCCTCATCGAAGTCAATTATAAAATTCACAACAAAGAACGGGGTCCCAGAACAGATCCTTGTGAATCACCACTGGTCATTGATCTCCAGAGAGTATGCACTCCATCTACTATCACTCTCTGTCCCCTGCCTCCTGCCTTTCTGAATGAGCCTACCATGGGAAACTTTGTCAAATATCTTACTAAAAGCTATGTATACCCCATCCGCTGATCTGCCTTCATCAAAATGATTTCTCACTTCCTCAAAAAATCCATTCATGCTCATGAGGCACGACCTGTCCCTCATAAAGTCTTGTTAACTAGCCCTAATCAGACTATGCTTCTCTAAATGCTTGTAATTCCTGTCTAAGAATCCTCTCCAGTAATTTGCCCACACTGATGTGAGACTCACTGGTCTATAATTTGCATGGTTATTCCTATTACAATTTCTTGTACAAAGAAATAACATTTTATCACACTCTAATCTTCTGGTACTACTCCTGTGGCCACTGAGGACACAAAGGTGATCTCTTCCCTCACTTCCCATAGTAACTTGGCGATTATCCCGTTCGGCCCCAGGACTTTACCTAACCTATTAATTTTTCACAAGTTCCAGCACATCCTCTTTCTTAACACTGATATGTTAAAATAATAGTTTGACCTTACTTGGATGGCAAACTCTCAAGATTCACAGTTGTTTGAGTAAATAAATTTTTTCTGTACCTCAATCCCAAATCCTAACCTTTGTCACGTGACTGTACTTTGTTGATGTTGCTTGTCTTGCACAGATTGGTCACAGGCATGTGGTAGATGCCACATCACAGGAGGAAACTTGCTGTATGGCTAGCTTGTTGGTGTCTGTCACCAACAAAGGAACCCTCACCTGCTTCAGGAAAATCGGAGGAGGCAGCTTGGATCCAGCAAGTGTGTTTGAAATGATAGAGGTATGATCAAGTCATTTTAGGCACTAGTTACTGAATGTTCATCTCAATGTTTCCTTGCACCTTTTGAGTTTTGATTTGATCTTTATAGTCCAATTTACAAATTACTTGCAATTGTTTTGTACAACTTTATAGTACATCAAATTGACATGTTTGTAGCTTCCGACACCAAGGGCAGGTCAGTCAGCTTGATCCATCAATATATGCTGGACTGCTTTGACTAGGTACATCAATGAACAGACTTTCTTCTGCCCCTACATAATGGAATCAGCTCACTTAATTTTCCAGTGCTTAGATGAATCGGGCCTTACTCAATCCCAGGTATGAACTTCCACCATGCCAGTCTAGCTTTGTTGACAATGTCATAAACTGACAGTGTGAAACCACATTCCAACAATTATCCAGCACTATCAGAAAAGCAGTTAAAACATGTGAGTGCCTATTCTAACTCCAGTCTGGTACGTTAAGTGCAATAACCTCCTGTACTCTTGCTGCATGTAAACACACATCTAATCTGATTTACTCTTTGGGTGTTTGCTGCCAACCCAGTGCTCTGTAGTCTTGTCTTCAGCTGTATAGAGGTGCTCAAAGGTATGGGAGGATGTTGAGTACATTGTTCTGCCTTTGCACACATCTGAGGTGTTGACAATGGAGAAGTTGTCACTCCCTCACAGGTGAAGGCTTCAGAATTCTGAAGGACTTGTGTAAATTGCATCCCCAGTTTTGTCATTTATTTGCATAGACAAAAACATTCCTTCCATTTCACTTTTGTTTATACAAAAGGACCTGAATGCTGAAAGCTGGTTTCCTGCAAATTTTGAAAACTAAGTTTGTTCCAATGTGCAGTATTTATGTTCACAGTTCAAAGTATCACAGCTTTTAACATCCCTGGTTAGGGTTAATTGGGCAAATCCATTCTTAAACAGTAGTTCCGTTTAAAAAAAAATATCGACTGTCTACTCCTGAGACGGTGGTGTTAACTTATTTTCTTGAGCAACTCACAAAGATTTTATCAAAATGGGTAAAAAGGACAGGCAAGAGTCAGCCATGTACATATGTGACAGCAGCCTCATATGCCTAGCTGGGAATAGTGTAAGTCTTCTTACAATTATTCAATACTTTAATTATCTCCATCACCCACACTAGTTTTTTTTCCCTGATTTACCAAATTAACAAGTGTAATTTTCCAGGTGCTTCTGCTTATTATCATCTAAAACTTGGATATATTACGCTTGACCCCTTCCCATCCAAATCATTGATATAGGGTGAGGGGTAGCACAGTAGCATAGCAGTTAGGGCATCACTCTACGCTGCCCTTTTTACCCTTTGGAGATCAGTTCCCACTGCTGTCTGTAAAGAGCTTTTACCTTCTTCCCATGGCCGCTTTTCTGAATGGAAGTTTGGCCAGTGGTGTACCGTATGGATCAATGCTGGGAATCCTTGTTTATGATACATATTAATGACCTGGATGAGAATGTAGGAGGTGATTAGTAAGCCTGGGATGACAAAAATGTGGTTGGAAGGAAGGATACAGCAGGATATCAGATGAAATGGAAAGCAATGGCAGATGGCATTTAATCCCAACCTTATTGAAAACTCATCAGTGGTAGGACACATTTAGGCGCTAAGAAAAGTTGATAAACAGTTAAATATAGAAAACCTACAGCACAATACAGGCCCTTTGACCCACAATGTTGTGCCGAGCATGTCCCTACCATAGAAATTACTAGGCTTACCCATAGCCCTCTATTTTTCTAAGCTCCATGTACCTATCCAAAGTCCCTTAAAAGACCCTATTGTATCCGTCTCCACCACTGTTGCCAGCGGCCCATCCCACGCATTCACCACTCTCTGAGTAAAAAAACTTACTCCTGACATCTCCTCTGTACCTACTCCCCAGCACCTCAAACCTGTGTCCCTTTGCGGCAACCATTTCAGCCCTGGGGAAAAAGCCTCTGACTAACCACACAATCAATACCTCTCATCATCTTATACACTTCTATCAGGTCACCTCTCATCTTCCTTTGTTCCAAGGACAAAAGGCCGAGTTCACTCAACCTGTTTTCGTAAGGCATGCTCCCCAGTCCAGGCAACATCCTTCTAAATCTCCTCTGTACCCTCCCTATGGTTTTCAGTCTGCAGTTTTAATTGCAGTGAAGCAGGCATATGTGGCATACTTGTCTTGATAGGTTGTGGCAGAGAATGAGTGTTGGGACATTATGTTGCAGTTTCGATGTAATGTTTCCATTACACTTTACTGTGTGCAGTTCTGGTTGCCACATGGTAGGAAGGATGTGGTATGCTCGTCGTTGATTTCTGGAACGCTTCCAGAAATTGAAATGAAATCAGGTACAATATGCACATTTATGAAGCATTTGAACAGTTGGTTAAATAGGCTAGGCCTGGATGGATGGATGGCAGTGCGGGCAAATGGGGATTATTGTAGATGTGAAAAAGTTTCTGTGTGGATGTGATGAGCGGAAGGTCCTCTTTTCTTTGAGCTGAACAACTCTGTGCTCGTGCCTGGGTCTATCCTGTTGAGCTCTGTTAATAATCCTGTGTTGCAGAGATCACCTTTTCTCCCCCTAATGTACAGGTGCAGTTTGCTTCACATCTCCTCCAAGGACTAAACCACCATACCAGGAATTTTTAGTAAGGATCTCCATCCTTCAGTAGGGAGACCACCCCTGTAAACTGTTCAAGGCACAGCCTCATCTGAGCTCTACATAATGACAGTGAGATACCTGTGCACAAATTTCTTGTGACAAAGAGTGTTTGTCACCTTAATTGCCTGATTTACCTACAAGTTAATTTTCAGTTACTGATGTTCCAGGGCACTCTGGTCCTGATAAACATTTTAAAATAGTTTTAAAATGGGTTTTTCTTTGTTTTCTAGTTGTCATGCTTTTTTTTTCACCTTGTATCCTCCATATCACAGCCTCTTTATTTACCAATTTATTTCGCCCTGAAATTCCTCTGCACCCTTACAGAGCCCACACTGCCAAGCAGCTTCTTATCATCTGCAAACTTGGGCAAATCATACTGGATCCTCCCATTCCAGATCACTTACTGTGGACAGGTGAAGCTTCAGTACTCACTACTAACCTGGCCTTGGTCACTCGTCTATGTTCTTAGTCCCATCTGGTCTAATTTTGTTCAATAATGTCTTATCTAGCAGCGTATCAAAGGCCTCCTCATTTCTCTTTATTACAAGCCTAATGAAACTAAAAGATTGGTCAAATGTAGTGTTCCTAAATCACAAGCGCTGTTATTTTTCAAGACTCCATTACCATTTTCTTAATATTAGATTGCTGCATTTATCCTTCTACTGCTGTTAGACTGGTCTACAATACCCTGTTTCTCTTCAGCAGGGTTGCATTTTCTACCCTGCAATCTCCGGAAATATTTGTAGAGTCCAGAGTGCTGTATCTATCTAGGATGCCACCACCTAGGATGCAAGCCATCAAATCAGGGTTTATTGTCTTTCAGCCCTGTTGTGTCCCCAATGATGCCTTTTACTATTACTGTTATTTTTAATTCTCCATCTACTCCTGCCCTTTTCTTGAACATTTTCTGTTTTGCCTGCTGTGAAGACAAAGCAAAAGGGGGCAGTACAGTAACATAGTAATTAGCATAATGCTGTTACAACACCAACAACTGGGGTTCAGTTCTCCCACTATCTGTAAGAAGTACGTACGTTCTCCCAAGCTTGGCTTTCCTCCGGGCACTCTATATTCCTTCACAGTCTAAAGACGCACAGGTTACATGGGGTGTTATTGGGGCAGCGTGGGCTCATTGGGTCAGGAGAGGCTGATACTGTGGTGTATCTCTAACTAAAATAAAAATAAATTATTCTGTAAGTTTGTATAGCCTTCTTTCCCCTCCCCCCTCAGAGTGAGTGGGAAGGATTATCTCGATAGTGAAGAATGAGTTATAACTCGAAGTAATTTGTTTATCATTTCACATACCTACTGCCCATTATACCACTGGCATCTATGGCAGCAGTGAAGATCCTCCATCTCTAACAGTGTTCAGGGCTTCCTTCATTGTGTCCTTACTTCCCTGTCAGTTTTTCACGACTGTCAGTCATACAAATCCTGGGTGAAGACTCGGGTATAAAGCACCATCACATTCAGATATAGAAGAATTTTTCATTGGTTGTGAGCTCTGAGCTGAACTCCCAGAGTTGGAGTACTGTTGAACTACTCATAGTCTGACCTCTACCCTTAGACCTTTTGGCATGGTGATCCTACCAAGAGTCAAAGCATGAAGCCTTGACTCCAGCCAATGTAGCTCTCTGGGTCACTGAGACCCCCAAACCACGATGTGGTCTTCCTGGAAGATTGATGCATACTGAGATACAGGAAAAATGATTTGATTTGTGTGTAATCCAGACATTTCATTCATATACTGAAGTAGTAGAAAGGGAAAATAGTACAAGCACATGGAAAGGAGGCTGATTTTCATGATGTACTATCTGTCCTACTGCTGATAGATAGGTCCAGAACACTGCGATTTTTAGCCAACACAAAGTACACTGCAGATGCTGTGGTCAGATCAACACGTGCAAACAAGCTGGATGAACTCAGCAGGTCGGGCAGCATCCGTTGAAAGGAGCAGTCAACATTTCAGGCCGAGACCTGATGAAGTGTCTTGGCCCGAAACATTGACTGCTCTTTTCAACGGATGCTGCCCGACCTGCTAAGTTCCTCCAGCGTGTTGTACGTGTCGATTTCTAGCCATCCTGGCAGAGCAGTTGCTATCCCAAAGCTGGGTTTCATCTGGATAACAACAACACACACAAAATGCTGGTAGAACACAGCAGGCCAGGCAGCATTGTGTTTGGGTAGCGGTGCTTTGGAGCATCAGTAACCAGTTTCAGGAGGAGATCCGTGGTCCGAGTGGTCCAATGCTGAGTGTTCAGTTCATGCTATTAGAAGCAGCAAATGGAAATGTGACACTCAAGCATGGAATGGAAAAACCTGAAGAACTGTTCTTAGTGCATGGTGGGGAGAATTTAATCCTGTCACAGCGTGCAGCAGAGGATTGGTTGGTAATTGTTAACTCTGGAGATATTCAGAAATTTCCTTTAAGATGTTTGGTGATGTTTAATCCTCAATGACAGTAAAAGGACTTGTTTCCAAACATGCTCAAGTGGTGGGATAATTGGAGCATCACTTTGAAGTTTTGAAGTTTCTTTTTCTGAATAAAGTTTACTTCTTGCTCTGTTTCCCTGACAGACTGGAAAGCGAGTTGGAAAAGCTTTGCATAAATCATTAATGACTACTTTGGCAAAAGAAGAAAGTTTGGGAAAGAAGCGACAGAAAGTTGGTTTTCTTGGTTAACCTTTTCCTATGTAAATACTTCTAAATAAAAGTGGTTTATAAACGTTCTGTGGCTTGAAGAAATTTAATGTGTGTATTTTATTTGTGAAATGTATACTGCAGTAGAGCAGAGTTTTCTATATCTTCATGTTCTTATCTGGAGATCTCATGCCCTGCATAATCTTATTCAAGTAATGAATCAGGCTGCAACTGATTGCTTTCAGCTAAGCCTCTCACAAACGTTTACACCAGTCTGATACGTCCAACCTGCCCAACCCTCATCTCAATGGTCACTAAAAGCAAATGGCAATACTGCTGTTTTTGGGCTTTGTACTTACTCCCTTTGAATCTTAATTGGAAATTCTTACGCTCAACCGTCAGGTTTCATCTTTAGCAGATTTTTATTGTCATCATAAGCTAGCTTCACTCATGTACAAAAACGAGGAAATCTGCAGATGCTGGAAATTCAAACAACACACACAAAATGCTGGTGGTACACAGCAGGCCAGGCAGCATCTATAGGGAGAAGCACTGTCGACGTTTGGGGCCGAGACCCTTCGTCAGGACTAACCGAAAGGAAAGATAGTAAGAGATTTGAAAATAGTGGGGGGGAGGGGGAAATGCAAAATGATAGGAGAAGACCGGAGGGGGTGGGATGAAGCTAAGAGCTGGAAAGGTGATTGGCGAAAGGGATACAGAGCTGGAGAAGGGAAAGGATCGTGGGACGGGAGGCCTAGGGAGAAAGGGGGGTGGGGAAGCACCAGAGGGAGATGGAGAACAGGCAGGGTGATGGGCAGAGAGAGAGAGAAAAAAAACAACTAAATATGTCAGGGATGGGGTAAGAAGGGGAGGAGGGGGATTAACGGAAGTTAGAGAAGTCAATGTTCATGCCATCAGGTTGGAGGCTACCCAGCCGGTATATAAGTTGTTGTTCCTCCAACCTGAGTTTGGATTCATTTTGACAGTAGAGGAGGCCTTGGATAGACATATCAGAATGGGAATGGGATGTGGAATTAAAATGTGTGGCCACTGGGCGATCCTGCTTTTTCTGGCGGACCGAGTGTAGGTGTTCAGCGAAACGGTCTCCCAATCTGTGTCGGGTCTCACCAATATATAAAAGGCCTCACCGGGAGTACCGGACACAATATACCACACCAGCCGACTCACAGGTGACGTGTCGCCTCACCTGGAAGGACTGTCTGGGGCCCTGAATGGTGGTGAGGGAGGAAGGGTAAGGGCAGGTGTAGCACTTGTTTTGCTTGCAAGGATAAGTGCCAGGAGGGAGACTGGTGGGAAGGGATGGGGGGGGGGGGGGGACGAGTGAACAAGGGAGTTGCATAGGGAGCAATCCATGTTCCAACTCTATGCGCGTATCTGTCCCCCTCTTTTCCTTCGCTACATCGATGTCTGCATTGGTGCTGCCTCCTGCACACATGCTGAACTAGTAGACTTCATTAACTTTGCCCCCAACTTTCACCCTGCCCTCAAATTTACCTGGTCCATTTCCGACACCTCCCACCCCTTTCTTGATCTTTCTGTCTCCACCTCTGGAGACGGCTTATCTACTGATATCTACTATAAGCCTACAGACTCTCACAGCTACCTGGACTATTCCTCTTCCCACCCTGTCTCTTGCAAAAATGCTATCCCCGTCTCACAATTCCTCCGTCTTCGCCGCATCTGCTCTCAGGATGAGGCTTTTCATTTCAGGACGAAGGAGATGTCTTTTTTAAACAAAGGGGCTTCCCTTCTTCCACCATCAACTCTGCTCTCAAACGCATCTCTCCCATTTCCCGCACATCTGCCCTCACCCCATCCGCCCGCCACCCCTCTCGGGATAGGGTTCCCTATGTCCTCACCTACCACCCCACCAGCCTCCAGGTCCAACGTATAATTCTCCGTAACTTCAGCCACCTCCAACGGGATCCAAGCACATCTATCCCTCCCCCCCTTTCTGCTTTCCGCAGGGATCACTCCCTACGCGACTCCCTTGTCCACTCGTCCCCCCCATCCCTTCCCACCGATCTCCCTCCTGGCACTAATTCTTGTAAGCAGAACAAGCGCTACACCTGCCCTTACACTTCCTCCCTCACCACCATTCAGGGCCCCAGACAGTCCTTCCAGGTGAGGCGACACTTCACCTGAGACCCGACACAGACTGGGAGACCGTTTCGCTGAACACCTACGCTCGGTCCGCCAGAGAAAGCAGGATCTCCCAGTGGCCACACATTTTAATTCCATGTCCCATTCCCATTCTGATATGTCTATCCATGGCCTCCTCTACTGTCAAGATGAAGCCACACTCAGGTTGGAGGAACAACACCTTATATACCGGCTGGGTAGCCTCCAACCTGATGGCATGAACATTGACTTCTCTAACTTCCATTAATGCCCTTCCTCCCCTTCTTACCCCATCCCTGATATATTTAGGTTCCCCCCCCCCCTTTTATCTCTCTCTGTGCCCATCATTCTGCCTGTTCTCCATCTCCCTCTGGTGTTCCCCCACTTCCTTTCTTTCTCCCGAGGCCTCCCGTCCCATGATCCTTTCCCTTCTCCAGCTCTGTATCACTTTCGCCAATCACCTTTCCAGCTCTTAGCTTCATCCCACCCCCTCCGGTCTCCTATCATTTTGCATTTCCCCCTTCCCCCTCTACTTTCAAATCTCTTACTATCTTTCCTTTCAGTTAGTCCTGATGAAGGGTCTCGGCCCCAAACGTCGACAGTGCTTCTCCCTATAGATGCTGCCTGGCCTGCTGTGTTCCACCAGTATTTTGTGTGTGTTGTTCACTCATGTACCCTGACCCTGCCAAATGTTCTTTTTTTAAAAAGAAAACTGCTTGCTATTATCAAGAACTTGTCTTCGAGCAAAGGCTTATTTCCTAGCTGAGATCTTGTTATGACATTTCCTATGTCGGTGGCTACACATCCAGCAGAGCTTCTCGTGCCTTTTCTATCAACTAGTAATATTGTGGCTGATCCAGATCTCTACTTATTTCACCAGCGTGTAGTTCTTTTCATTTGTTTAGTGACCAAAATCAATCAACAAGACATGGTCAGCTGAATGGCTTACATCTCTGTGACTCTTCTCACGGTACATGCAAACTTGTTCCAGCAATTGGCCTCTCCTCTCAGTAGCCGAACAGAAGCATCCCGCAGCTAATTTGATTGTCAATGAAGGGCGGTATCCTCACTGGCAAGACAGCTTTCACCGCCTCCCTGGTGATAAACTGCTGCAATCCTTGATGATGCACGTATTTCCATGTCAGAATGGTGTAGGACCTGGACGGGAACCTGTAGGCATTGGTGTCTTGGTGTTTGTTGCTTGTATCCTGACTGAACAAATGATGCCATTCAGCCTATTGAATCTGCTGTACTTTAAGTATTCAGATTCAGTTTTTTGTCATTTAAAATTGTCATATACTCAGTGACGAGCTCCACAGCCATCTACCGCAATGAATTTCACAGATTCATCACCATCTGCCTACAGAAATTCCTCATCTCTGTTCTAAATGGATGTCTCTCTACCCCTCTGCAGCCTGTAAAGAGTTTGTATGTTTTCCTCTGACCACATGGGTTTCCTCCCACAGTCCAAAGCTGTACAAGTTCATAGGTTAATTGGCCACTAAATTGGAGGTGGTGGGGGGGGGGGGAGTTGTGTGGTGTGGTTCAAAGGACTGGGAGGGCCTATTCCATGCTTTAGTTCAATAAATAGATAATAAATTCTGAGGCTGAACCCTATGGTCCTAGACTCATCTAGTACAGGAAGCATCCTCTCCACATCACCTATATTTAGGCCTTGGATAGGTATCAATAAGATTTCCCCCTCATTCTGTATGGTAGTTAATGGGTTAATCCTATACTACTCAGTCACTCACTCACACATGGGAGGAGTTCACATGTTGTACAAGCAGCATTATCAATGAAGTTCAGTTGAATACCCGATATGCTGCCATGCTGGTGTGTGCTCTGCATTGCTCTCCCTCTCAACAAACACAGCATGGTGTCAGAAATGGTTGACTGTCGATGTATTCAGGCTACAGATCAAAGGAGATGCCCAACAAGAAAGAATCTGCAGTAAGTGTGTTCTTGTTGAAATATATTGGTGGGTGGTGTCCAGGAACTTGTTGGCTGAGATTGACTATGCTGGTTGCTAACTGTATGCACCAAGGTGGAGCTGAGATCTGTCTAGGTTTGCTAAGTAATGCCTTCAGCCTGCACCTGAAATTTATTATAATAAATTGAGCCAGTAGCCTGGGGTAATACACAGTGACACGGATGTAGCAGACAAGTCAGTCAAAGAAGTCTTTTGTAAATAAATAAAATGCTGATCAAACAAAATGGTGCAAACGCCTCCAATTTCTACATCTACTTACCTAATAAAGCCCTCCGAGAAGTTTGATTTCTCTAAACCATGGGCTCAGGTGCTTTGAGAGATTGAGAGTTGCAAGCAATCTCACTCAGGCTTCAGAAAAGCACTGATATTTTGCATGGGTGGATTAGGACTGACAGACGCTCAAGAAACGGAGTACGAAACAGTGCTGGACAAGTTCATGGAATATTTCACAGGAAAGCGAGGGCAAAGTTCAACTCCAGAATACAGGAGGAGGCAGATGAAAATGTAAATAACTTCATCACAGCTTTGTATGCTCTGAAACAAAGAGCAGGTAAAATGTCCAGCTGCAAGAGACGTGGCAAGTCTCCACCTCATGTCAAAGAGTTTTTCTAATGTTTACTGCTTCCATCCATGAAAACGAGAAACAGTGAAAAGGGGATGTCTTATGTTGTTCAGAATCTCTTCTCACCACTACTAGGATGACATGCCCTTGAGAAGCTGAACCTCATTGCAAGGTTGGATTTGCTAAACAATGTTTAGTGGTAGGAGAAACAGCCAAAGTTCACAGGCCTGGGGTATTGAAAGAAGAGTACCTTACCCAACCACAGCCAGACTGTGTACTGCTCTGACCACATATACCAGTGGCATTGATGAACAAAGTCAAAGCTGAACAAGAGAATGGAGGTGGTTGACATGATAACTAGAGTGAATGGACCTACTGACGGGCATTGTTCCTGTTCACAAGCCAGATGCCACAGTGAGAATTTGTGTTGATCTAACAAAATTGAATAAACAATAAGGTGGTAGAATTTTATTCTGCCCTCTTTTGAGCACATATTGGGTATGCTGGGTGAAGCAAAGTTCTTCACCAAACCAGATGCACACCTAAAGTTCTGGCAGTTATGTTTAGCTTCTGAATCACAGAAGCTCACAGACTTTATCACACCATATAGATGCTATGCCTTCAACAGACTCCCTTTTGGTACCTCATCAGCCCCAGAACTTTTTCAATGAGGATAAATCAAATTTTGAAAGGAGTCTGCCATATGGATGATATACTCCTCTTCAGAGGCTCAAGTGAGAAATATGACAAAAGAGTCGAAGCTGCCTTGGAGAAGCTGAAACTGGTTGGAACCACCCTAAACACACAAAAAAATGTGAATTAGCAAATTTGGAGGTGAAGTTCTTGGGCCACCAACTGTCCTCAGAGGGAGTGCAACCAGATTCAAGCAAACTGGCAGAAGCTTGGAAAGTGGAACCAAACTATGAATGTATGAGATCCGCAGCTTCCTTGGCATGGTAAACCAGCTGGGAATATTCATTCCAGGTTTGGCAGAGGAAACAAAACCACTAGGTGACCTCTGTCAAAGAAGCACTTGGACCTGGGACACACCACAGGCAAAGTCATTCTCATCACTTAAAGCAGAACTTGTCTCTGCCAACACTGGCATTCTTTGATCCAAGCAAAGCAATCAAGCTCTCATTCGATGCTTCCTGCTTTGTCCTGGGGGAGTGCTCATTGCAAAACTGCAGTGGAAACCAATGGCATATTCATCAAGAGCACCGATTCCTACTAACCAGTGTACTGCAATGTCCAGATCAAAAGGGGATGCTGGCCCTCGTGTGGGCTTATGATGCATCAGCTGCTACTTGAAGGGCAGTAACTTATTCTTGAAACAGACCATTAGCCACTTGTCAGCCTCCTCAGCTCGAAAAACTTGGATAACTTAAACTCCAACTCTGCAAAGATTCAGAATTAGGCTTCTGCAATACAGTGAACGTGTACCCAGCAACTCAGTCACTCTGTTGGGGATGCCCTCATGAAAGATATCAACATCTACTTAGCTCAGGTATGCAAGAGCTTTCCTGCATCACAGAGTAAACTGGATGAAATTCACACTGAGTTGAAAAAGGACTATATCTGTGTCACTTCAGCATGGATGATGAGCTGTTCCAAAAGGAGCTCACAAACTTAGACCTCACCGACTTGAAAGGCATACTCACCATTCCTGGTGCTTTGCTGCTAAAGAGCTCAAGACTTGTCATTCCTGTTTCTGTGTCCATCAAAATCATCAGTTAACTCCACCAAGGACATCAAGGCATCGAGAAATGCCACCTAAGAGCAAGGCAATCCGTGCCATGGCCTGGTCTGAGCACACAGCTGGGAGATGATGTAAAGCAATGTGAAGACTCCACAAAAATCATGCTGAACCAGAATTGGCAGACTTTCCAAGTAAGACTGGAGGGACATACATCTTCTAACTGAAGTCCTATTCACTCACCATGGAATACCAGAGGCACTTGTGTCAGACAATGGTCTACAATTCAGCTGCTCAGAATTAAGTGCCTTTTGCTAGGGACTATGAGTTCAAACATCAGACAAGCAATCTCTTAAAGGACCCTATTGTATCTGCCTCCACCACCGTTGATGGCAGCCCATTCTACGCACTCACCACTCTCTGAGTAAAACACGTACCCCTGACATCTCCTCTGTACCTACTCCCCAGCACCTTAAACCTGTGTCCTCTTTTGGCAACTATTTCAGCCCTGGGAAAAAGCCTCTGACTATCCACACAATCAATGTCTCTCATCATCTTATACACCTCTATCAGGTCACTCTCTCATCCTCCTTCGCTCCCAGGAGAAAAGGCTGAGTTCACTCAACCTATTCTCATAAGGCATGCTCCCCAATTCAGGCAACGTCCTTGTAAATCTCCTCTGCACCCTTTCTATGGCTTCCACATCCTTCCTGTAGTGAGGCAACCAGAACTAAACACAGTACTCCAAGTGGGGTCTGACCAGGGTCCTATATAGCTGTAACATTACCTCTCGGCTCCTAAATTCAATTCCATGATTGATGAAGGCCAGTACACCATATGCCTTCTTAACCACAGAGTCAACCTGCGCAAATGCTTTGAGCGTCCTATGGACTTGGACCCCAAGATCCCTCTGATCCTCCACACTGCCAAGAGTCTTACAATTAATACTATATTCTGCCATCATATTTGACCTACCAAAATGAACCACTTCACACTTATCTGGGTTGATCTCCATCTGCCACTTCTCAGCCCAGTTTTGCATCCTATCAATGTCCCGCTGTAACCTCTGACAGCCCTCAACACTATCCACAACACCTCCAACCTTAGTGTCATCAGCAAACTTACCAACCCATCCCTCCACTCCCTCATCCAGGTCATTGATAAAAATTACGAAGAGTAAGGGTTCCAGAACAGATCCCTGAGGCACTCTACTGGTGACCGACCTCCATGCAGAATATGACCCGTCTCCAACCACTCTACCTTCTGTAGGCAAGCCAGTTTTGGATCCACAAAGCAATGTCCCCTTGGATCCCATGCCTCCTTACTTTCTCAGTAAGCCAATCTACTGTTCTTCCTTCATCAAAGTGTTTAGTCACATCAAAAAACTCAATCAGGCTCATAAGGCATGACCTGCCTTTGACAAAGCCATGCTGACTATTCCTAATCATATTATACCTCTCCAAATGTTCGTAAGTCCTGTCTCTCAGGATCTTCTCCATCAACTTACCAACCACTGAGGTAAGACTCACTTGTCTATAATTTCCTGGGCTATCTATACTCCCTTTCTTGAATAAAGGAACAACATCCACAACCCTCTAACCCTCCGGAACCTCTCCCGTCTTCATTGATGATGCAAAGATCATCGCCAGATGCTCAGCAATCTCTTCCGTCGCCTCCCACAGTAGCCTGGGGTACATCTCATCCAGTCCCAGCAACTTATCCAACTTGATGCTTTCTAAAAGCTCCAGCACATCCTCTTTCTTAATATCTACATGCTCAAGCTTTTCAGTCTGCTGCAAGTCATCACTGCACTCACTAATACGAGGAAATCTGCAGATGCTGGAAATTCAAACAACACACACAAAATGCTGGTGGAACACAGCAGGCCAGGCAGCATCTATAGGGAGAAGCACAGTCGACATTTGGGGCCGAGACCCTTCATCAGGATTAACTGAAAGGAAAGATAGTAAGAGATTTGAAAGTAGTGAGGGGAGGGGGAAATGCAAAATGATAGGAGAAGACCGGAGGGGGGGGGGATGAAGCTGAGAGCTGGAAAGGTGATTGGCAAAAATGATACAGAGCTGGAGAAGGGAAAGGATCGTGGGACGGGAGGCCTCGGGAGAAAGAAAGTGGGGGGGAAAGCACCAGAGGGAGATAAAGAACAGGAAAACAACTAAATATGTCCGGGATGGGGTAAGAAGGGGAGGAGGGGCATTAACGGAAGTTAGAGAAGTCAATGTTCATGCCATCAGGTTGGAGGCTACCCAGCCAGTATATAAGGTATTGTTCCTCCAACCTGAGTTTGGCTTCATTTTGACAATTGAGGAGGCCATGGATAGACATATCAGAATGGGAATGGGATGTGGAATTAAAATGTGTGGCCACTGGGAGATCCTGCTTTTTCTGGCGGACCGAGCGTAGGTGTTCAGCGAAACGGTCTCCCAGTCTGCGTCGGGTCTCACCAAAATATAAAAGGCCACACCGGGAGCACCGGACGCAGTATACCACACCAGCCGACTCACAGGTGACGTGTCGCCTCACCTGGAAGGACTGTCTGGTGCCCTGAATGGTGGTGAGGGAGGAAGTGTAAGGGCAGGTGTAGCATTTGTTCTGTTTACAAGAATAAGTGCCAGGAGGGAGATCGGTGGGAAGGGATGGGGGGGACGAGTGGACAAGAGAGTCGAGTAGGGAGCGATCCCTGCAAAAAGCAGAAAGGGGGGGAGGGAAAAATGTGTTTGGTAGTGGGATCCCGTTGGAGGTGGCGGAAGTTACGGAGAATTATACATTGGACCTGGAGGCTGGTGGGGTGGTAGGACATGGAGATGTCTTCCTTTTTTAAACAAAGGGGCTTCCCTTCGTCCACCATCAACTCTGCTCTCAAACACATTTGTCCCATTACCTGCACATCTGCCCTCACCCCATCCACCCGCCACCCCACTCGGGATAGGGTTCCCCTTGTCCTTACCTACCACCCCACCAGCCTCCAGGTCCAACATATAATTCTCCGTAACTTCTGCCACCTCCAACAGGATCCCACTGCCAAGCTCATCTTTCTCTCCCCCCCCCCTTTCTGCTTTCCGCAGGGATCACTCCCTACGCGACTCCCTTGTCCACTCGTCCCCCCATCCCTTCCCACTGATCTCCCTCCTGGCACTTATCCTTGTAAGCAGAACAAGTGCTACACCTGCCCTTACACTTCCTTCCTCACCACCATTCAGGGCCCCAGACAGTCCTTGCAGGTGAGGCGACACTTCACCTGTGAGTCGGCTGGTGTGATATACTGCGTCCAGTGCTCCCGGTGTGGCCTTTTATATATTGGTGAGACCTGACGCAGACTGGGAGATCGTTTCCCTGAACACCTACGCTCGGTCCGCCAGAAAAAGCAGGATCTCCCAGTGGCCACACATTTTAATTCCACATCACATTCCCATTCTGATATGTCTATCCATAGCCTCCTCTATCGTCAAAATGAATCCAAACTCAGGTTGGAGGAACACCTTATATACCGGCTGGGTAGCCTCCAACCTGATGGCATGAACATTGACTTTTCTAACCTCTGTTAATGCCCCACCTCCCCTTCTTACCCCATCCCTGACATATTTAGTTGTTTGCCTGTTCTCCATCTCCCTCTGGTGCTCCCCCCCTCCTTTCCTTCCCCCGAGGCCTCCCGTCCTATGATCCTTTCCCTTCTCCAGCTCTGTATCACTTTCGCCAATCACCTTTCCAGCTCTTAGCTTCATCCCCCCCCCCCCCTCCGGTCTTCTCCTATCATTTCCCATTTTCCCCTCCCCCACTACTTTCAAATCTCTTACTGTCTTTCCTTTCGGTTAGTCCTGACGAAGGGTCTCAGTCCGAAACGTCGACAGCGCTTCTCCCTATAGATGCTGCCTGGCCTGCTGTGTTCCACCAGCATTTTGTGTGTGTTGTTGTTACTACAATCACTAAAATCCTTTCCAATGTGAATACTGAAGTCAAGTATTCATTAAGTACTGAAGACAAAAGACCCCTGTGGTCCCCTCATGGACTACTGCTCAGCATTCAACACCATAATTCCATCCAGGCTTGACAGAAAGCTCAGAGACCTTGGCTTTGTGCAGCTGGATCCCGGACTTCCTGTCAGATTGCTGACAGGTGGTAAAACTGGGCTCCCTCACCTCCACCCCTCTGACTCTCAACACAGGGGCCCTTCAGGGATGTGTACTAAATCCCCCCCTTTACTCCCTGTATTCCCATGACTGTGTCGCCACCCACAGCTCTAATCTGCTAATTAAATTTTCCGATGACTCTACATTGATTGGCCTAATCTCAAATAATAACAAGGTGACCGACAGGGAAGAAGTCATCTCTCTGACACAGTGGTGTCAAGAAAACAACCTCTCCCTCAATGTCACAAAAACAAAGGAGCTTGTTTTGTATTACAGGATGGGCTAACCCCATTGACATCAATCAGTCTGGGGTTGAGAGAGTAAACAGCTTTAAGTCCACATCACCGAGGATCTCACGTGGTCTGTACACACCGGCTGTGTGGTGAAAAGGCACAACAGAGTCTCTTCCACTTCAAATGGTTGAGGAAGTTTGGTATGGGCCCCCAAATCCTAAGAACTTTCTACAGGGGCACGATTGAGAGCACCCTGACTGGCTGCAACACTGCTTGGTATGGGATCTGCACTTCATTTAATCACAGGATTCTGCAGAGAGTGATACAGACAGCCCAGCAAATCTGTAGATGTGAACTTCCCATGATTCAGTACATTTATGAAGACAGGTGTGTAAAAAGGGCCCATAGGATCATTGGGGACCCGAGTCACCCCAACCACAATCTATTCCAGCTGCTACCATCTGGGAGATGGTACCGCAGCTAAAAGCCAGGACCAACAGAGACTCCAGGACAGCTTCCACCAGGCATCAGACTGATGAACTCACACTGATCTGAGTGTATTTCTATGTTACATTGACTGTTCTATTTATTATAAATTAATATGATTGCACATTGCACAGTTAGACAGAGACAAAGATTTTTACTCCTCGTGTATGTGAAGGATGTAAGAAAAAAGTCAATTCAGTTCAAAGCACTGCTTTGCTCCACACCTCTTGCAAACAGCTACAGTCCATCAGAGCTGTCAATGGGCCAGAGGCTGAGAACATGTCTGCCAATTCTTTCTTCCTTTCTCTAACCTCACTTACCAGACTTAGACAGAGTGAGACATTTTGAGACAACACAGTGTAAGAAAACAAAGAGCAAACATCATTTCAGACACAGAGCAAAATCTCTGAAGCTGTTTGGGGTTCAGACCAACTCACCAAAGGAACGATAGTCTGGCAGCATGCACACGATCATTTGTGATCAGAACATCACAAGGTGAAATTAGGCAGAACAGACCTGCTCGCACCTGTGCACCTTCAAAGTCCATGAAAGGTAGAGAAGGAAATAGAGTGGTCTGATCCTTATGCATAGGGCCATTTACCTGAGGTGGAGACACCTGTTCAAGGGCTCATGCAATTTTGAATTGGCATTTAGGGGATCAATTACAATTTTAGCATTTACAGTGGCATGCAAAAGTTTGGGCATCCCTGGTCAAAATTTCTGTTACTGTGAATAGTAACAGAGTAGAAGACAAACTAATCTCCAAGTGTCATAAAGTTAAAGATGAAACAGTCTTTTCAACATTTTAAGCAAGATTAGTGTATTATTTTTGTTTTGTGCAATTTTAGAGTGGAAAACTTGAGCATATCGATATTAAGAAAGATGATGTGATGGAGCTTTCGGAAAGCATCAAGTTGGATAAGGGTCTGGGACCAGACAAAATGTACCCCAGGCTACTGTGGGAGACAAGGGAGGAGATTGCTGAGCCTCTGGCGATGATCTTTGCATCATCAATGGGGACGGGAGAGGTTCCAGATGATTGGAGGGTTGTGGATGTTGTTCCTTTATTCAAGAAAGGAAGTAGAGAGAGGCCAGGAAATTATAGACCAGTGAGTCTTACCTCAGTGGTTGGTAATTTGATGGAGAAGATCCTGAGAGGAAGGATTTATGAACATTTGGAGAGGTATAATATGATTAGAAGTAGTCAGCATGAGTAGTCAAGGGCAGGTCGTGCATTATGAGCCTGATTGAATTTTTTGAGGATGTGACTAAACACATTGATGAAGGAAGAGCAGTAGAAGTAGTATATATGGATTTCAGCAAAGCATTTGATAAGGTACCCCATGCAAAGCTTATTGAGAAAGTAAGGAGGCATGGGATCCAAGGGGACATTGCTTTGTGGATCCAAAATTGGCTTGCCCACAGAAGGCAGAGTGGTTGTAGGTGGGTCATAATCTGCATGGAGGTCAGTCACCAGTGGAGTGCCTCGGGGATCTGTTCTGGGACCCCTACTCTTTGTGATTTTTATAAATGACCTGGATGAGGTAGTGGAGGGATGGGTTAGTAAGTTTGCTGATGACACAAAGGTTGGAGGTGTTGTGGGTAGTGTGGAGGGCTGTCAGAGGTTACAGCGGGACATTGATAGGATGCAAAACTGGGCTGAGAAGTGGCAGATGGAGTGCAACCCAGATAAGTGTGAAGTGGTTCATTTTGGTAGGTCAAATATGATGGCATTAATGGTAAGACTCTTGGCAGTGTGGAGGATCAGAGGGATCTTGGGGTCCAAGTCCATAGGATACTCAAAGCATTTGCGCAGGTTGACTCTGTGGTTAAGAAGGCATATGGTGTACTGGCCTTCATCAATCATGGAATTGAATTTAGGAGCCGAGAGGTAATGTTACAGCTATATAGGACCCTGGTCAGACCCCACTTGGAGTACTGTGTTTAGTTCTGGTTGCCTCACTACAGGAAGGATGTGGAAGCCATAGAAAGGGTGCAGAGGAGATTTACAAGGATGTTGCCTGAATTGGGGAGCATGCCTTATGAGAATAGGTTGAGTGAACTCAGCCTTTTCTCCTTGGAGCGAAGGAGGATGAGAGGGTGACCTGATAGAGGTGTATAAGATGATGAGAGGCATTGATCGAGTGGATAGTCAGAGGCTTTTTCCCAGGGCTGAAATGGTTGCCACAAGAGGACACAAGTTTAAGGTGCTGGGGAGTAGGTGCAGAGGAGATGTCAGGAGTAAGTTTTTTACTCAGAGAGTGATGAGTGCGTGGAATGGGCTACCGGCAACAGTGGTGGAGGCAGATATGATAAGGTCTTTTAAGAGGCTTTTAGATAGGTACATGGAGCTTAGTAAAATAGAGGGCTCTAGGTAAACCTAGTAATTTCTAAGGTAGGGACATGTTCGGCACAACTTTGTGGACTGAAGGGCCTGTCTTGTGCTGTAGGTTTTCTATGGTTTCCTGTTTTTCTAAAAAAAAAGGAAAGCAGCACAATGCAAAAGTTTGAGCACCCCAAGAGATTTGAGCTCTCAGATAACTTTTACCAAGGTCTCAGACCACAATTAGCTTGTTAGGGCTATGGCTTGTTCACAGTCATCGTTAGGAAAGGCCAGGTGAAACAAATTTCAAAGCTTTACAAATACCCTGACTCCTCAAACCTTGTCCCAACAATCAGCAGCCATGGGCTCCTCTAAGCAGCTGCCTAGCACTCTGAAAATTAAAATAAATGATGCCCACAAAGCAGGAGAAGGCTATAAGAAGATAGCAAAGCGTTTTCAGGTAGCCGTTTCCTCAGTTTGTAATGTAATTAAGAAATTGCAGTTAACAGGAACGGTGGAGGTCAAGTTGCGGTCTGGAAGACCAAGAAAACTTTCCGAGAGAACTGCTCGTAGGATTGCTAGAAAGGCAAATCAAAACCCCGTTTGACTGCAAAAAGACCTTCAGAAAGAATTAGCAGACTCTGGAGTGGTGTACACTGTTCTACTGTGCAGTGACACCTGCACAAATATGACCTTCATGGGAGAGTCATCAGAAGAAAACCTTTCCTGCGTCCTCATCACAAAATTCAGCATCAGAAGTTTGCAAAGGAACATCCAAACAAGCCTGATCCATTTTGGAAACAAGTCCTGTGGACTGATGAAGTTCAAATAGAACTTTTTGGCCGCAATGAGCAAAGATATGTTTGGAGAAAAAAACGTTCAAAATTTCATAAAAGGAACACCTCTCCAACTGTTAAGCACGGGGGTGGATCGATCATGCTTTGGGCTTGTGTTGCAGCCAGTGGCCCGGGGAACATTTCACCGGTAGAGGGAAGAATGAATTCAATTAAATACCAGCAAATTCTGGAAGCAAACATCACACTGTCTGTAAAAAAGCTGAAGATGAAAAGAGGATGGCTTCTACAACAGGATAATGATCCTAAACATTCCTCAAAATCCACAATGGACTACCTCAAGAGGTGCAAGCTGAAGGTTTTGCCATGGTCCTCACAGTCCCCCGACCTAAATATCATCAAAAATCTGTGAATAGACCTCAAAAGAGCAGTGCATTCAAGACAGCCCAAGAATTTCACAGAACTAGAAGCCTTTTGCAAGGAAGAATGGATGAAAATCCCCCAAACAAGAATTGAAAGACTCTTAGCTTGCTACTGAAAGCATTTTCAAGCTGTGATACTTGCCAAAGGGGGTGTTACTAAGTACTGACCAGGCAGGGTGCCCAAACTGTTGCTTTGGGCCCTTTTTCTTTTTTATCATTTTGAAACTGTAAAAGATGGAAATAAAAAAGTTATCTTGCTTAAAATATTAAAGAAACGTGTCATCTTTAACTTTATGCCTTTTGGAAATCAGGTTATCTGTTACTCGCTTAGTTATTCACAGTAACAGAAATTTTGACTGGGGTGCACAAACTTTTGCATGCAACTTTATACTCCATAGCCTTTTAGTTTAGGGCAAGTGACTAGAGAGGCACCTTAGAAGAAGAATGGTGTATTAAGCTGGAAAAGGCTACAAAAACAGTTTTAAAGACCTGAGTGTTCATCAGTCCACAGTAAGAGAAATTGTCTGCAAATGGAGGAAACTCTGTACATCCTGTAAAGATCACACTAAGAGCTCAATGTGCAATGGTGGAAGGGGTGAAAAAGAGTCCAAGGGTAACAGCAAAAGACCTGCAGAAATCACTAGAACTTGCTAAAGTCTCTGTTCATCAGAAAAATGGTGTTCATGGAAAAATACCATGAAGGAAACCACTGCTCTTCAAGAAGCTCATTGTTGCACATCTCAAGTTTGCAAACGATCTGTTTGCTCTACAACACTTCTGTAGACAGAGGAGACAAAAGTTGAACTTTCTGGCAGAAATGCACACCACTATGTTTAGAAGGAAAAGGACACTGCACACAAACCTCATTCCAACTGTGGAACATGGTGGAAGGAGCATCATGGTTCGGGCTGCTTTGCTGCCTCACAGCCTGGACAGCTTGCAATCATCGAGAAAACAATGAATTCAAGACATGTTACCAGAGAATGTCAGAGAAGCAAAAATAAAAGTTGGATAATGCAACAAAGCAACAATCTGAATCCATTAAACAATGGAATGGTTTAAAAAGAACAAAATTAGTGTTTTGCAATGTTTGAGTGGAAGTCCTGACCTTAATCCGATATAAATGCTGTGGAAGGGTCTGAAATAAGCTGTTCATGCAAGGAAGCCCACCAACATCGCAGAGCTGAAGCAGTTTTGTAGGGAGGAATGGTCTAAAATTCCTCCAAGCCAATGTGCAAGACTGATCTACGGTTACCAGGAACGTTAGGTTGAAGTTATTGCTGTACAAGGGGGTCACCTCAGTTACTGAAAGCAAAAGTTCACATAATTTTTTCCAACAAATATATGTAATGTTGGACAGTTATTCTCAATAAATACATGAACAAGTATGTTTTGTGTGTTACTAATTTAATTGTGTTCATTTTATCTAGCTTTAGGAATTACATGAAGATCTGATCATACTTTAGGCAGAAATAGGGTTCACTAATTTTCTAGCAATACTGTAGTCATCAGAGAGACTGTCATATACACTGAAATCCCACATCTCACAGGAGGAGCATTCCACTGCTCTGACTACCACACTACATGCATTTGTTATACTTCTCAAGCTTAATTTCTAGCCTGCACTTCTTCTGTCCTAAGCCTGTGGAGCTACAGCCTGACCACTCTAGAAGATCATGAGACTTTTAGATATAGGAGCAAAATTAGGCTATTTGGTCCATCAAGTCTACTCTTCTATTTTATCATGGCTGTTCCATTTCCCACTCAGCCCAAATCTCCTACCTTCTCCCTGTATCCCTTCATGCCCTGACTAATTAAGAATTAATCAACCCCTGCCTTAAATATACAGTACTTGAAGACTTGGCCTCCACAGCTGCCTATGGCAACAAATTCCACAGACTCCCCTCTCCCTAGCTAAAGAAATTCCTCCACAGTTCTGAACTACATGAATGTCCCTCTATTCTGAGGCTGTGCCCTCTGGTCTTAGACTCCACCACCATAGGAAACATCCACTCCATATCCACTCTATAGAAGCCTTTCAACGTTTGATAGGCTTCAATGAGATCCCTCCTCTCTATGCTAGTATCTTTCTTGTAATATTGTGTAATATAATTAACTTGTTAAGCAACCTCATGTGTAGCACCTTGTCAAAGGCCTGAAAATCCAAGTACTCCACATTCATTGATCCACCTTTGTCCATCCTGCTTGTTATTTCTTTAAATAATTCCAACTAATTTGTCTGCAAAACTACGCTGACTTCAGCCTATCTTGTCACGTGCCTCCAAGTACCCTGACACCACATCCTTAACAATCGACTTCAACACCCTCCCAACCAGAGGTCAGGCTGACTGAATCAAGATTGGAATCAGGCTTAATATCACCAGCATACATCATGAAATTTGTTAACTTTGCAGCAGAATTACGATGCAATACATGATAAATATTTTAAAAATTGATTTACATTAAATATATATATAATAATCAAATTAAGATAATTAGTGTTAGAACAGAAATTAAAAAAAGAGGTGATGCAGTGGAATCAGATGGCAGAGGGGAAGAAGCTGTTCCTGAATTACTGCATGTGTGCCTTCAGGCTTCTGTACTTCCTCATGGTAACAATGAGAAGAGGGCATGTCCTGCGTGGTGGGGGGTTTTAATGATGGACGCCGCTTCTTGGATACTACGGAGGCTCGTGCCCATATTGGAGCTGACTAATGTTACAAACCTCATCAGCTTACTTTGATCCACCCACCTTCGCCATACCAGACGCTGACGCAGCCTGCCAGAAAGCTCTGCTCAGTACATCTGTAGAAGTGACAGACCAAATCTCAAGCTTCTAATGAAATATAGCTGCTGTCTTTATAGTTGTATCGATATGTTGGGGCCAGGTTAGATCCTCAGAGATATTGACACCCAGCAACTTGAACTACTGACTCTCTCTTCTTCTGTTCCCTCTATGAGGATTGTTTTGTGTTCTCTAGTCTTATCCTTCCTGAAGTCCATAATCAGCTCTTTGATCTTCCTGTGCTGAGTGCTTGTTGCTGTGATGTCACTCAACTATCTGATATATCTTGCTCCTTCTCGTACGCCCTCTCATCACCAAATGGGATTCTGCCAACAATGTTTGCGTATCTATAGATAGCATGTGAGCTGTGTCTAACCACACATTCGTGCGTGTAGAAACAGAACAGCAGTGGTCTAAGCAGACAACGCTGGTGTTGGCGGTCAGTGAGGTGGAGATGTTATTACCGATCCGCACAGGTAGTGGTCTTCTGGTCAGGAAGTCGAGGATCAGTTGCAGGGGAGGTACAGAGGCCTAAGTTCTGTAACTTTTCTATCAGCACTGTAGGAATGATGGTGTTAGACACTGAGCCACAGTCAATAAACAGGTATTTGTACTGTCCAGGTGATCCAAGGCCACGTTGATGCCATTCAGAGCTATTATGCTGATGGGAAATTGTAGTGGGTCCAGGTCCTTGCTGAGGCAGGAATTGATGCTAATCATGACCAACCTCTCAAAGCATTTCATCACCATAGATGTGAGTGCTACTGGACAATGGTCATTAAGGCAGCTCACTCAGCTCTTCTTGGGCCCTGGTATAATTTTTGCCCTTTTGAAGCAGCTGGGTAAGTCCAACCATAACAGTGGAAGATTGAATACCCCCATCAGTTGGCTGGAGCAAGTTTTCAGTGCTTTGCTCGATACTCCATTCAGGCCTACCGCCTTGCAAGGGTTCACTCTCCTGATAGACGGTCTGATGTCGGCCTCCAAGGCAGAGACCACAAGGTCACTGGATGGTGCAAGGATCCCCAAACTTTGTTCTCCCTTTCAAAGTGAGCTTGTCTGGTGGTGAAGCATCGCAGCCATTCATGATGTCGGATTTTGCTTTGCTGGAAGTAATGGCCCGCAAAACCTGCCAGAGTTGACGGGCATCCAGTGTTGCCTCCAACTGCACCCGGAATTGTCTCTTAACTCTTGAGAGAGCCCTTTGCAACCATACCTGGTTTCCTTTTACAGACCTGGGTCACCAGACTTAAATGCAACAGTTCTAGCCCTTAGCAGACTATGAGCTCCTGATTCATGCAGAGCTTTTGGTTGGGAATGTACAGTAAGTTTTTGTAGGCACATACTCATCCACTTGGGTTATAATGACAAATTGACAAATGATGCACGCTCATCCAGACTTGAAGAAGACTCCCTGAATACATCCCAGTCTACCAATTAAAAACAGTCCTGTAAGCACGACTACGCCTCTCTTGTCCATACCTTCTCAGTCCTCACTACCGGTGCTGCAGTCTTCAGTCTCTTCCTATACTCAGGGAGTAGAAATACAGCCAGGTGATCAGCCTTCCCGAAGTGTGAGTGTGGAACAGCACTGTAAGTGCTCTACTGCTCTTGATGGAGTGTAGTTGTTGTCCAATATGTTGGTTCCTCTGGTACTACAAGTGATCTGTTGGTAACAATTATTTAGAGATGTTTTTCAAGCTGGCCTGGTTAAAATCTCCTAAAATGATGGGGAAGGCATCAGAATGTGATGATTCATGCCTGTTGATCACATCACTTATTTTGTCTAGAGCCCGATGGATATGGGCCTGAGGGGGAATGTACTCCGATACCAAAATGATCTTTGAAATCTCCCCTTGCAGGCAAAATGGCCGACACTTGATCGTGAGGTGTTCCAGGTCTGGTGAGCAGGATTGGGACAGCAGCACTATGTATACCACGAGGAACTGATCACGAAGCAAACCTGATGGCCGTCAGGTTTAAAAGTCTCAGCAGTGCTGTCTTGGCGGTGTATATTGAACCCGTCTGTTCGAATCTCTGTGTCCTGAATGAAAGGAGTTAATTAATATTCCATGAAACAAAAGACAGTGTTCCACCGGTACAGTACCCTAGCTCTGAGATCTTCAGTTTTATTTACCAGAGACTCTGTGTTTGCCAGCAAGATGGTTGGTACTGGGAGTCAAAAACTACCAGTGCAGCTACCTCTTTTCCGCCAACTTCTTAAGAGGACAGTACTATCTATTCCGTCGGTTTTATGCAGCAATAGGTATTTTAATCCAATTAAAGTGTCATGACTAACTGTACAAACCTTAGATGGAGTTGTGGTTGTCAGCTGTAGCAGGCTGAAACGGGGATATTTGGCCGTTTCCATCGAGCTGCCACATCATCACCTTAATTTGATGCACTGGAACTAGCCTATAGTTTCCTTTATTCTGCCTCTCTCCCTTCTTGAAGAGTGAAATTTTCTTGTTCTCCGGAACTATGTCAGAGTCCATTGATTCTTGAAAGAACATTACCAATGCCTCTACCAATGGCATTACCAATGGTCCAGGTGACTTATCTACCTTCAAAACTTTCAGTTTCTCTAACACCTTCTCCCTAGTAATGCCAACTACTGCCCCCTGATAGCCTTGAACTTCCAGCATTCTGTTACTGTCACAGCCACGGATTCATCAGCGCAGTAGATACGGCAATTATGCACGTGTCAGCTAATTATCATTTAACCATGATAGTATTTAACTCCATACTTGTCGTCGTAGTGCTTGTTGAGACTTGGACACAGCAACACTTTGCTGACTGTTTGCTGTCCGCCTTCCCTGAAACTTGGACTTTTGAGTCAACTGACTCTAATATTCGTTTAACATTTAGATTTTCTTTTCAGCTGTGGTGTAGGTTTCATTTTCCATTTGAGAGTTTTAGTTAATGGCCCTATTTGGCCGGGCGTTTATTGTTTTTTTTCCCCTGTAACACTGTTCGCACTAACATTTGTGAACTATCGACCCGCTTCAGTGTCTCTCACTCCGCACTTGGGCCATATTCACACTTGGTAACAGCTACTGTCTTCCACAGTAAAGAATGATGCAAAATACTTATTAGTTCATCTGCCATTTCCCTGCGCCCTGTTTCTACTTCTGCAGCGTTGTTTTCCAGTGGTCTCTCCAGTCTCACTTTTACACGTTATATCTGAAGAAACTTCTGGTATCCTCTTTAATATTATTGGCAACGTTACCTTTGCATTCCATCTTTTCCTTCCTTATGACTTTTTCAGTCTTCTTTTGGTTTTCAAAAGCTTCCCGATCCTCTAAATTCCCACTAGTTTTTGCTCTATTATATGCCCTCTCTTTGTATTTTATATTGGCTTTGACTTCTCTTGTCAATTATGTCATCCAGCCTTTAGAATACTTTTTCATCTTTGGGATGGATCTATCCTGTGCCTTTTGAATTGCTTCCAGAAATTCCAACCATTGCTGCTCTGCCATTATCCCTGCTAATGTTCCCTTCCAATCAACTCTGGCCAACTCCTCTCATGCCTGTGCAATTCCTCTTACTCCACTGTAAAACTGAAACATCTGACTTTAGCTTCTCCATCTCAAACTGCAGAATGAATTCTATCATATTGTGATCACTGGTCCCTAAGGGTTCCTTTACCTTAACCTCTATCATTAATTCTGGTTCATTGCAGAACATCCAATCCAGAATAGCTAATCCCCTTGTGGGCGCAGCCGTGAGCTGCTCTAAAAGTCAATTTCCAAATCCCTTCCCTCTTGAGCTTCACACCAATCTAATATTCCCAATCTACCTACATGTTGAAATCCCCCATGACTATTGTAACTTTGCCCTTTTGACATCCATTTTCTATCTCCCATTATAATTTGTTTCTTTGCTACTGTTGCTACCATCAAGTTTTTTTTACCCTTGCAGTTCCTTAGCTCTACCCAGAACCTTCCTCTCTACACCTATGTCACTTCTTTCTAATGATTTGTTTTTAATTTTTACCAACAAAGGCACCCCATCCCCTCTGCCTACCCACCTGTCCTTTTGATATAACGTTTTCCTTGGATGTTAAGCCCCCAGCTATAATCTTTCAGCCAACATTCAGGGATACTGTTCTACAAGCTCATCTATGTGATTCTGTGTACTGTGTGTATTCAGATGTAACATCTCCAGTCCTGTATTGATCATCCTTTTCAATTTTGTTCCCCCTTTACATTGCAATTCATTCAGTTCACTGGAACTTTGCCCTGTCGTCAGCTAGAGGTATCACTACACACTGTCTATCTTTGTAAACCAACTACCTCATCTCAGCCCTATCACTCCGGTTCCCATCTCCCTGCCAAATTAGTTTAAACCCTCCTGAACAGCTCTAGCAAAGCTTCCCGCAAGAATATTGGTTCCCATCAGCTTCTGGTGTGAGTCATCCATTTTGTAGAGGTCGTAGAAATAGATTCTAATGATCCAGAAATCTGAACCCCTGTCACCTGCACCAGTTCCTTGCCATCCTGTTCATACCCTTACCTTCAGAGATTGCTACCCTGGAGGACCTGCTTTTCAGCTCCCTACCTAACACTAAAATCTTCTTCGGGACTTCCTCACCTACATCATTGGAGGAAATATGTATCAAGACTTCTGGCTGCTAACCCTTCCCCTATAGAAAGCTGTGGACCCAATCCAAGATCCCTGATCCTGGCACCTGGGAGGCAACATACCAACTGGGTGTCTCTATTGCCTGCACAAAATGTTGTCTCTATTTCTTTAACTATGGACTTTCCTATCACTATTGCAGTCTCCTTCACCTCTCTTCTTTTCTGAGCCATGGAGTGAAACTCAGCGCCTCAGACCCTAACACTGCCCACTCACACAGTGGCGCTCCAATTACACCCTGCTTCTTTTTGTTGGTCCCTGCTAATTGTCTAAAAGATCGTTAAGATTGCAGCCCAACAAAAAGTTCTGGAAGCCCCCAAGTCTTTTTTAAACCTCAAACTGCCTCACCAACCAATGACTTCTCGCAATGATTACTGTCAACCAAAAGTCCCAACAGGCCACATTTTAATTCTAGAATGTAGAGTCCACAAGGAACTATCTCTAATTTACTCCGTGATTTCCCACTTCACAGACATCTGAACAAGCCCTGGTCATTTTTTAAGAATATAAGGATCTTTCTTTTTGGAGATATTTCTTTGAGATTTCATAACATTTCAGATTTGGTTAAGTACAGATATTTGAGGAGTTTAGAGGGCACTATGCCAAATTTGAGCAAATGGTGCTCACCATTCATGACGTAGATGAGTTGGACTGAAGGACCTGTTTCCAGTTGGTCATTAAGGATTTGCCTGACCTCTTTCCAACATTGTCAGTTGCTTTGTGAGATGAGAATGTATTCTTCCTTTTATTGATTTCTGGGGTTTAAATCTGAAAATTCACCATAAGAGCATCCTGTGGGATAAAGTATCTTACTGACAAAAGTCTGGGGTATCTATTTGATAGCTTCCAACTCCAGAGGATGTTGTCTGATTTACAGGTTTACTTGTCAATACCATGATATCATCTTGAACGGGATGTCTTGAGGTGTTACTGATGCTGTGTTACGTTTTGTACTCCACATAACGAGGTTCTTTGAAGGGCAAAGTGAAGCAGGATCTGTTGAATTGTCAGGTTTTGATTTGCAGCTGATGCCTGACCTTGGAACAAACACTGAAAAGGGAGTTCAAACCCAGACAAAAATGTGTTGTTTGCTGTTGCTGCTTCCTGAACTGCTACACTTTGGAACACTTCATGGAACTTTTGAGGATGGTTGCCAGACGTTAAAGGGAAGATAGATTTTATTTTCCTCATTTCAGCCTCTTGAGATCAACATTCTGATTAGCAGCGACGAGGTGCTTAGTTTTATATATTTTAAAATACATTTGGAATCTATCATCATTTACTTGGTGTAGGAAAATACTGGCTCAAGCACAATTTCAGAACAGTCAGTTGAGATTTCTGTTTACACAAGACTTTATTGCAGCAGTTGTGGGTTTTGGGTAGAATATGTCAATACCGGTAAAGTTTATTAACCATATCCATTTGGTGTTATTTCTGTGCAAAACGTCTATCTGGCCAGATTACAATTTAAGGGCAAACACGAGGAAATCTGAAGATGCTGAAAATTCAAACAACAACACACACAAAATGCTGGTGGAACACAGCAGGCCAGGCAGCATCTATAGGGAGAAGCGCTGTCGATGTTTCGGGCCAAGACCCTTCGTCAGGACTAACCGAAAGGAAAGATAGTAAGAGATTTGAAAGTAGTGGGGGGGAGGGGGAAATGCAGAATTGTAAATTTTGCCTGCTGTGTTCTACCAGAATTTTGTGTGTGTTACAATTTAAGGGGTTGTTCTGAATTTGTGTGGTTCCATTATGATACTTTCAAAGTATGGTCACAATAGTGATAGGAATCACCAGAGCCATTTTGTTACCAAGGACATTGTGAGAACAACCAAATTTGGAGTGATCTGGGAGAGGTCATTGTATATCAGTTACCCAAAATATACAGAGCAGGACTGGACCATCATAAACCATCAGGTGGGATCAACTTCACTGTATTGATTATCAGTTGCTGGTCGATCCCTTTCTCTGCAAATCAAACTGTCTCCTTAGAGTTTGCTGCACTCTATAGGCCAGCCAGCAGAGGTCATTCCACCATTGCCTCTAGTTGGTAATGTGCTTTTGGCTGCAAATTTCAGCATCATGGATGAAGATCTGTCTTCTGTCATTTGTGCTAAGGAGCAATGTGTTCAATGTCCAGCCTTTAACACAACTTGGAAAAATTGTGTTTGAAGACAATAGAACCAAATTTCAGGAGAGGGTAAAGCACAGCCACAGATCTCTTTCGTCACTTTGCAAGTGACATGGTCACTGTTCTATCCCATGTTAGCACGTGCTGAGGGCAGGTCCCCAGACCTGATTCATAGGCTGAGAAATGTTCCTCAATGCCTAGCCAGTTTTCTGTTTTGCAGTCACCTTCCGTCACTGGCTTAGATGCCATACCTTTCAACCAATCCTCTCATGCTTCTAAACCGCAGAAAAATCCGTAGGTGTCCAGGGAATGGCCTGGTTCTTAAACCCATGATTTCAGTAGGCCAGGGTAACATGGATTCAGAAAGAAAGATATATTTAAGGATGCCTGACCCAGTAATGGTGGAGATTGAACCCTTGTTATCAGTTTGAAGTGGGATGGATGCCTGACCCAGTAATGGTGGAGATTGAACCCTTGTTATCAGTTTGAAGTGGGATGCTACTCTTGGCCTATGCTTCAGAATTGAATTTTGCTATGCTTGAGTGATTCTGTTTAACTAGATGAAGCTCATCTTTCTGCACTCTATCACTCTGTGATACTTTGATGTGTAAAGCTTGCATTTGGAATTCCCATTGTATAAATTTGCTGTATATCACAATTCAAAGAACATTAATTAAAGGAAGAAATATCATTTAATGAAAATTTATGGTTTAAATCCTAACCCTAATGTCATTTAAAGGAAGTGGAGTACTTATTAAGTGTTATCATAGGAAACCCAGCATCCAATCTGCAAACATTATTTTGGTGATACTTTGAACATTCCTTTAAATGTACTGTTTACATAAGCTCTCTAATTTAGCCCACATTCATGCTTTGACTCAAAGTCAGTTCTATTAAAAAGCCATTCATTCTCTCTCCACAGATGCTGCCTGACCTGCTGAGAGTTTGCTGCTGTCTTTATCTTCATTGACCTTCATAAATCAGACAGGATGTTGTGTTGAAGTTGTATAGACATTGATGAGGCCTAAGCTGCAGTTTCGGTCACCTTCCTACAGGGGACCTAAATAGGGTTGAAGGAGTGGAGGGAAAACTTACAAGGATGTTGCCAGGTCTGGAGGACCTGAGGTATAAAGGAAGATTGAATAGGTTTGGACTTTATTTGTTAGAACATAGAAGACTGAGAGGCGATTTGATAGAGGTGTACAAAATTATGAGGGGTATAGGCAGGCTAATGCAAGCAGGCTTTTTCCACTGAGGTTGGGTGGGACTACAACCAGAAGTCATGGGTTAAGGGTGAAAGGTGAAAAGTTTGTGGAGAACAAGATGGAAAATTTCTTCACTCAGAGGGTTGTGAGATTGTGGAACGAGCTGCCAGTTCAAATGGTGCATACAAGCTCATTGTCAACATTTAAAAGAATTTTGGTTAGGTACATGGAGGGTAGGGGTATGGAGAGCTCTGGTCTTGGTGCAGGTTGATGGGAGTAGGCAGCTTAACTGGCTCAGCATGGAGCAGATGGGCAGAAAGGCCTGTTTCTGTGCTGTACTTTCCTATGACTCTATGACTGTAATACCCCAGTTATGCTCTAACTCTGTGCACTCTACCCCTCCCCTTCCACAGCGCACACTCTGCTCTTCCCCCACACACTGATCCTCCCACCTTCCCCACTCAGTATCTCTCGCCAACCCTTCCCAACTACATGTCGTCACCTCCAGTCTCCCATCACACACAGCATCCTCCAGCCTTCCTCATGCAACCTGCCCCTCTATCCTCTATTCTGCCCCTTCCCCTTGTATATATATCTCCCCCCTTCCCCGACACAATCTCCCACTCAATCCTCCCCCATGAACACTCTCTCCCATAGACACTAATCACCCAACACCCTCCCCATGCACAAACAGATCTCCACACACTCATAGCCTCCTACTGCTCCCATGAACTGCCCTCTAACAACTCCACCCTGAAAATACCCCCTTCCCTGAGCACACTGCCCCCATGCACCCTTCCTACTAACCCACCCACACACCCTCCCTTGTCCCCACACACACTCTACCCTTCCCCCACAAATGCTCCCCCTTCCCTCTCCCCATACGCACACTCCCCAATCCCCTTCATATTCACTCATGCTCCCTTTCACACATACTCCCCCTCCCTCACTGCTCTTACCTCTCCTCACCCCCCCCCCCCGTAGGCCCTCTCTCCTCTCCTTGCTCCCCACACTCTCCCTCAGCCCCATTCCTCTAACTCACTCTCCCCACACACTCCTTTCCCCTGCTTTCCATCACACACACTCCCTTCCCTCACCACTCTCTCATACACACCCCTTACACACTCTTCCCTCTTCCCCGCTTCTTTCTCGCCCACATGATCTTCAGACTCCAGAATGCCTGTGACACACCCTCTGCCACGTCTCAAATTGGCTCCAAACCAGTAGAAGAGAAACTGTTGGAAAAAGGCAGATTCTCGCTGGATCTGCCTACAGCACAGCTGCAATGTGTCAGACTTCCTGCCAGGCAGACGCAGCTCACAAGCACTGCACTGCTGGAGCCTTTTAGAAGGGCGAACGAACTGGAAAAAACCTCCTCATTGTGTTGAACATTTAAAAGTACTAGAAAGTCTAAGTCACAGTGTGATGTTCTGCTCTTAATTCATCCCAAACTGACACTTGTATAAAAATGATTAATGCTGCAGAAGCTGGAAATCCAGAACAACACACACAAAATGCTGGAGGAATTCAGTCCTGAAGAAGGGTCTCGGCTCGAAACGTAAATAGTTTATACATTTCCACAGATGCTGCCTGACCACAAGTCCCCCAGCATTTTATGTGTGCAACTTAGAGTCATAAGCATCAGAGAAAAGTACAGCTCAGAAACAGGCCATTTGGCCCATCTAGTCCATGCCAATCCGTTTAAACTGCCTACTCCCATCGACCTGTACCCAAACCATAGCCCTCCATACCCCTACCATCCATATACCGATCCACACTTCTCTTAAGTGTTGAAATCAAGTTTGCATGCACCACTTGTGCTGGCAGCTCGTTCTACACTCTCACTATCCTCTGAGTGAAGACGCTTCCCCAACATGTTCCCCTTAAACTTTTCACCTTTCACCCTTAACCCATGACCTCTGGTTGTAGTCCCACACAGCCCCACAATATAGTGCCACCCATATTGCAGGCACCCATCAGCGAGCATCCATCAGCGAGCACCCATCAGCGAACACCCATACAGCAAACACCCATACAGCAGGCACCCATACAGCAGGCACCCATCAGCGAGCACCCATACAGCAGTCACCCATATAGTGAACACCTATCAGTGAGCACCCATCACCGTTCAGTCTTATACGTTCCAAGGAATAAACTCATAACCTATTCAATCTTTCCATATAACTCTGCTTCTCCAGGCCTGGCAACATCCTTGTAAATTTTCCATGCACTCTTTCAGCTTATTTACATCTTTCCTGTAGGTAGGTGATCAAAGCTGCATACAATACTCCAATCACAAACTAAAGAAAACCTGCAGATGCTGGAAATCCAAGCCACACACACAAAATGCTGGAGGAACTCAGCAGGCCAAGCAGCATCTATGCTAAAGAGTACAGTCAATGTTTTGGGCATTTTGTGTGTGTTGCCCCAGTACTCCAAATTAGGCTTCAGCAATGTCTTGTACAACTTCATATAACATCCTATTTCCTGTACTCAGTTCTTTGATTTATGAAGGCCAATGTGCCAAAAGCTTTCTTTACGACCCTATCTACCCATGATGCCACTTTCAATGAATTATGGACCTGTATTCCCAGATTCCTTTGTTCTACCTTTGCACTCCTGCCTTTCACTGTGTAAGTCCGACCCTGGTTGATCCTATCGAAGTGCAACACCTCACACTTGTCTGCTTTAAAGTCCATCTGCCATTTTTCAGCCAATTTTTCCAGCTGGTCTAGATCCCTCTGCAAGCCATAATAGTCTTCCTCACTGTCTATTACACCCACAATCTTGGTGTCATCTGCAAATTTGTTATAGATGACGAACAGCAATAGACCCAGCATCAGTCCCTGCAGCACTCCACTAGTCACAGGCCTCCAGTCAGAGGCAACCATCTACTCTACTGTCCTGGCTTCTCCCACAAAGACATTGTCTAATCCAATTTACTACCTCATCTTGAATGCCAAGCGACTGAACCTTCTTGAGCAATCTCACATCTGGGACCTTGTCAAAGGCCTTGCTGAAGTCCATGTAGACAACATCTACTGTCTTGCCTTCATCAACTTTCCTGGTAACTTCCTCAAATCTCTGTAAGATTGGTTAGACATGACCTAACATGCACAAAGCCATGCTGACTCACCTTAGTCCCTGTCTATCGAAATAGTTGTATATCTGGTCCCTTAGAATACCTTCCAATAACCTTACCACAAATTATGTCAGACTCACTGGCCTATAATTTCCTAGTTTAATTTTAGAACAACATTGGCAATCCTTCAACCCTCCAGAACCTCACCTATCACTAAGGGTGATTTAAGTATCTCTACCGAGCCCCCTGCAATTTCTGTACTTTCCTTCCACAGGGTCCAAGGGAACACCTTGTCAAGCCTTGGGGATCTGTCCACCCTAATGTGCTTCAAGACAGCAAACACTTCCTCTGTAATCTGTATAGAGTACATGAAGTGATGTCATTCTGCCTTACTTCTATAGACTCCGTGTCTATCTCTTGAGTAAATAGAGATACAAAAAAATCCATTGAGATCTCCTCCATTACTTTTCTGATCTTCCAGATGACCAATTTTGTCCCTTACAATTGTTTTGTCCTTAACATATCTGTAGAATCCCTTAGAACTTTCGTTCACCTTGGCTGCTGAGGCAACCTCATGCCTCCTTTTAGAACTCTCGTTCACCTTGGCTGCTGAGGCAACCTCATGCCTCCTTTTAGCCCTCCTGATTTCTTTCACAAGTGTTTCATTGCACTTCTTATAGTCCATAAGCACCTCCTTTGTTCCTACCTGTGCATAGCTCCTTTGCACCACTCTATTTTCTTAACCAGGGCCTCAATATTTTCTGTAGGTTCTCTACACCTGTTATATTTAACTTTAATTCTGACAGGCACATGCAAGCTTTGTCCTCTCAAAATTTCACCTCTGAAGTCCTCCCACCTTTGCCAGAAAACAGCTCGTCCCAACCCACACCTGCCAGATCCGATCTGATGCCATCAAAATTGTCCTTTCTCCAATTTAGAATCTCAACACACATATTTACTTTGAAACTAATGACATTGTGTTCACCTAGACAAACTTCTGTGTGTTGATTAAGGAACTTTCTCTGAACGCATTTGACAAACTTCATCCCATTTAGTCCTTTTACAGGTGGTTGTTGGGCTATTCTGAGGTAATGGGTTGGGGGGGGGGGGGTGAGTCACAGGATGGCTCTTGGTGCAGAGCAAGTATGTACAAGGCAGATCTATCTGATTTGGTTGAGTCTTTTGAGGTGGTGCTGAGGGTGATCAATCAAGGTAGAGCATCAAATATTGTCTATATGAGTTTTAACAGGGTCCTTCAATGGAAAGTAAGGTGAATGGAATCCATGGTGACTTGACTGTTTGGCTTGTCCATGGAAGACAGGGTAATTGGTTGATGGAATTTATTCACTCTGCTGTTTTAGAGGTAGAAGATAAAGTCAAATGTTCCAATATTATACTGGAGTAAGGTGAATTACAGAGGCATAAGAGAGGAGTTGGCCGAAGTTGGACACTATCAGGGATGATGGCAGAGCAGCAATGGCTGGACTTTCTGGGAGCAGTTCAGAAGGACAGGATAGATAAATCCTAAAGATGAAGAAATATTCTAAAGGGAGGATGAGGCCACCATAGAGGACAGAGGAATTCAAAGATGGTATAAATGCAAAAGAGAGGGCATAAAATGGAGCAAAAATTAGTGGGAAGCTAGATGATTGGGAAGCTTTTAAAAACCAACAGAAGGCAACTAGTCTATAATATCAAATAGAATATAATCTTTTTTCAAAGATATAAAGAGCAGTAGAGGCGAAAGTGGATATTGGACAGCCAGATAATGATGCTGCAGAGGTAGTAATGGGGGACGAAGAAATGGCAGATGCACATAAATATTTTGCATCAGTCTTCACTGTGGAAGATACCAGCAGTATGTCAGAAATTTGAGAATGTCAGGGGACAGAAGAGAGTGTAGTTGCTATTATATAGAAACATAGAAAACCTACAGCACAATACAGGCCCTTTGGCCCACAAAGTTGTGCTGAACATGTCCATTCCTTAGAAATTACTAAGGAGAAGGTGCTTGGGAAGCTGAAAGATCTGGAAGATAAGTTACCAAGACTTGATGGATTATACCCCAGGGTTCTGAAAGAGGTGGCTGAAGTGATTGTGGAGACATTAGTAATGATCTTTCAATAATTACTAGATTCTGGAATGGTCTGGAGGACTGGGAAATTGCAGATGTCACTCCATTCTTTAAGGGAGGCAGACCAGTTTGATTTTAGTGGTTAGGAAGATGTTGGAGAAAATATACTAGCATGGATAGAAGATTGGCTGAATGACAGAAGGCAGAGAGTAGGAATACATAGGGCCTATTCTGTTTGGCTGCTGGTTACTAATGGTGGTCTTCAGAGGTCAGTATTGGGGCTGCTTCAGTTCATGTTATATGGCAGCAATTTGGATGACAGAGTTGATGGCTTTGTGGCAAAATTTTTCAGATAATATAAAAATAAGTGGAGGAGCAGGTAGCATTGAGGAAGCAGGGAGTCTGCAGAAGGATGTAGACAGATTGGGAGAATAGGCACAAAAATTGTATGGAAGTGCTTGATCATGTACTTTGGTAAAAGAAATGAAGGCATAGAATGTTTTCTAAATGGTGAAAAACTTCAAACATCAGAGATTTAAAGGACTTAGTAGTCCTCGTGCAGAATTCCCTAAATGTTAACTTGCAGATTGGGTCGGTGGTAAGGAAGGGAAATGCAATGTTATTCATTTGGAGAGGGCTAGAGTATAAGGGCAAGGATGTGATGCTGAGGCTTTATAGGACATTGGTTAGACTGTACGTGGTTTATTGTGAGCAGTTTTGGGCCCTTTATGCTGGCATTAGGAAAGATTCAGAGGAGATTCATGAGAATGATTCTGAATGAAAGGGTTAATGTATGAAGACGATGTCTCTGGGACTGTACTTGGAGTTTAGCAGAATGAGGGGAATCTTATTGAAACCTATCAAATATTGAAAGGCCTCTGTAGAGTAGGTGGGTGTGGAGAGGATGGTCAAGGGCCAGATGGCACAGCCTCAGAACAGAGCACGGCTTTCCAACCCAGGATCCATCACATGAGAACCCTGGAATAGAGGGGCAAAACAGATATGAGTAATTTATTTAGCCAGAGAGCAGTGAATCTGTGGAATTCAGTGCCACAGATGGCTGTGGAGGCCAAGTCATTGAGTGGAGGTTGACAGGTTCTAGTCAAGTCTAGTCAAAGGTTAGAAGAAGACGAGAACAGGATTTAGAGGGGTAATAAATCAGTCTCGCTGGACCAAGGGGCCTAATTCTGCTATTGTATCTTATGGGAATTCTAGTCAATATGTGGAAAGTCAAAATCACCTACTATGTTTCCTTCAGCAGTCTGTGATCTCTCTTCAAATTTGTTCCTCTAAATCCCTCGGACATAGCCCATTAATGTGGGCATACCTTTCTTATTTCTCAGTTCCACCATTAAAGCCATACTGGATGAGTTCTACTGTCTACCCTGACTGAGCCCTGGCATGACATGTTCCTTGACTAGTAACGCCACCCACCCTCCTCCTTTCATCCCTCCCTCTCCTTTGCATCTAAAACAATGGAACAATGGGATACTGTACTGAGTCCAGTCCTGCAACCATCTCACTAATGGGTACAATATCATAATTCCAGGTGTTGGTCCATACCCTGAGCTCATCTGCCTTCCCTACATTGAAATATAGACAGCTCAGGATATTACTCACACAATGCTCAACCTTTTGACTCCTGACTTTGTCTGAGGTCTTAACAGTATCTCCACTAACTGATCTTTACATGGGGAAGACAGACATGCAGAAAGAGAGAGTGAGGGGGAGAGAGACAGTTCTTGGGGGAAGGGAAGAGCAGTGTTCATCACGGAGGGGGCTGTGTCGAGGAGAGTGTGTCAAGGACAATGTGCATGGGATGGGGGAGGTGGAGGAGGATTGTGATTGTGGAAGGAAGGTTGGAGATTGTAGAATGTCTGTTGCGAAATTATGGGTGGAGATAGTAAGTGTTAGAGTGTGTATAGGGGAGTGTGTTGGCACGTTACCAAGTAGTTAAGGCATTCGTCTAGTGATCTGAAGATCACTAGTTCAAGCCTTGGCTGAGGCTGCCTGTGTGTCCTTCAGAAAGGCACTTAACGACATTACTCTGCCAAGCTGTATAATGCCCTTCCCTTGGAGAACATCGTGGTGTGGAGAGGGGAGACTTGCAGCATGGGCGGAGGGGGGCGTGTATCCATGGGGGGGAGGGGAGAGAGGGGTTTGTCCATGGGGGAGGGGAGAGAGGGGCGTGTATCCATGGGGGGGAGGGGAGAGAGGGGTGTGTCCATGGGGGAGGGGAGAGGGGGGAGTGTGTCCATCGGGAGGGGAGAGGGGGGAGTGTGTCCATGGGGGGAGGAGAGAGGGGGGAGTGTGTCCATGGGAGGAGGGGAGGAGAGAGGGGGAGTGTCTATGGGGGAGGGGAGAGGGGTGTGTGTCCATGGGGGAGAGGGTGGAGTGTGCATGGTGGAGGGGAGTGGGGGGAGTTTGTCCATGGAGGAGGGTAGAGGGGGTAATGTGTCCATGGGGGAGGGGAGAGTGGGTGTTTGTATATGGGGGCAGGGTAGAATCTGTCCATGGGAGAGGGTCTAGTGTATCCATGGAGTAATGGAGAGGGCGTGCATGTGGAAGGGGAGTGTGAGTGTGGGGGATGAGGTGGAGTGAATGTCTATGACGGAGAGGAGAGAACTTGGGGGTGGGGAGTATTAACGGGTCATTTGCAAGGTCCAAAGGATCCATGTTTTTCTGAACATGTTTTTTTTAACAACACGTCAGCCTGTTGAAATGAGATAGGACATCCTTTGAACAGTGTTGCTGCAATCCCTCTGTTTCAGTGTTACTGGAACTGAAGAACTGACTGGTGACCTCATGATGGGAATAGGAAGCAGGGCAGCCCTGGACTAGTCCAGACTGGTTGATCAATGGCGGAGAGTCAGGAGCATTAAATCCCTGGCAGTTTACATATCGGATGACTGTCCTGGGCCCTGTGCATCGACTGAATCATCAGGAAAGTGTACCATTTTCTTAGGTGGTTAAGGAAATTCAGCTTGTCATTAAATACTTTAACAAACTTCTACAGATACACTGTTGAAAGTATTTGGACTGGTTGTATCATGGTCCACTACAGCAGTTCCAATACACAGCAAGGAAAGAAGCTACGGAGAATGGTGGACTCTGCCCAACACATCATGGATATATCCCTCCCTGTCTCTTCTACCAGAGGCACTGTCTTCAGATGGTGGCATTTATTTACAGAGATACCCACCACCCAGATGGCATCAGGCAAGGGGTACCAAAGCCTAACGTGTCACACTGCTGCTTCCTTTCAGCCTTTCAAAGGAACAACACTAATTAAAACAGTTTAATACTATGACCATTTTCATCTTTTTGCACTAAAATAGATTTTATTTCTGCCATCTTCAACAGTATCCCACCATTAAACAGATATTTACCTTTCCTCTGCTCTCTGATTTCTGCAGCGATGCTCTCTGCATGGCCCCCTTGTCCACTTGTTCCTCCCGGCACATACCTTTGCAAGTGGTACAAGTGCTACATCTGCCCATACACCTTCTCCCTCATCACTGCCAAACAGTCATTCCAGGTGAGCCTGTCCCTTGACCATTTCACATTACTGCCTCCACAGTGCTGTTGAGGAAGGAGTTCCAGAATTTACACACAGGAAATGTAGAGGAGGCCTGGCCCAAAAGTAGAGCAGTGGAGATGATTCAGAGGTCAGTGATAACTTTGTTAATCAGCCACAAATAACAAGAAATGAAGGGCCACAAAATAAGAGAGGACAGATACTAATCTCACAGTCAACAAGGTAACTGTAGGCTAGGAGCACCTGGTTGAGGCTGGCTGGTTCAGTGAGTGATCAATGATGTGGATGAGAGCTGGGTTTAAATAGGTTGCAGGTGATGAGTTGGAAATAAATGGCAGGTGATGCCTGTTTGCTGGGTGGAGACTGGGAGGTGCCTGCCTGTGCGGGCCAACAGAGATGCACACATGTCAGTTTGGTGTGTGACCATGGAAGACAGGACTAGGAGAACAGCCATTTTCCCCTTTTTTCTGCTCTTCCAGTCAATGGTTGATCATAATTTGTGCCTTGTAATAGTCTTCTCCCCTTGTTCCCTTTGGCATGAGGAAATATATCCACGTGCCCTCTGGACACATGTTATGACTTTGCCTTGAATGCTTCCTGTGGAGCAGAATTCTACAGGGTTACCACCCTCTGAGTGAAGACTCCTCTCCAAATCTCAGTTCTAAATGGCAGATTCAATACTTGTTATTGGTAGTATCCTCCTTGTATCCAGTCTGTCTCATCCTGCTAGAATATTATAGCTTTGAGTTGCTTTCTCTGTTTTTTGAACGTCAGGGAGTGACCCATTCTCTACTGACGCCAGTCTTAACCAATGCAGTAAACCTTTGTTACACTCCATCTCAGATAAAGAATCAGAATCATGTTTATTATCACCGGCATGTGTTGTGAAATATGTTAGCAGCAGCAGTTCAATGCAATACATAATCTAGAATATGTATATTGAGTAGATTAAAAATCGTACAAAAACAGAAATGATATATATTAAAAAAGTGAGGTAGTGTCCACAGGTTCAATGTTCATTTAGGAATCGGATGGCAGAGGGGAAGAAGCTGTTCCTGAATCACTGAGTGTGTGCCTTCAGGCTTCTGTATCTCCTACCTGATTGTAACAGTGAGAAAACGACATGTCCTGGGTGCTGGAGGTCCTTAATAATGGACGCTGCCTCTCTGAGACATTGCTCATTGAAGATGTCCTGGGTACTTTGTTGGCTAGTACCCAAGTTGGAGCCGACTAAATTTAAGAACCTCTACAGCTTCTTTTGGTCCTGTTCAGCAGCTGCGCCCGCATACCAGACCCTGGTGCAGCCTGTCAGAATGCCCTCCATGGTACAGCTATAGAGTTTTTGAGTGTTTTTGTTGACATACCAAAATTACTTTAAACTCTTAATGAATTATAGTCACTGTCTTGCCTTCTTTATGGCTACATTGATATGTTGGGATCAGGTCAGGTCTTCAGAGATCTTGACACCCAGGAACTTGAAACTGTTCACTCTCTCCATTTCTGATTCCTCTTTGAGGATTGGTATGTGTTCCTTTGTCTTACCCTTCCTGAAGTTCACAGTCTTACTGATATTGAGTGCAAGGTTGTTGCTGTGACACCACTCCACTGGTTGGTGTATCTCATCTCCATCTGAGATTCTACCAACAATGGTCATATCATCAGCAAATTTATAGATGGTATTTGAGCTCTGCCTAGCCACACAGTCATGGGTATAGAGAGAGTAGAGCAGTGGGCTAAGCACACACCCCTGAGGTGCACTGGTGTCGATCATCAGCAAGGAGGAGATGTTATCGCCAATCTGCACAGATTGTAGGTTCCGGTTAGGAGGTCGAGGATTCTGTTAAAGAGGGAGGTACAGAAGCCTAGGTTCTGTAACTTATCAATCAGAACTGGAGCTGCAGCTAAAACTCCACATGGGCTCTCAGCAACACCTTACACAACTTGTTCATTAAAATGTTTCACCAGAAATTCATGCTTTTGGATGGAGCGGAGGTACTCAATGAAGCAGTCCCCCAATTTACGACAGGTCTCAGTTACACAGAAGAGGCCAAATCAGGAGCACCGGACACAATAAATTCACAGGTGAGATGTTGCCTCACCTGGAAGGACTGTTTGGGGCTGTGATTGGAAGTGAAATAGGATGTCAATGGGATGGAATATAAGCTGTTGATTCTCCATCCTGATTTGCAGCTGATGCCCTTTGGTACATAAAGGAAAATGAGGAGATGATTGACAGGAGCTATGGGGTGATGGTCACCCCCATGTTGCAGGAGGAAGGTAGCTGGGTATCAGGAGAAGGAAAGGGAATAGGTTGACAGAGCTAAATATCCTGTAGCCTTTTCCCTCAATATTAATCTTTGGATACCACTGGGCAGGATAGTGGGAGGGGTGGGGGAGCTGGTCATCCTAACAAGGAAAAGCTGGTATGATCAGGTCTCTGGCACTGTCTGGCTTTGTGGTTCAGAAGTAAAGGGGAACAGAAGGGGAATGTATAAGTAATAGGGGATTCAGTAGTTGGAGAAGCAGATAGAAGGTAGAGGATTGAGAAGCTTTAAAAAAACCAACAGAAGGCAACTAAGAAAGTAAATGAGAAGGTATAAATGGAATACGAAAGTAAGCTTACGAGTGATATTAAAGCGAATTCAAGAGTTTCTTCAGATACTGTGGTAAACCATGTATACCTGTCTAGACATGCCCCTCTGCTGACTGCTCCTGTGTTTCCTCCCACAGACCCCTGTATAAAGGTGATTGGGGGCACTGCTCCTCCCTCAGTCTTCAACATGGTCGTGCCTGTTTTCGCTGTTAATAAAAGCCTATCATTTTGTACTCTACTTCCAGTCTCCTAGAGTTATTGATAGCGCATCAGATACTTAAAGGGTAAAGGAGAGGAAAAGTTGGATATTGGACAGCTGGAAAACGATGCTGCAGAGGACAAGGAAAAGGCATACGAACTGAATAGGTATTTGCATCAGTTTTCACAGTGGAAGACACTAACCATTTTGAGGAAGTTCCAGTTGTCGGGGATCACGAGGTGTGTGAAGTTACCATAACCAGAGAGAAGGTTCTTGGGAAACGGAAAGGTCTGAAGGTAGATAAGTCACCTTATTAGGGTACGTGATAAAACAGGAAGTGGGGGTGCCTCAAAGGAAAATCTTACATGACAGATCTGTTGGAATTGTTTGAAGAAATAACGAGCAGGATAGACCGAGGGTAATTGGTTGATGTCCATCAGCAATGTTTCAGATTAGGTCCACAACGTTCTAAAGGGGGAGGGTAAATCGTAGTACAGATTGGTGTCAACAACATAAGTAGGAAAAGGGATGAGGTCCTGAAGAAAGAATATGGGAGCTAGGTAGAAAGTTAAAATGTAGGACCTTAAGGGTAGTAATCTCTGGATTGCTGCCTGTGTCATGCAACAGTGAAGGTAAGAATAAGATGATTAATAATTGGTGGCTGAATAATTGGTATAGGGGGCAAGGTTTCAGGTATGTGAATAATTGGGATCTCTTCTGGGGAAGGTATGACCTGTACAAAGAGAATGAGTTGCACCTGAACTGGGGGGGGGGGATCAACTTGTGGGCATGTTTGCTAACTCCTGGGGAGGGTTTAAGCCAACTTGGAGGGGAATGAATCCCGGATTGATGGGGCATTTGGTATACAAGTGGATGCAGTGTTCAGTTAACTTAAAAAGATGGATATGCAGATGATGCAGCAAAATTGTAGTCTTTGTGTCTTTAATTACTTTCAATAGTAGATTCAAAAGTTCAGCAGTTTGAAATAGTGAGGATAAAGTAAAAGTAGAGGTTATGAATGTCTCCACAATAAAAAATAAATAATAAATAAAATGACAAAAATATAGAAAAATATAAGAATTTAACTTCTAATAAAATGGGGACAAATTTGAAAAGTTGAATAGAGGACTGAAGGTGTTACATTAAAATACACACCGTATACAGAATAAGATAGATGATCTTGTATTGCCGCTAAAGAATGACAGGTATGACATTCATAACTGAGTCAAGGCTGAAAGAAGTTGGGAACTTAATGTCTAAGGATACAAATTGTATCAAAACAACAAGCAGATAGGCAGATATAGGATCTTAAGATGTAAAATCCTTATGAGTAGAATTAAGCTCACAATAGTTCAGAAGACCCTATTGGGAGTTATATGCAGACCTCTGAACAATAGCCAGGATCTTATTGAATTGACAAATCTTATTGAATTTTTTGAAGAAGTTACGAGGAAAGTTGACGACGGTAAGGCAGTGGATGTTGTCTATATGGACTTCAGTAAGGCCTTTGACAAGGTTCCGCATGGAAGGTTAGTTCGGAAGGTTCAATCATTAGGTATTAATATTGAAGTAGTAAAATGGATTCAACAGTGGCTGGATGGGAGATGCCAGAGAGTAGTGGTGGATAACTGTTTGTCAGGTTGGAGGCCAGTGACTAGTGGTGTGCCTCTGGGATCTGTATTGGGTCCAATGTTGTTTGTCATATACATTAATGATCTGGATGATGGGGTAGTAAATTGGATTAGTAAGTATGCAGATGATACTAAGGTAGGTGATGTTATGGATAATGAAGTAAGTTTTCATAGCTTGCAGAGAGATTTAGGTCAGTTAGAAAAGTGGGCTGAACGATGGCAGATGGAGTTTAATGCTGATAAGGTGAGGTGCTACATTTTGGTAGGAATAATCCAAATAGGACATACATGGTAAATGGTAGGGCATTGAAGATTGCAGTAGAACAGAGTGATCTAGGAATAATGGTGCATAGTTCCCTGAAGGTGGAATCTCATGTGGATAGGGTGGTGAAGAAAGCTTTTGGTATGCTGGCCTTTATAAATCAAAGCATTGAGTATAGGAGTTGGGATGTAATGCTAAAATTGTACAAGGCATTGGTGAGGCCGAATTTGGAGTATTGTGTACAGTTCTGGTCACCGAATTATAGGAAAGATATTAACAAAATAGAGAGGGTACAGAGAAGATTTACCAGAATGTTACCTGGGTTTCAGCACCTAAGTTACAGTGAAAGGCTGAACAAGTTAGGTCTTTATTCTTTGGAGTGTAGAAGGTTGAGGGGGGACTTGATAGAGGTATTTAAAATAATGAGGGGGATAGATAAGAGTTGACGTAGATAGGCTATTTCCATTGAGAGTAGGGGAGATTCAAACAAGAGGTCATGATTTGAAAGTTAGGGGGCAAAAGTTTAAGGGTAGCACAAGAGGGAATTTCTTTACTCAGAGAGTGGTAGCTGTGTGGAATGAGCTTCCAGTAGAAGTGGTAGAGGCAGGTTTGGTATTGTCATTTAAAGTAAAATTGGATAGGTATATGGACAGGAAAGGAATGGAGGGTTATGGGCTGAGTGCAGGTCAGTGGGACTAAGTGAGAGTAAGCATTCAGCATGGACTAGAAGGGCCGAGATGGCCTGTTTCCGTGCTGTAATTGTTATATGGTTATATGGATATAGGGTACTAAATACAATGGGAGATTAAAGGGCAATGTTATGATAGTCATCAGGGGTTTTAATATGGAGATAGAGTGGAAAAATCAGGTTGGTGCTGGATCCCAAGTGAGGGAATTTGTAGAATGCTACAAGATGGTTAGATGAGCCCATTAGATAAAAGTTAATTCTCTATTGGGAGTTGTGTAATGAACCAGATTTGATTAGGGAATTTAAAGTAAAGGAACTCTTAGGAGCCAGTGATCATAATATGATGGAATTCACCTGGCTGTTTGAGATGGAGAAGCCAAAATCAGATACGTATCAATAGACAATAGACAATAGACAATAGGTGCAGAAGTAGACCATTCGGCCCCTCGAGTCTGCACCGCCATTCTGAGATCATGGCTGATCATTCACTATCAATACCCAGTCCCTGCCTTGTCCCCATATCCCTTGATTCCCCTATCCATCAGATATCTATCCAGCTCCTTCTTGAAAGCATCCAGAGAATTGGCCTCCACCGTCTTCCGAGGCAGTGCATTTCACACCTCCACAACTCTCTGGGAGAAGAAGCTCTTCCTCAACTCTGTTTTAAATAACTGACCTCTTATTCTCAATCCATGCCCTCTGGTACTGGACTCTCCCAACATCTGGAACATATTTCCTGCCTCAATCCTATCAAATCCTTTAATTATCTTAAATGTTTCAATCAGATCCCCTCTCAATCTCCTCAATTCCAGCGTGTACAAGCCCAATCTCTCCAATCTCTCTGCGTAAGACAGCCCTGCCATCCCAGGAATCAACCTAGTGAATCTACGCTGCACTTCCTCAATTGCCAGAATGTCCTTCCTTAAACCTGGAGACCAAAACTGTACACAATATTCCAGGTGTGGTCTCACCAGGGCCCTGTACAAATGCAAAAGAACATCCTTGCTCTTGTATTCAATTCCCCTTGTAACAAAGGCCAACATTCCATTTGCTCTCTTCACTGCCTGTTGCACTTGCTCATTCACCTTCATTGACTGGTGAACTAGGACTCCTAGGTCTCTTTGCATTTCTCCCTTACCTAACTCGACATCGTTCAGACAATACTCTGCCCTCTTGTTCCTGCTTCCAAAGTGGATAACTTCACATTTATTCACATTGAATGACATCTGCCAAGTATCTGCCCACTCACTCAGCCTATCCAAGTCTCCCTGTATTCTCCTAACGTCCTCTTCGCATGTCACACTGCCACCCAGTTTAGTATCGTCAGCAAACTTGCTGATATAGTTTTCAATGCCCTCATCTAAATCATTGACATAAATCGTAAAGAGCTGTGGTCCCAATACAGAGCCCTGTGGTACCCCACTAGTCACCTCCAGCCAGTCTGAGAAACACCCATTCACTGCTACCCTTTGCTTTCTATCTGCCAACCAGTTTTCTATCCATGTTGAAACCCTGCCCCCAATGCCATGAGCTCTGATTTTACTCACCAATCTCCTATGTGGCACCTTATCGAATGCCTTCTGAAAATCTAGGTACACAACATCTACTGGCTTACCCTCATCTAACATCCTTATTACACCCTCAAAAAACTCCAACAGATTAGTCAAGCATGATTTGCCCTTGGTAAATCCATGCTGGCTCGGCCTAATCCTATTTCTGCCATCTAGATGTGCCACTATTTCGTCCTTAATAATGGACTCAAGCATCTTCCCCACGACTGACATTAGGCTAACAGGGCGATAGTTCTCCGTTTTCTCCTTCCCTCCCTTCTTGAAAAGTGGGACAACATTAGCCACTCTCCAATCTTCAGGAACTGATCCTGAATCTAAGGAACATTGGAAAATGATTACCAATGCATCCGCAATTTCCTGAGCCACCTCTTTTAGAACCCTCGGATGCAGACCATCTGGACCCGGGGATTTATTAGCCTTCAGTCCTACCAGTCTACTCATCACAGTTTCTTTCCTAATCTCAATCTGTCTCAATTCCTCTGATATCTTATGACCCTGGCCCATCCATACATCTGGGAGATTGCTTGTGTCCTCCCTGGTGAAGACAGATCTAAAGTATGCATTAAATTCTGTTGCCATTTCCCTGTTTCCCATAACAATTTTTCCCAATTCATTCTTCAAGGGGCCAACATTGTTCTTAACTATCTTCTTTCTCTTCACATAGCTAAAAAAGCTTTTGCTATCCCCTTTTATATTCCTGGCTAGACTGAGCTCATACCTGATTTTTTCTCTCCGTATTGCTTTTTTAGTTAAGATCTGCTGTTCCTTAAAACTTTCCCAATCATCTGTATTCCCACTCATCTTAGCCCTGTCATACTTCTTTTTCTTTAATGCTATACAATCTCTGACTTCCTTTGTCAACCACTGTGGCCCCTTCCCCCTCTTTGAATCCTTCCTTCTCATTGGAATGAACTGCATTTGCATCTTTTGTATTATGCCCAATAATATCTGCCACTGCTGATCCACTGTCTTTCCTGCCAGGGCATCCGCCCATTTAACTTTGGCCAGCTCTTCCCTCATGGCTCCGTAGTTTCCTTTATTTAATTGCAACACTGACACCTCTGATCTGCCCCTATCCCTCTCAAATTGTAGATAAAAACTTATCATGTTATGATCACTACTTCCTAATGGCTCCTTTACTTCAAGATCACTTATCAATTCCTGTTCATTACACATCACCAAGTCCAAAATAGCCTCGTTCCTGGTTGGCTCAAGCACAAGCTGTTCCAAAAATACATCCCTTAGACATTCCACAAACTCCCTATCCTGGGGTCCAGCACCTACCTGATTCTCCCAGTCCACCTGCATCAGTATGACAATGGAGTAAAGGAAACTACAGAGGCATGAGAGAGAAGCTGGCCAAAGATGACTGGAAGGGAACACTCGCAGGAATGATGGAAGAACACCAATGGCTAGAATTTTTGGGAACAATTCAGAAGGTGCAGGAATAATGCATACCAAAAAAAAAACAAGCATTCTAAAGGGAGGATAAGTCAACTGGATGACACGGGAAGTCAAAGACAGCATAAAAGATATTGACAGGATATTCAATATAGCAAAAATTAGCAGGAAGCTAGAGTATTGGGAAGTTTTTAAAATGAATAGAAGGCAATAAAAAACCAATAAGGAGGGAAAAGATGAACTATGAAAATAAGCTAGCCAATAGTATAAAAGTGAATACCTGAAGTTTTTTTCATATATGTGAAGAGAAAAAGAGAGGCAAGAGTGGATATTTGACCACTAGAAAATGATACTGGAGAGGTAGTAATGAAGGACAAAGACATAGTGGATGAACTCAAGCTCAATAAGTATTTTGCATCAGACTTCATGGTGGAAGATACTAGCAGTATGCCAGAAATTTGAGAGTGTCAGGGGGCAGAAATGTGTGTAGATGCTATTACTAAGGAGAAGGTGTTAGGGAGGCTTAAAAATCTGAAGGTAGATAAGTCACCCGGACCAGATGGACGACATTCCAGGGTTCTGAAAGAAGTAGATGAAGAGATTGTGGAAGCTTTAGGAATGATCCTTCAAGTATCAATAGATTCTGGATTGGCTCTGGAGGACTGGAAAATTATAAATGCCACTCCACTCTTTAAGAAGATAGGGAGGCAAAAGGGCAGAAGTTACAGGTCAGTAGCCTAACCTCAGTGGTTGGTAAGAAGTTATCATCGTGGCGATCCCTTGAGGTCGGGGATAATGCTCTTTGTTCCATTGATCTATCACAGAGCCTGAGTGTGTATTTGTTTAACATGTACTTGATGTTGTACTCCAAGAAGCTCATGATACTTCACAAATCAACCAACTGATTCCAATGGCATGGAAACCACGATGATTGAAGCTGATGGATTTGTTGCAGCCTTCATTTGCCTTCAAAGCCGTTGATTTCGGAGTAACTTCATCCTCCTGTTCCACCGTTGAGGTTTTGGTTGGGTTGTTCTTTGTCAGGGACTTCACCCTTGACCTTACCGCCATGGGCGACCCTACCAGAAGAATAGCTCCAGATGGGATCGCTCTTGGGATCTCAGGACCACGCAAACTTCACCACGACATGGTGACGATCCACGGAGAAGAGTGTCCATTATTAAGGATGAGTTTTTGGGGTACTTGGAGGCACCAGATACAATGGGCCAAATTTCCTTAAGGGGAAATGTAGCCCGACAAGTCCATTGGAGTTCTTTGAGGAAATAACAGGCAGGATAGACAGTGGGTGTTGTTTACTTGGTTTTTCAGATGACCGTTGACAGGGTACTGCATATGAAGCTGTTAATCGAGATAAGAACCCATGGTATTACAGGAAAGATACAAGCAAAGATAGGAAATTGGCTAATAGCGGGCTGGAGGCAAATAGTGGGAATAAAAGGGACTTTTTCTTGTTAGCTGCTGGTGACTAGCTGTTCCACAGTGGTCGGTGCTGGAAACACCATTTTACGTTATACGTCAGTGATCTAGATGATGGAATTGGTAGCTTGCGGCCAAGTTTGTGATAGATGCAAAGTTAGATGCAGATGCAAACAGTGCTGAGGAAGCAGGGAATCTGGGAAAGGATTTAGAGAATGGGCAAAAAGGTTGCAGATGGAGTACAGTGTAGGGAAGTATGTGGCCATGTAGTCTGGTAGAAGAAATAAAGACAGGCAATTTCGAACGGGGGAAAAATTCAGAAATCAGAGGTACAGAGGAACTTGGGAGTCACCTTTTGCAGGATGTTCTAAAAGCTAAATTGCATGTTGTGTTTTTGGGATAGTAAATGGCAGAACAGACTCAGTGGGCCAAATGGCCTAATTCTGCTTCTGTGTCTGATGGTCTGATTGACATTTATCTGTAATAAACTGCATTTGCCATGCACTGTCTCTATCATCCAATCTGTCTAAATCACATTGGGCCCTCTTTGGATCTTCCTTACAACTCAAACTCACCCCACTCACTCAATTGTTCCTCAACAACTCTCTCCCCTCAGCTTGTGCCAGTTTCTTCAACCAAGCTACATTGTGAATATCTGGGATTCTGGGGCTGCCGGATCCCTGGAGTAAGAGGCACTATTTCTTTCTATCAACTAAGCGTTCTGGTCCACGCAGCGTATCTGGATCCCTTGCTCCCCTTCTCTCTTTCTCTGGGTGTCTCCCTCCCTCTCTCTCTCTCCCCCTCCTTCAGGGCGGCGCTGACTGGGCTGGTGTCTGGGGAGCTCCCTGGCTGCCCAGCCGTTTCCAGTCGGTTCGGGACTCCGCCCATCCACGGCGGGATAAAAAGCCGCGTGGCACCGACCGACACCCAGTTCGAGATGCAGTTGAGGGCGGTCGTGAGTTTGTTCACAGTCTTGTGTCTGCTCCGGCTCAGCCGGCAGCAGCCCATGAAGACCGTGTCCGCAAAGAGAGGTAAGGGGGCTGTATTGTTAAAGCGCCGCTCCTGCACGGAGCCTTCCCGGCAGGCTGCACAGCAAGATCCCGAGAGCGGCCGGGGCGGTTGAAGTGTGTTCAGGTGGTCGCCGCGGTGAGGGAGGAAAGAGCCGGAGAGATCTGACAGTGCGGCTCCCAGAGTCAATGTCCTCCTCGCGGACCTGCTCCCCCCAACCCCGTCCCACGGCTCGGTTACCTCGGCACTCTCCATCCCCTCCCCTCTTCCCTCAGCTCACTCCCTGCCACAGGACCCAGCCTCCCCCATGGGTCTGTGTGGGTGAGCAGGACGCCAGTCGCTGCTCCGGATGACACTTCGTTTATAGTTGGAAGGGAGCCTCAGTTTGCTTCGTTAGACACTTCGTACAAACGGGATTCTATTTATTTATTGAGATTAAGCGTGGAATAGTCTCTTTTGACCTTTTGAGGCACACCGCCCAGCAATCCCCCGATTTACCCTCTAATCACGGGACGATTTACAACCAACCAGTATGTCTTCGGACGAGGAGAGCAACCTGCGCTGTCCCCGGGAGAACGTACAAACTCCTGCTCGGCAGTGCAGGAATTGAACTCGGGTCACTGGTAACTACCATATCGTTCCGCCCTACTCTATGTGTTACTGCCAGCCACTGTGCCTGGATCCTCAGTCTGTGTTGATACATGACTTCTGGTCTGTACCTTTAATACTATAAACTGGGTGCCCCATTCTAGAGTAATAGAACAGACAGCACAAGACAGACTCTTCTGTCCACCATGACTCATAATTAATTCAATCCTCCTTCCCCTCACATTCCTCCATGCCTACTTTTGTGCCTATCTAATAATCTCTTCAGTCTTCCTCTACCAACACTCCTGGCCCTGCGTTCCAGGCTCCCACCACTCTGTGGCAAATAAAAAGGCTCCCATATCTCCTTTGTAATTTCGCCGTCTCTCCTTAAATGCATGCTATAAGACATAGGAGCAGAATTGGGCCATTCGATTCATCAAGTCTTCTCTGCCATTTCATCATGACTTATCCATTTCCCTCTCAACCCCATTCTCTTGCCTTCTCCCCAGATCCTCTCACGCTAATCAAAACCCATCAACTGCCTCCTTAAATGCACCCAGTGACCTGGCCTCCAGTCAATGCATTTCCATAGATTCACCACCCTCTGGTTAAAGAAATTCCTCCTCATCTCTGTTCTAAATGGACATCTCTCTGTTTTGAAGCTGTGCCCTGGTCCTAGACTCCCCCACCAAAGGAAACATCCTCTCCATATCCACTTTATCGAAGTCTTTCAACATTTGATAAGTTTCAATCAGATTTCACCTCATTCTTCTAAATTCCACCGAGTACAGGCCCAGAGCCACCAATTGCTGCTCATACGTTCCCAGAATCATTGTTGTGAACCCTGACGGATGTCAGCACATCCTTTATTAAATGAGGAGCCCTGAACAGATCACAACATTCCAACTGTACAGCTTCAACAATACATCCTCGTGTTTATATTCCAGACCTCTTGAAATGAATGCTAACATTGCATTTGCCTTCCTCACCACTGACTCAATCTGCAAGTTATCTTTTAGGGAATCATGCACAAGGATTCTCAAAACCTTTTGCACTTCAGATTTTTGAATTTTCTCCGTTTTCAAAATATTTTTATGCCTTTATTCCTTCTATCAAACTGCATGCCCATACACTTCCTGACACGGTATTTCATCTGCCACCTCTTTGTCCATTCTTTTAATTTGTCAAAATCCTTCTGTAGCCCATGTGCTTCCTCTACATCACCTGCTCCTCCACCTACCTTCGTATCAACCACAAACTTGGCCAAAAGCCATTAAATCCATCAGCTGAATCATTGACATATAACGTAAAAGAAGTAGTTTCAACTCTGACCCCCGTGGAACACCACTGGTTACCACCAGCCCATCTGAGAAGGGTCCCATTATGCCCACTCCTGTCTCTGGCCAACAAGCTAATGCTCTATCCATGATAGTATATAAGTACCCTGGGCTCTTATCTCATTTAGCAGTCTCATGTGGGTCATGTTGTCAAATGCTTTCTGAAAGTCCAAGTGCAGTACACAACATCCAGTGATTCTCCTTTTATTTATCCTGCTTGTTTTTTCTTCAAACAATTACAACAGATTTGTCAGCCAAGATTTTTCCTTAAAGAAACCATGCTGACTTCGGCCTATTTTGTCATGTGCCTCCAAGTACCCCAACCTCCAAGAGGACCACAACCTTGTCGTGGTTTGGAGGCTTGTGTGCCTCAATGACCCGGAGACCTATGTTGGTTGGAGTCAGGATCCATGCCAAACTGGTCAAAGGGTAGAGGTCAGACTAAGAGTGGTCCATCAGTCCTCCAGGTTCTAGGGTTCATTTTAGGGCTGGTAAACTAAAATTGTTGCGGGAACAGCAATAAAGAATCCTTCTACATCTCAGTGTGATGCTATTGCTGAGTCTCCACCTGCAACTTGTCAGACTGACAGTCATGAAACCAGAGAGGGAGCTGCTGACACGATGAGGGAAGCCCTGAATGTCACCAGAAATGAAGAACCTTCATTGCTGCCCTAAATGCCAGCAGCTTCATGGGTAGTAAGTAAATAAGTCCAAATGCCATGAATCTCATCCTTCACATTCAACTTCAACATCTTCCCAGCTATTGTGGTCAGGCTAACTTCAAAGTTTCAAAGGTACATTTAATGTCAGAGAAATGTATACAATATACATCCTGAAATTCTTTTACTTTGCAGCCATCCACAAAAACAGAGTGTCGCAAAGAATGAATGACAGTTAAATATTAGAACCCCAAAGTAACCCCCCCCCCAGCTCCCCTCCCTCCTGCACATAAGCGGCAGCAAGCACCAATCCCCGTCCCCCTCCACCAGCAAAGAAAAGCATCGGCACCCGCCACCGAGCATTCAAACTTGAACAAAGCATCAGCAAAGACACAGACTTGCAGTTACCCCAAAGACTACTTGTTCACCCAGTATTTGACATACCACAGGCTCTCTCCCTTCCTAGTAAGGGAGAAAGAGATGTCTCTGTTTTCACAGCGAGCGGTGAGACATAACAACCAACTTGCTGGTTTATGATGTTAAAAGTCCGTAATGTCGCTTTTTTTGAGCTCTGTGCCTAAAGAACTGGGCATCATTACTCTGCTCTGCGCTGCCTCTGGCCTATAATTTCCTCCCTTTTTGAAGAGTAAAAGACATTTGCAACTTTCCAGTCTTCTATTGAATCTTGATTCTTGAAAGATCATTACTAATGCCTCCGCAATCTCTTCAGCTACCTTGTTTAGAATCCTGGGGCGTAGTCTATTTGGTCCAGGTGACTTATCAATCTTCAGAACTTTCAGTTTTCCAAGCACCGTCTCCCTAGTAATAGCACACTCTTCTGACGCCTGACACTCTGGAACTTCCTCTGTACCACTAGTGAAGACTGATGCAAAATACTTATTCAGTTCCTCTGCCATTTCCTTGTCCCCATCACTATCTCTCCAGTGTCATTTTCCAGTGGTCCAATATCTACTCGCTCCTCTCTTTTAGTACATCAGAACAAACTTTTGGTATCATTTTTGATATTATTTGCTGGCTACCTTGATATTTCATCTTTTCCTCTAGTTGCCTTATGTTGTTTTTAGAGAGAATTGCCAATGCTGTAATGTACCACTGATTTTTACTCCATTATATGCTCTCTCTTTTGATTTCCCTTGTCAGTGATGGTTGTGCCATCCTGCCTTTAGAATACTTCCTCTCTTCTGGGATACATCTATCCAGTGCCTTCCGAATTGCTCCCAGAAACTCCAGCCATTGCTCCCCTGCCATCATCCCTGCTAGTGTCCCCTTCTAGTTAACTTTGGCCAGCTGCTCTGTTACGACTCTGAAGTTCCCTTCCCTCCACTGTAATATGAATACATCTGACTTTAGCTATTCCCTCTCAAATTGCAGGGAGAATTTCATCATATTATGATCATTGACTCCCAAGGTTCCCTTACCTTAAGCTCCCAAATCATATCTGATTTGTTACATAGCAGCCGAATCATAATTGCTGATCCCGGAGTGGGCCCTTTTGAAATTTGCTCCAAAGAGCCACCTTGGAGGCTTTCCACAAATTCTCTCTCTTGGGATCCAGCATCAAGTTGATTTTCCCAATCTGTCTGCATATTGAAATCCCCCATGACTATCATCACATTGCCTTTTTGACATGCTTTATCTATCTCTCACTGTTGTTGGTAGATCACTCCTGCACTACAAGATCATCCACCTTATTTCATTTACTGCGTGCATTTAAATATAACACCTTCATTTTACCCCCTTCAATTTTGTCCCTCTTTTACACTGCAACCCATCCCACTGACTGCAATTTTACCCTATTATCTGCCTGTCCTTCCTGACAATTTCAATATACACTACCTCCGCTTGTAAACCAACATCCCTATCTTCAGCTCTATCACTCTGGTTCCCATCGCCCTGCAATATTAATTTAAACCCTCCCCAAAGGCTCTAGCAAATTTGTCCACAAAGATATTGGTCCCCATTAGGGTCAGGTGTAGCCAGTCCCTTTTGTACTGATCATAACTTCCCCAGAATGGGTCCCAATGATCCATAAACCTGAATTCCTGCCCCCTGCACCAGTCCCTCAGACATGCATTAATCTGCCAAATCATCCTATTCTTGCTCTCACTAGTGTATGGTACAGGAGACAATCACGAGATTGTTACCCTGGAGGTCCTGCTTTTCAGCTTTCTACCATGCTCTCTAAGTTTTCTCTTTAGGACCTCCTCTCTTTTCCGTCCTCTGTCGTTGGTACCAATATGTACCAAGGCATCTGACTGCTCCCCCTCCCCCTTTAGAATGTCGTGGACCTGATCTGAGATGCTCCTGACCCAGGCACCTGGGTGGCATCATATCTGGGTGTGTTCTGCATCCTCATCTTCTTCTCTAAGTATGGAATCTCCTGTCACCACTGCATTGCTGCTCTGCCATCTTCCCTTCTGAGCCACAGTGTCAGACTCAGCGACAGAGACCCAGTCGCTGCAGCTCTCCCATGGTAGGTACCCCCCCAGTAGTCTTCAAAAGTAGATACTTGTTACTGAGGGAACAGCCACAGGGCACTCTGTACCAGCTTCCTATTTCTCTTCCCTCTCCTGACAGTCACCCATTCATCTGCCTCCTGCAACCGCTCCTATCTATCATCTCCTCAGTTTCTCTTATGAGCCGAAGGTCTCCGAATTACTGCCCTAGTTCTCTGAGGATTAGTAAGTTCAAAGTTTGGTGGCACGGTGGGTAGTGTCAAACAACTAAACTTGGTAATGGGTGCACCTGCTGTAGGTGTGGTTATCTGGAAGGCTGCCCTCCTGTTCTAGCCATTTTAGTGTCTGGAGAAAGATACTGGCCACCTGCTCTGTTTACATCTTGCCTATTTTATGAACTCCTATCATATCTCCCCTCAGCTGCCACAGCTCAAGAGAAAATAGCTCCAGCTTGTACAAGCTCTTCTGACAGCACATGCCCTCTAATCCAGGCTTCATCCTGGCAAACCTCTTCTGCCCCCTCAGCCCAACACACTTCCAATAATGAGGTGACTAAGTTGAATGTGATACTCTAAATTTCGCCTAACCACAGGTTTATAAATTTGTAACGTAACTTCGTACCTCTTGAACTCAATGCCTCAACTAATACCACCGTGTCAATGTGTGTGGTACTTTTAGGGAGCTGTGTACTTGGACTCCAAGGTCCCTCTGTTTCTCAGCCTTGTTAATGACTGGGGACTCTCCTTTAATGTTGGATTGCCCAAAGTACAACTACTAGTACTTGCCCAGATTAAATTTCACCAGCTACTTCTCCTATATCTCCAACTGAACTATATTCTGCTGTACAAACAAGCTGGATGAACTCAGCAGGTTGGGCAGCATCCATTGAAAGGAGCAGTCAACGTTTCGGGTCGAGACCCTTCATCAGGACCAAAGAAGGAGGGGGCAGGGGCCCGATAAAGAAGGTGGGGGGGAGGGTGGAAAACCAATCAGAGGAAAGATCAAGGGGTGGGGGAGGGGAAGCAGGGAGGGGATAGGCAGGAGAGGTGAAGAAGGAATGTAAGGGGAAAGCACTGTGGGTAGTAGAAGAAGGCAGAGTCATGAGAGGTGATGGGCAGCTGGAAGAGGAGACAGAGTAGAGGTGGGATGGGGAAGGGAGAGGGAGGGAATTACCAGAAGTTGGAGAATTCGATGGTCATACCAAGGGGCTGGAGACTACCCAGATGGTATATGAGATGTTGTTCCTCCATCATGGCAGTAGAGGAGGCCATGTATGGACATATCCGAATGGGAATGTGAAGGAGAGTTGAAGTGAGTGGCAACCAGGAGATTCTGTCTGTTGTGGCGGACGGAGCATAGGTGCTCGATGAAGCGGTCCCCCAATCTGCGTCGGGTCTCGCCGATGTAGAGTTGGCCGCACCGGATGCAATAGATGACCTCAACAGACTCACAAGTGAAGTGTTGCCTCACCTGGAAGGACTGTTTGGGGCCCTGAAGGTGGTAAGAGATGAGGTGTAGGGACAGGTTAGCACTTACGCTTGCAGGGATACGAAGTACCAGGTGGGAGATCTGTGGGGAGGGACGTGTGGACCAGGCAGTCGTGGGGGGAACGATCCTTGTGGAAAGCAGAGAGGGGTAGAGAGGGAAAGATGTCCTTAGTGGTGGGGTCCTGTTGAAGGTTGCGGAAGTTGCGGAGGATAATATGCTGGATCCGGAGGCAGGTGGGGTGATAGGTGAGGACAAGGGGGATACGGTCCCTGTTGTGGTAACGGGAGGATGGGGTGAGGGCTGAAGTGTGGGAAATGGTGGAGATGCGGGTGACACTGCCTTCTACTACCCATAGTGCTTTCCTCTTAGATTCCTTCTTCACCTTTCCTGCCTATCCCCTCCCTGCTTCCCCTCTCCCACCCCTTGATCTTTCCTCTGATTGGTTTTCCACCCTCCCCCGACTTTCTTTTATAGGGCCCCTGCTCCCTCCTCCTTCAGTCCTGACGAAGGATCTCCACCCGAAATGTTGACTGCTCCTTTCAACGGATGCTGCCCGACCAGCTGAGTTCATCCAGTGTGTTTGTACGTGTTGATTTGACCCCAGCATCTGCAGTGCACTTTGTGTTTATATTCTGCTGTGTTGTTTGGCAATCTTCTATACTATCCACAGTGCAACCAATCTTTGTATTGCTTGTGAATTTACTAATTCTTTATTTATAAGTTACTTATAGGTATCACAAAGTCGTTGAGTTCCCAGTACAGTTCTCTGCAGAGCATCCTAAGTCGGAGCTGCAGCCAGAATAATTCCCATTGATCACTACCCTCTGTCTACAGTGGGCAGGCCAAGTCTTAATGAGCTTACTATGAGGGACTTTGTCAAACACCTTTCTCAAATCTGTGTAGATAACATCTATAGTTCTACCCTCAATAATCACATGTGTCACTTCCTTGAGCAATAGTTCCCCTGGATAGGTGTTAACTGCAAGCAATAGTTATCCTGAGCACAAATCACAAATCTGATTATGGAATCTTGCTGTGCATGAATTGGCTGGAATAACAGCAGTTTACATGCTGTCAGAGGCAGGGAAGATTGCTCCAGGTGGCGTTCTCCTTGTGCTACGTTCTTCTACCACCCACTTTGTGCTCACACACTGCAGAGTCAAAAGCTGTAGAAATCTGAAATACAGACGCTGTGCCTGTGGAGAGGGAAACAAAGGCCTAAAGCTTCATGTGATAATTCTCTGCTGAAGGGACTCCTGCCTGTCCCACTGAGTGTTGTTTTGAATTCTGTTTATTAGGAAGTTTATTTATGAGGTAATAAAGAGCAGAGGAGTGAATGTTTACATGGATTTAACAAAATCCCACTTAGTTGTCTCATCTAGAACTTTCAGATATGTGAGATCTACAGTGACTTTACCGGATTCAAATTTGGCTTGCCCCTAGGCAGAGGGTATTTGTGGATGGGTCTCATGACAAGTGAGTGGTGTTCTGCAGTGATAGCTCTTGGAACCTCTGTTGTATGTCATATATATAAATGATTTGGAAGAAATTGTGGTAGGGTGGGTGAGCAAGTTTGCAAATAACACAAATATTGCAGGTATCGTGTATTGCATAAAATCGCCAAAGGATACAGTGGCCAGTTTATTAAAAATACCTGTACAACTGCTCATCAATGCAAATATCTAATCAGCCAATCATATGGCAGTAACTCAATGCATTAAAGCATGCAGGTATGGTCGAGATGTTCAGTTGTTCAGACCAAACATCAGAATCGGGAAAAATGTGATCTGAAGTGACTTTGACTGTGGAATAACGTTGGTGCCACATGGGGTGGTTTGGGTATCTCAGAAACTGCTGATCTGGGATTTTCATTCACAACATCTCTGGAGTTTACAGAGAATGGTGCAAGAAGCAAAAAACATCCAGTGAGTGACAATTCTGTGGGCAAAAATACCTTGTTAATGAGAGAGATCAGGGGAGAATGGCTGGACTGGTTCAAGCTGACAGGAAGGCAAAACTAACACAAACGTACCACAGCAATGTGAAGAAGAGCTTCTCTGAACTCAAATGACGAACTTTGAAGTGGATGGGCTACAGTAGCAAAAGATCACTCTGGGTTCCACACCTGTCTTTAATAAAGTGGTTACTGAGTGTATGTCCTCTAGTTTTAGACTCCCCTGCTCTGGGAAGAAGAACATAGAACATACAGCACAGAACGGGCTCTTGGGCCAACAATGTGCCAACCTACTCCACAGTCAACATAACCCTTCGCTCCCACATGGCAATAACCCTCCATTTTTCTTGTATCCACGCACAACAAGAGTCTCTTAAATGTCCCTATTGTAACTGCCTTTATCACCTCCCCTGACAGTGCTCTGACATCTCCCCTAAACTTTTCGCACTCACTTTACACAGATATCCTGTGATATTGGCCATTGCCTCCCTGAGAAAAAAGTGTCACTACCCTCTCCCTATGCCTCTGGTGATCTATGTATATGACTAACTTGCCTCTCCTTTATTTCAAAGAGGAAAGCTCTAGCTCACTCCTCATACAGCACATGACCTTTCACCTTAGCTATGTTTTAAAACTCCATAAGTCTCCTTTGCTCTAAGGAAATGACCTACAACTATCCAGTTTATAACTCAAGCCCTTCAGTCGCAGCAAAACATCCTCATGTGTTGTTTCTGAACTCTCTAGCCACCTCTGCCACGTGGAAGCAATCCCAGCTCTTCAGCAACAGCAGCGTCTGAGGAGTGACAGGGGTAACTGACATTTCAAGTCAAGACCTTGTATCGGGACTGAGAGTGTAAACAGAGCCAGTAAAAAGGGCAACGGAGCTAGAAACTGGAAAGGCATAAAACTGGGTTATGGCTGGTGGGGTGTTGGAGAGGGGGAATAAAGAGTCTTTGAGAGATAAGAACATGGGATGTGGAGAAGTTACTGTTCATGTTGTTGGGTTGTGCACTACCAGACACAAGTTGCTGTTCCTTTAATAAACCTCTCTGAGGCAGTGAGAGATGGTGTATCAATGGGAAAGAAGTTAAAATGGTATGTTATTAGGAGTTTCTGATACACCTCCTGTGGTTATCTGAGGAAGGGAGCAGGGTGCACAGAGAGAGTGGTCCCTGCAGAAAGGGATGGATGGGGGGTGCATAGGGAAGAGAAAGAGGCCGATAGTGCAGAGTACAGTTCTGGCTACTTCCCCTCAATAACAAGTATACTTGTGGTGAGAGAGAGAGAGAGAGAGAGAGAGAGCAAGTTCAAAGGAGATCTGGGGGACAAATTACTTGTCAGAGAGATATAGGTGCCTGGAATGTTCTTTCAGAAGTTGTGATGAAGATATAAACATGATAGAGGCATATAAGAGGCTCCCCCAGGCCTGAGTTGACGTAGTAGTAGATAGGGATGTGAATGTGCAAAGAAAGGAGGGATCCTTTCTGACATTTGTAGCTAGAAAGAAATAGTTTAGTCCACTTTTAACTATGTTGTCACCACAGTGTGAGCTTGTTCTGTGCTGTACTATTCTATGTTATCCATGTATGGGTGAGGATAGCTTTGTGGAAGAAACACCAAGAGTGGAACCACTTTACTCTGAACATATTTGGTGTTTAAAATCCCACCTTGTCGAACTGTGTATCCCAGCAGAGCTCCCAGGACAACGAGCTTTCCCCACACTATCTCCCTCCAAGAATCTGCTGACTGAGGGTAGGGTTTGGGTTTCACATCACAGGAGGTGTGTGTTCTGGGGGGGACTTTGGCGATATCATCTCTCACTCTGTTTTCTTCACACTTGCTCAATGGTAGTGACTGTGGGTATGATTGAAGACATTAAGAAGCAGATTGACCACATCATGGAGGAGGTGAACTTATTGAAGGAGAAACAGGCCCTGCATACAGGTAAGGAGGGTGTGTGGGGAGGTTTATGTCTTGACTCCTTCACCTCTTAAATGCTAACAGAAAGTTGCAGCTAACGCTTAAGTGAAAAGAATAGTTACCATCATTGTATCATTTAGCCACAGCTTTCCGTCCCTTGCCATGTCATCAGAGGGAACTTAGTACTCAGCAACCTCCCATAAAGAGCAATAGCGTGGATTAAGAGATGCCCACTGAACAGGGCAGTGCTCTGCTCTGAATCGTTCACATCTTTCTGAGGACAGATGGGGATTCTGTTCAATTCACCCCAGTAGCATGACCCCCAATGGAGACACATTCCTTTTCCAATGACTCCTCTGAGATGTAGTCCTCAGCAGGGCTACTCGCCATTGCAGGGAGAGGAGAAGATCAGTTTAGCTTGTAAACTTCACTCCAGCCCTCTTGGACTTGGTCTGATAGAGAGCCGAAGTGTTAATGGGCATATACAACTGCACTTCCAAACACCCGAGTAATCACATTGTTAAGTTCACCAAAGACACAACAGTGGTGCTCATCACCAACAACGATGAGATTGTCCCACAAATAGGAGAAGGAAGAGCTCAAGGCCTGGTACCAGGCAAATAACCTCTTCCTCAATGTCAACAAGAGAAAGGAGACTTCAGGAGAACTTGCCCCCTCTTTACATCGGTGGCACAGTAGCGCGAGGGGTTTCAAACTCTTGGGATTGCTCACCCTGCACAAGCTCTCATGGTCCCAGGGCATATCCTACTTGATCAGAAAAGCTCCCCAATGCCTCTACATTCTGAGGAGGCTGAAAAGAGATGAACAATGCACATCTATACTTGCACAACCACACTGCGGCAGGCTGGAAGTCTCTACAAGGGGTAGCCGAAACTGCCCAAAGCATTACCAGCACCAGCCTACTCTCCCTCAAAGACATATATACAGAAAGGTGCCAGAAAAGGGCCAGTAGTGTTATGAAAGATTTCACATCAGGATGGAGGCTATATAGCATCCATGCCAGGACCATCAGACTCAAAAACAGTTACTTTCTCCAAGGAGTAATGCTGATCACACTCACTAACCCACTCCTCCATACCACCGACCCTCACTACTTTATCATTTCCTACAATATATACAGACACTTCTGTGCCTAGTATCACTTTATGTATGTACAATCAATCTATCAATATTAATATCTTATGTATTTGTATTTTATTGTGTTTTATTATTGTGTTCTTTATCTTATTGTGTTTTCTGTGCTGCATTGGATCTGGAGATACAGTTATCTTGTTCTCCTTTATGCTTATGTACTGGAAGTGACATTAAGCAGTCATGAATCAACAGATGCCGCCTGGTTGTCTGAGTGCATCTGCTCGATGTTCCTGCTGGAAGTCCACTGGTGCTATTCAAACCTGCCTCTATCTTCTCACCTCCCGCATCCCCACACCATCCTGTGGCATTGGCTCTCCCTTTCTGATCTCCAGGGGCGATTTGAAAGCTGAACGGAATCTATCAGTTTGTAAATTGTTCCTGTGGACTTAATCCTCTCTTTTGTTCCAGGTGATCCTGTGATATTGGAGTTGGGATGTCCCATTTCCTAAGCATTTTTTTTATAGCTTTGGGACTGTTAGATATTTGCTACTGCTCCTGTGGCTCAGTGATGCCTGGACACATTCCAGAAGAACCACATCTGAGGTTGACTGCAAGCTCCCAGGTTATTTCATAGGGATTTGGGGATCTCCTCCTGTTATTAGCTGATGCTGCCACTCCCAGGAGATTGTAAGGTTTAAGGGTCTGCTCCTGTTATGAGGATATTTCCAGGAGTGGAGGTCCCGAGTTATAGGGAGGGGGTTGGCCAGGCTCCTTGGAATGTAGGAGAATGGCGATTGACCTTGTAGGTGTGTTTAAAATTATGAGAAACATACATAATGTGGCTGCTTACAGTCTTTTCCAGAGGGTAGTGGAGTCCAAAACTAGGAGGAATTGATCGAGGGTGAAAGGAAAGTGATTTAAAGAAGATCTGATGGACACATTTTACACACAGTGGATGGTGTGTACAGGAGTCCCCCGCTTTACGAATGTTCGCTTTACACCACTTCGCTTTTACAAAAGACCTACATTAGCAACCCGTTTTTGCACTACAAAGAGGATTTTCAATCTTACAAAAATTTTTCCCATATAAATGAATGGTTCTTTGCTTTCTGCCTTTTCAGCTTAAGAAAGGTCTCGTAGGAATGCTCTGGCTTTGTAAAGGGGGGGGGCACCTGTATATGGAATGAGCTGCCTGTGGCAGGTGCAATAGTATCACTTGGATAGGTAAATGGAGAGGTGGGCCTCGGGGGGGGGGATATGGGAAAAGCAGGAAGTTGATACCAACTGGATAGGCAACATCACTTTGTAGACCATTATCCTCCCCATTGGATATGGCTCTGGAAAATCAGTTCTGAAAGAGTTAGCAGAAGTAATTGGAGCAGGATTAGTCGTGATCTTTGAAGAATCACTAGAGTTGGGAATGGTTCCAGGGGACTGGAATATCATAAATGTCTCTCCACTTTTTAAAAAGGGAGGGAGGCAAAAGACAGGAAATCATAGGCTGGTTAGCTCAACTAGGTAAGATATTAGGGACATAGAAAAATACAGCACTGAAACAAGCCCTTCAGCCCATTTAGTCCATGCAAAGTCATTTAAATTACCTACTCCCATTGACCATAGTCCTCCAAACCCCTACTATCCATGTATCTATCCAAACTTCCATTAAACGTTCAAATCAAACTTCCATGCACCATATACGCAGTCAGCTCGTTCCACAATCTCACAACCCACTTAGTGAAGAAGATTCTACAATCTTCTACTTCCAAGGAATAAAGCCCTAACCTGTTCAGTCTTTCCATATAACTCAGGCCCTCCAGACATGGCAACGTCCTTGTCAATTCTCTCTGTTCTCTTTCAACCTTATTTACATCTTTCATGTAGGTAGGTGACCAAAACTGCACACACCAAATTATGTCTCACCAATGTCTTATACAACCTGAACATAACATCAAATCTCCTGTACTCAATACTTTGATTTATGAAGGCCAATGTGTCAAAAGCTTTCTTTACGACCCTATCTACCCATGATGCCACTTTCAATGAATTATGGACCTGTATTCCCAGATTCCTTTGTTCTACAGCACTCCTCGGTGCCCTACCATTTGCTGTGTAAGACCTACCCGGTTGGTCCTACCAGTGCAACACCTCACACTTGTCTGCATTAAATTCCATCTGCCATTTTCTAGCCAATTTGTCCAGCTGGCCCCGATCCCAATGCAGGCCTTCCTTGCTGTCCACTACCGCCCAACCTTGGTGTTATCCACAGATTTGCTGATCCAGTTAACCACATTATCATCCAGATTGTTGATATAAATGACAAACAACACTGGACCCAGCACTGATCTTTGTGGTAGTCTACTAGTCACAGGCCTCCAGTCAGAGGTAATTGTTTACTACCACTCTCTGGCATCTCCCACAGAGCCAATGTCTAATCCATCCAAATTGAGTCCATTATTAAGACCATAAGATAAAGGAACAGAATTGGGTCATCTGGTCCATCGAGTCTGCTCTGCCATTTCATGCCTTCCTCATTAACACCTTAACTTGCAAATAACCTTTAGGGAAATCTGCACAATGACTCCCAAGTCCCTTTGCACTACAGATTTTTAATTTTTCTCTCCATTTAGAAAATAGTCTACACTTTTATTTTTTTACCAAAGTGCATGACCATATACTTCTTGATACTGTATTTCATCTGCCTAATCTGTCCATTTTTTGTTCATTCTCCTAATCTGTCCAAGTCTTCTCTGTTTCCTGAAAACTACCTGCCCCTCAACCTATCTTCGTATCATCGGCAATCTTGGCCAAAAAGCTATCAAATCCACATCATCCAAGTCCTGTATGTAAAACATAAAAAGAAACTGTGAAACACCACTAGTCACTGGCAGCCAACCAGAAAAAGGCCCCTTTATTCCCAGTCTTTGCCTCTGCTGATCAGCTAATGCCCTATCCATGCTGGAATCTTTCCTAAGGGCTCTTCCTAAGCAGCCTCATGTGTGGCACCTTGTCAAAGGCCTTCTGAAAATCCATGTACACAACATCCACTGCATCTCCCTTGTGTATACTGCTTGTTATTTTCTCAAAGAATTCTAATAGATTTGTCAAGGAAGGTTTACCCTTGAGGAAACCATGCTGATTACAGGCTATTTTGTCATGTGCTTCTAAGTACCCTAAAACCACATCCTTAACTCCAACATCTTCTCAACCACAGAGGTCAGGCTAACTGGCCTAGAATTATTTTCTTCTGCCTCTCCCTTCTTGAAGAGTGGAGTAACTTTTGCAATTATCCAGTCTTCCAGAACCATACCAGAATAGTGATGTTTGAAAGATCATTACTAATGCCTCCACCATCTCTTCAGCCACCTCTTTCAGAACCCTGGGGTGTACACGATCTGGTCCAGATGACTTGCCCTTGCATCTTTCCAAGATCTTTCTCCCTAATTAAGACAACTTCTGCACCCTGACACACTCGAACTTCCTGAATTCTGTTAGTGTCTTTCACAGTAAAGACGGATGCAAAATATTTATTCAGTGAGTCTGCCATTTCCTTGTCCCCCATTACTACTTCTCCAGCATCAGTTTCCTACGGTCCGATACCTACTCTTGCCTCTCCTTTCCTCTATGTATTTGAAGTAACTTTTGGTATCCCCTTTAACATTATTGGCTAGCTTATTTTTGTATTCTATCATTTCCTTCTTTAGGACATTTTTAGTTGCTTTCTGTTAGTTTTAATAAGTATTCCAATCCTTTAAATTCCCAGTAACTTTTGCTCTTTCTGTATATGTCCTCTCTTTGGCTTATATGGTGGCTTTGTCCTTTCTTGTCAGCTATGGTTGTGTCAACTTGCCTTTTAAATACTTCTTCCTCTGGGATGTATCTATTCTGTGCCTTCCAAATTACTTCCAGAAATTCTAGCCAGTGTTGCTCTGTCATCATCCCTGCTGGTGTTCCTTTCCAATTAATCTTGGCCAACTTCATAACTCCCCTTACTCCACTGACATCTGACTTCAGCTTCTCCTTCTCAAATTCTCTCAGATTATGATAATTGGTCACCAAGGGTTCCTTTACTTTAAGCTTTCTAATCAATTCTGGTTCATGCACAACACCCAGTCCTAGCGGACTCAACCACCATCTGCTCTAAAAAGCCGCCTGACAGGCATTCCAGAGATTCTCCCTTTTGGGATCCAGCACCGACCTGATTTTCCTCCTCCACCCTGCGTATTGAAACCCACCATAATCATCGTAACACACACACAAAATGCTGGTGGAACACAACAGGCCAGGCAGCATCCGTAAGGAGAAGCGCTGTCGACGTTTCGGGCCGAGACCCTTCATCAGGACTATCGTAACATTGCCCTAATGACATGTATTTTCTATCTCGTATTGTAACTTACAGACCTCACCTTTACTACTGTTTGGGGGTCTGTATATAATTCCCATCAGGGTCTTTTTACCCCTGTAGTTCCTTAGCGCTACCCACAATAATTCAACACCTTCTGATCCTATGTCACCTCTTCCTAATGATTTGATTTCAACAGAGTCACAACACCCTCTTTGCCTACCTCCCTGTCCTTTTGATACAAAGTGTATCCTTGGATGTTAAGCTCCCAGCTATATACTTTCAGCCATGATCCAGCAATGCCTGTGATGTCACACATGTCAATCTGTGTGCCACAAGTTCACCTACCTTATTCCATATACTATATGCATCAAAATACAACACCTTCAGTCTCTTTTCGATTTTGTTGAGATACTCCTGTCAAATTAGTTTAAACCCTCTTCCACAGCTCTAGAAAACCTGCCCACAAGGATGTTGGTTCCCCTTGGGTTTAAGTGTAACCTGTCACCTTTATACAGGTTGAACCTTTGCCAGCAGAGATCCCAATGATCCATAAGTCTGAACCCGTGACCCTTGCGGCAGTTCCTCAGCCACGCATTCATCTGACAAATAATCTGACCTTCACAGGCAAAACAGAGATGATTATTCTGGAGGTTCTGATTTTCAGCTTCCTACCTGGCTCCATAAAATCCCTCTTCAGGACCTCCTCTCCTTTCCTACCCATGTCATTGGTGTCAACGTGTACCAAGACTTCTGGCTGCTCACCCTCCCCCTATAGAAAGCCATGGACTCGATCTGAGACATCCTAACCCAGGCACTTGGGAGACAACATAACATAAAGGATGAGTTTTCAATATATTTGCAGCACATGATAAAACCCCTCTCAACCCCATTCGCCTGCCTTCTCCCCATAACCTTTGAGGCACTAACTAATCAAGAACCAATCAACTGATACCCAGTGACTTGGCCTCACAGCTGCCTGCAGCAATGAGTTCCATAGACTCACTACCCTCTGGCTAAGAAAACACCTCATCATCTCTTTTCTAAATGGATATCCTTCTATTCTGAGGCTGTGCCCTCAAGTCCTAGACTCTCCCCACTATAGGAAACATCCTCTCCACACCCACTCTATCTAGGCCTTTCAATATTCGATAAATTTCAATGAGATCCCTCATTCTTATAGCCTCCAGCAAGTACAGGCCTAGTGTCTTCAAATGTTCCTCATATGTTAACCTTTTCATTCTCAGAATCATTCTTGCGAACCTCCTCTTCAATGCCAGCACATCTTTTTTTAGATAAGGGACCCAAAACTGCTCTCAATCCTCCATGTACAATCTGACAAATGTCTTGTGACACGTCAGCATTACATCCTTGCTTGTACAGTCTAGTCTTCTTGAAATAACCGCTAACATTGTTTCAATGTTCAAAGTACGTGTACATCACCAGACACAACCCTGAGATTAATTTTATTGCGGACAATCACAGTAAATACAAGAAACACAATACAATTACAACACAATACAACAGGGTGGACAACAAAACAACCAATATGCAAATAATAATAACAATAAATAAATAAGCAATAAATATTGAACATGAGATGAAGTCCTTGAAGGTAAATCGATAGATTGTGGAAACAGTTCAATGATCGGGTGAATGAAGTTATACTCTCTGGGTCAAGAACCCCAGATGGTTGAGGGTAATAACAGTTTCTGAACCTGATGGTGTGGGTCCTGAGGCTCCTGTACCACCTTCCTGATGGCAGCAGTGAGACGAGCACATGGCCTGGGTGATGGATGTTGCTTTTCTGTACTCTGTATAGATGTCCTCAATGGTGGGATTTATCTGATGGACTGGTCTGTATCCACGATTTTTCTGTAGATTTTTCCATACAAGGGCATTGGTGTTTCCATACCAGGCCTTGATGCAACCAGTCAATATACTCTCCACCACATAGCTGTAGAAGTTTGTCAAAATTTTAGATTACATGTCAAATCATCACAATTGTCTAAAAAAACTTGAATCTCTGCCATAATTTCTTCACTTTCCTTATCACCAACTTAGCCTGCAACTTAACCTTTGGACTCCCAAATCTCTTTGCATCTCCAGGTTTTGAGTTTTCAGTTTAGAAAGTCGTTTCCTTCTTTCCTTCTTTCCTTCCACCAAAGTGCATGACTATATATTTTCTTACACTCTATTTCATCTGAAAGTTCTTTGTCCATTCTCGAAATCTGCCTGGTCTTTCAGAATTTCTGCCCCACCACCTATCTTCATATCATCCGCAAACTTGGCCACAGTGCCGTCAATTCCATAATCTGTATCATTGACACAGAATGTGAAAAGAAGTACATCACAGCATAGACCCCAGTGGAACTCCACTAGTCACAAGCAGCCAACCACAGAAGGCCCCTTTATTCCTACTCTTTGCTTCCTACAATTCAGCTAATGCTCTATCCATGCTAATATGTTTCCTATAATACCATTGGCTCTTAAAAAAAACCCAGCAGCTTCATGTGTGGCACCTTGTCAAAAGGGTTCTAAAAATGCAAGTAAGCAATATCTGCCGGTTCTCATTTGTCTATCCTGCTCAATATTTTCTCATAGGTTTGTCAGTCAAGCTTTTCCCCTTATGGAAACCAAAACATTTTTGTATTATTTTATCATGTGCATCCAAGTACCCCAAAACTTCATCCTCAATATTGGACTCCAACATTTTCCCAACAACTGAAGTTAGGCTTTCAGCTTCACTAGCACCTTCTCCTTAGTATCAGCTACACTCACTTCTGCCCCCTGACACTCTTGAATTTATAGTATGCTGCTAATGACTTCCACAGTGAACGCTGATTAAAATTCTTTTTAAGTTTGTCTGCCATTTCTTTGTTCTGCATTACTGGCTTTCCAGTGGCCCAATATCCACTCTCACCTCTCTTTTCCTCTTCAAATATCTGATAAACATTTTGGTATCATCTTTTATATGATTAACTAGCTTACCTTAATATTTCATCTTTTCTCTGTGCTTTTTAGTTGCCTCCTTTTAAAACCTTCCCAATCCTCTAACTTTCCAATATTTTGTTACATTATATGCCCTCTTCTTTGCTTTTATGTTGTCTTTGACTTCCCTTGTTGCCATCATTCCATCGTGCTCCCAGAAACACCACCCATGTCTTTCTGTTGTCATCCCTCTTAGTGTCACCTTCCAATCAAGTTTGGCCAGCTTCTCTCTCATGCCTCTGTAATTCCATTTACTCCACTGACACATCTTCTCCCTCTCAAACTGCAGGGTGAATTCAATCATATTATGACCACTGTTCCTTTAAGGCTCCCTAATCAAATCTGGTTCATTACACAACACCCAGTCCAGAATTGCCTTTCCCCTGGTGGGCTCAACCACCCTGCAGACATTCTATAAATCCCTCTCTTGCGATCCAGTATCAACCTGATTTCCCCAATCTACCTACATGTTGAGAAAAATGATTCTGATTTAAATTTTTATTTGCCTTTAAACCTGGCTTACACAGTACCTGCACACTACACAGCACCTTCAATATCAATGTGATATTGATAATCAATGGTTTTTAGCAAGAGTTGAAATAACAGTTTCAAGTTGTGACAGCAAAAGCCTTAAGCCCCCATGTGTAACAATGTTCAAGTGCTTTCTGTTCTGTGTGAGTGTGTGGTTCTCTGCACCGAAGCCTCTCTCAATGAGGTAGGAGGATGGAAATGCAATGAAGAACAGTTTGACTCTTTGCCAAAGACCAGGAAACTTCATATGACAATGTAGCCACATACCACAAAAGCTGACATTTTTTGAAAAACATTTTTGCTTTTTCATCATTCTGAATTTTGGTAATTCTTCTTGCAAGTTCTCTTCCTGTTCTTTCACCTTGTAAAGAAATGGGTTCATTACCCAGTCCAGAATTTCCAGATCGTTCAAATCCTTGAATTGATTCTGAAAACCTTCTTCACTGACTGCAGGTGTAAGCAGTACTCTTGAAAATCACTCTGTGAAAGAGAGTGCTGTACTTTCCACATAGGAAACTGTGAGAACATTCTTCTCCCAATGTTTTGCTTACGTATTTCCAATTTTCTGATAAAAGTGGACACTGCACTTTTTGCCTGGATTGAATTAAAATTCATATTTAGAATATTTGTTTTGTCAAACAGATCAGCTCGGTATGCCACATATCCGTGTGGAAGTTCAATCTTGTTCCCCAAGCTCTTGTTGACTTTGAGCAAAAATTCAACCAGTGTCAAAAAGATCAAAGAAGCTATTTAAGGAGCAGCAAACACACTTCAGTGTGAAGAAGCAAGCATTAAAATTCTTCATCATTATCTTGGCATAACTGGTGAAATATTCTGGTATTTAATATATTCTGATATAGTTTCTTCTTAAATCCAAGAATTTTGCTACTTCAGAGCCTTGTTCAACTGGCCCATATGATGAAAACTGTCTGTTAAGTAAGCTAGTTTCTGCAGCCATTCTCCATCTTCAAAGCACTCAACAAAATCTGGCCTACTATTTTCTTGAAAGCACTCCTGCAATTCACTTTTTAGCTCAAGTGCCCTGTTGAGAACTCTTCCTCTGGAATTCTGTGTGTACAGGAGATTGGTGTGCTCTTTGTCCAGGTATTCACACAGTTTTTAAAACATTCTCCAGTCAACTGGTTTTAAAGTAACGAAATAACTTGCTTCCTGACTGACTGTGCCTTTATTTTCAATCTGTTTGTTTTGAGATTCCAATAGTCGTTTAAAATAATCAGCACTTTAATGTGTCTTATGACTATGATTTGTAGTTAAGCGACTTTTCAATTTTGCTGGAGCCATTGCTGCATCTGTAAGTTGTCTGCCAAAGACTGGGTACAATGGAATAGGACAACTTTGATCCCCAGTCCATGTGAAACCCATTGATAAGTAACTTTCATTGTAAAAACAGGCAACACACACAAAATGTTGAAGGAGAGATGGACTTCCTTTCTGTCCATTGTTGTCCGTTTGTGTGCAGTAAAGCAACTCAGAAGATAGTAATTCTTCATCATTAACCTCATCAGAATTGTCCGTAGGCCTAGGCTCAGAATCCCCGTCTTCCATCTCACACCTCCTCTTCAAAAATCACCACACTGGACCGTCTTTACAATGAAAATTTCCTCCAATTTTCTACGATACCGGCAGAGTTTGTTTACTCTCAAAAGTCAGTTGGCAGTGGGAGGTAATTTGTGAGGAAAAGGCTGACATCACAGCCCAAGTTGGGTGAGTCTATTCAGTGCTCGTAAAATGCACTTCATGCTCCTCATCTGCCTACCGTCCTCCCCTCCGTGCAATACGGCACTCCTCACCAGTCTACCGTCCTCCCCTCCGTGCAATACAGCACTCCTCACCAGTCTACCGTCATCCCCACCGTGTAATACAGCACTCCTCACCAGTCTACCGTCCTCCCCTCCATGCAATACAGCACTCCTCACCAGTCTACCGTCCTCCCCTCCGTGCAATACAGCACTCCTCACCAGTCTACCGTCCTCCCCTCCATGCAATACAGCACTCCTCACCAGTCTACCGTCCTCCCCTCCGTGCAATACAACACTCCTCACCAGTCTACCATCATCCCCTCCGTGCAATACAGCACTCCTCACCAGCCTACCGTCATCCCCTCCGTGCAATACAACACTCCTCACCAGCCTACCGTCATCCCCTCCGTGCAATACAGCACTCATCACCAGTCTACCGTCCTCCCCTCCATGCAATACAGCACTCCTCACCAGCCTACCGTCATCCCCTCCGTGCAATACAACACTCATCACCAGTCTACCGTCCGTGCAATACAGCACTCCTCACCAGTCTACCGTCCTCCCCTCCGTGCAATACAGCACTCCTCACCAGCCTACCGTCCTCCCCTCCATGCAATACAGCTCTCCTCACCAGCCTACTGTCCTCCCCTCCATGCAATACAGCTCTCCTCACCAGCCTACTGTCCTCCCCTCCATGCAATACAGCTCTCCTCACCAGCCTACTGTCCTCCCCTCCATGCAATACAGCTCTCCTCACCAGCCTACCGTCCTCCCCTCCGTGCAATACAGCACTCCTCACCAGTCTACCGTCCTCCCCTCCGTGCAATACAGCACTCCTCACCAGCCTACCGTCCTCCCCTCCATGCAATACAGCTCTCCTCACCAGCCTACTGTCCTCCCCTCCATGCAATACAGCACTCCTCACCAGCCTACCGCCCTCCCCTCTGTGCAATACTGCACTCCTCACCAGTCTACCGTCCTCCACTCCCTGCAATACAGCACTCCTCACCAGTCTACCGTCATCCCCTCCGTGCAATACAGCACTCCTCACCAGTCTACCGTCATCCCCTCCGTGCAATACAACACTCCTCACCAGTCTACCGTCATCCCCTCCGTGTAATACAACACTCCTCACCAGTCTACCGTCCTCCCCTCCATGTAATACAACACTCCTCACCAGTCTACCGTCCTCCCCTCCGTGCAATACAACACTCCTCACCAGTCTACCGTCATCCCCTCCGTGCAATACAGCACTCCTCACCAGTCTACCGTCCTCCCCTCCGTGCAATACAGCACTCCTCACCAGCCTACCGTCCTCCCCTCCGTGCAATACAGCACTCCTCACCAGTCTACCGTCCTCCCCTCCGTGCAATACAGCACTCCTCACCAGTCTACCGTCCTCCCCTCCGTGCAATACAGCACTCCTCACCAGCCTACCGTCCTCCCCTCCGTGCAATACAGCACTCCTCACCAGTCTACCGTCATCCCCTCCGTGCAATACAACACTCCTCACCAGTCTACCGTCATCCCCTCTGTGCAATACAGCACTCCTCACCAGTCTACCGTCATCCCCTCCGTGCAATACAACACTCCTCACCAGTCTACCGTCCTCCCCTCCGTGCAATACAACACTCCTCACCAGTCTACCGTCCTCCCCTCCGTGCAATACAACACTCCTCACCAGTCTACCGTCCTCCCCTCCGTGTAATACAGCTCTCCTCACCAGTCTACCGTCCTCCCCTCCGTGCAATACAACACTCCTCACCAGCCTACCGTCATCCCCTCCGTGCAATACAACACTCCTCACCAGTCTACCATCCTCCCCTCCATGTAATACAACACTCCTCACCAGCCTACCGTCATCCCCTCCGTGCAATACAACACTCCTCACCAGTCTACCGTCCTCCCCTCCGTGCAATACAACACTCCTCACCAGCCTACCGTCATCCCCTCCGTGCAATACAACACTCCTCACCAGTCTACCGTCCTCCCCTCCATGTAATACAACACTCCTCACCAGCCTACCGTCATCCCCTCCGTGCAATACAGCACTCCTCACCAGCCTACCGTCCTCCCCTCCGTGCAATACAACACTCCTCACCAGTCTACCGTCCTCCCCTCCGTGCAATACAGCACTCCTCACCAGTCTACCGTCATCCCCTCCGTGCAATACAGCTCTCCTCACCAGTCTACCGTCATCCCCTCCGTGCAATACAGCACTCCTCACCAGCCTACCGTCATCCCCTCCGTGCAATACAGCACTCCTCACCAGTCTACCGTCCTCCCCTCCGTGCAATACAGCACTCCTCACCAGCCTACTGTCCTCCCCTCCATGCAATACAGCACTCCTCACCAGTCTACCGTCCTCCCCTCCGTGTAATACAACACTCCTCACCAGCCTACCGTCATCCCCTCCGTGTAATACAACACTCCTCACCAGCCTACCGTCCTCGCCTCCCTGCAATACAACACTCCTCACCAGTCTACCGTCATCCCCTCCGTGTAATACAGCACTCCTCACCAGTCTACCGTCCTCCACTCCCTGCAATACAGCACTCCTCACCAGCCTACCGTCATCCCCTCCGTGCAATACAGCACTCCTCACCAGCCTACCGTCATCCCCTCCGTGTAATACAACACTCCTCACCAGTCTACCGTCATCCCCTCCGTGTAATACAGCACTCCTCACCAGCCTACCAGCCTCCCCTCCGTGCAATACAGCACTCCTCACCAGTCTACCGTCATCCCCTCCGTGTAATACAGCACTCCTCACCAGCCTACCGTCATCCCCTCCGTGTAATACAACACTCCTCACCAGTCTACCGTCCTCCACTCCCTGCAATACAGCACTCCTCACCAGCCTACCGTCCTCCCCTCCGTGTAATACAACACTCCTCACCAGCCTACCATCCTCCCCTCCATGCAATACAGCTCTCCTCACCAGCCTACCATCCTCCCCTCCGTGCAATACAGCTCTCCTCACCAGTCTACCATCCTCCCCTCCGTGCAATACAACACTCCTCACCAGCCTACCGTCATCCCCTCCGTGCAATTCAACACTCCTCACCAGTCTACCGTCCTCCCCTCCATGTAATACAACACTCCTCACCAGCCTACCGTCATCCCCTCCGTGCAATACAGCACTCCTCACCAGCCTACCGTCCTCCCCTCCGTGCAATACAGCACTCCTCACCAGTCTACCGTCCTCCCCTCCGTGCAATACAGCACTCCTCACCAGTCTACCGTCATCCCCTCCGTGCAATACAACACTCCTCACCAGCCTACCGTCCGTGCAATACAGCACTCATCTGCCTACCATCCTCCCTCCGTGCGATACAGCTCTCCTCATCAGCCTACCATCCTCCCTCCATGCGATACAGCTCTCCTCATCAGCCTACCATCCTCCCCTCCATGCAATACAGCTCTCCTCATCAGCCTACCATCCTCCCTCCATGCGATACAGCTCTCCTCATCAGCCTACCATCCTCCCTCCGTGCAATACAGCTCTCCTCATCAGCCTACTATCCTCCCCTCCATGCAATACAGCTCTCCTCATCAGCCTACCATCCTCCCTCCGTGCAATACAGCTCTCCTCATCAGCCTACCATCCTCCCTCCGTGCAATACAGCACTCCTCACCAGTCTACCATCCTCCCCTCCGTGCAATACAGCTCTCCTCACCAGCCTACCGTCCTCCCCTCCATGTAATACAGCTCTCCTCACCAGCCTACCGTCCTCCCCTCCATGTAATACAGCTCTCCTCACCAGCCTACCATCCTCCCCTCCGTGCAATACAACACTCACCATCACCTACCATCCTCCACTCCATGCAATACAGCACTCACCAATTATGAATGGCCTCCCCTATCTTGCATTAAAAACTGAGAATGGACTCAAGCAAATAAAAACGGCGACACTGCGTACTGGACTTAGAGACCTCTAATGAGGTTGCTAACGTGGCTGCTCGTTCACTGCCCACCACTGCAAGTGTAGCTTTGCGCGTTGCACCAAGTTCAAAAAATGATGTTCATTTTTGTTTAATCACAATCTCTTGCAGCGTCTCCTCACAGAACCTTAGGGTTCTGTGGTACCCTGCCTTAACCTTATGCCTCCTTGTGTTATGGGAAAAGGTTTCTGGCTGCCCAGTCTGTCTGTGCCTTTTATCATCCTGGACACCAGTATCAATTCATCTCTCATCCTCCTTCTCTTAAAGAGAAAAGACTAGCATTCACCTATCGACATAAAAGATGCCCTCTAATCCAGGAAGCATCCTGGTAGATCTCCTCTGCATCCTCTCTAAAGCTTCTATATCCTTCCTAGCTAGAAGACCAGAACTACAAGCATGGTCTAAGCAGAGTTTTATATCCTTGCAGCCCCTGAACTCAATGCCTGTCTAATGAGTCAACACACCATACACCGTACACCTTCTTGATCAACTTGCACTCCAACTGTGAACCACAAGGTCGTTCTGTTGCTCCACAATCTTACGAATATTGCCATTCATCTCATGTTCTGCCTTCGAGCCAACCTTCCAAAGTGTTGCACTTCTCAGAGTGAGCTCCATCTGCCACTTTCAGCCCAGCTCTGCATCCTACCAATGTTCCATTATAACACCATCAAAATTTGTCATCTGCAAAATTACCAACCTGTGGCGACCCACTTCCTAGCGCACTCAAGCCGGCTCACAAATAGCCAGCGCGCTGGCACAAAGGCCAGTCCCAAAAGGGCACCAAGTCTGCTTCACCAACAAAGGGAAAAGCCTGCGGGGGAATGTGAGTACAGGCCCCCTACAGCGTCCGCACCTGGGGAGGGCGGGATCAGGGAGGCTTTAAAGCAAGGCTGTGAAGTTCGAATGAAACCTTTCTTTAACTGCAGTTTACCGATTCCGTGTCGTTATTGTAGCGCTGTGTGTAGCACACCGCTACAATTGGTGACCCCGACGGTCCAAACGATTTTTGGACCAGAGATGAACGACGCTGCATCTGTTCATGCGGTTTCATTAAAACTGCCAAGCTTCTGGATGCTGCGACCTCACCTATGGTTCCAGCAAGCAGAAGCCCAATTCCACATTCAGCAGATAACCTCGGACTCCACACGTTACTACTACGTGGTGAGCTCCCTCGACCAGGACACAGCGGCCCAGGTCGCGGAGTTCGTACAGTCGCCCCCGGCAGACGGCAAGTACACGGAATTCAAAGCCCTGCTCCTCAGGACTTTCAGACTCTCACGGCGCGAGCGGGCTGCCCGTTTACTGCACCTGGACGGCTTGGGCGACAGACCTCCATCGGCTTTAATGAATGAGATGTTGTCTCTCGCCGACGGACACACACCCTGCCTCATGTTTGAGCAGGCATTCCTGGAGCAGCTGTCCGAGGACATACGCCTGCTGCTGTCCGACGCGGGTTTCAGCGACCCCCGGAAGGTGGCAGCCCGGGCGGACGTGCTGTAGAAAGCCAAGAAGGAGAGTGGGGCATCCGTCACACAGATCACCAGGCCACGCTCCCAGCACCAAACCAGACCAGGCCCAGCCGCAGAGCCTGCCAACCCCAGGGGCAGGGGTGGGGGGCCCAACGAACAATGGTGCTTCTACCACCAGTGGTGGGGTGCAGAAGCCTGCCGCTGTAGCCTGCCCGGCAAGTTCCCGGGAAACGCCAGGGCCAGCCGCTGCTGATGGCTATGGCGGCTGGCCATCGGGATAGCCTCCTGTATGTGTGGGACAAGCAGTCGGGATGCTGTTTTTTGGTCGACACCGGTGCCGAGATCAGCGTCTTACCTCCAACGAGTTACGACTCCCACAGCAGGGCACCGGGTCCCCCCGAGGGCCATGAACGGCAGCACGGTAAGGACCTACGGCACCCGTACGGTGTGGCTACAGTTCGGCTCCAGCCAGTTCACGTGGGACTTCACACTGGCTGCCGTAGCCCAACCGCTTCTGGGTGCAGATTTTTTGCGGGCTCACAGCCTGCTGGTCGACCTGCCGAGGCAGAGACTGGTCCACCCCGAGACCTTTCAGACGTTCTCCCTGGGAGAAGCCCAGTTGCCAGCCCCTCACCTTGACTCCATCATGCTGTCCGACAACGACTTCACCAGAGTCCTGGCGGATTTCCCATCGGTTCTGGCACCACAGTTCACGGCAGCCATGCCCCGACACGGTGTACAGCACCACATCCCGACCCAGAGACCTCCAAGTCATTTATAAAAATCCAAAGACTCGGAGGTCCCGAAAGAGATCCCTGCAGAACAGCACATGTCTGTTTTCCCAGGAGTATCCCTATTCCCTTTCTTTTATAAAGGAATAACATGCCACTCCCGATCGTCTGGCACTGCTCTGTGGCCAGAGATAACGCATAGACAAAGATGATGTTGTTTACTTGGATTTGCAGAAGGCCTTTGGCAAACTGCTAGGGTATGTGCTAATACAGGAAAGGTACTAGCGTGGATAGAAGATTGGCTGACTGGCAGAAAGCAAAGAGTGGTGATAAAGGGAGCCTTTTCAAGTTGTTTGCTGGTAATGTGCTGCTCAGCAGGGGCAAGTGTTGGGTCTGCTTCTTTTCATGTAACCTGGGTGACAGAATCTGGCCGAGCTTGCAGGTGATAGGTGGATGCGTAGGTGGCGTTGAGTATGCAGAAGGACCTGGTGTAGAAGTAGCAGATAGTAAATGTTGCAGGGAAGTGGGCGGCCATGCACTTTGTTAGAAGAAATAAAGGGATAGACTATTTTCTAAAGGGGAGAGAATTCAGAAATCAAAGGTGCAAAGGGATTTATAAATCCTAGTGCAGGATTCCCTATCGATGAACTTGCAGGTTTAGTTGATAATAAGGAAGGAAATGCAATGCTAGCATTCATTTCAAGAGGACTAGAATTTAAAAGCAATAATTTAATGCTGAGTTTTTATAAGACCATTAGCCCAGCTGAATTAGGCCATTTGGCCCATCGAGTCTGCCCCGCCATTTCATCATGACTGATCCAATTCTCCAATCCCCCTCCCCCCCCACACCTTAACCAATTTATAAGGCATTGGTTAGACCACATTTGGAATACTGTGAGCAGTTTTGGGCCTCATATGTAAGAAAGAGTATGCTGGCATTGGAGAGACTGCAGAGGGGGTGTTTACACAAATGATTCTGGGGATGAAAGGGTTAATTGAGTGACAGCTCTTGGCTAGTAATTACTGGTTTAGAAGCATGTGGAGGAACATTTTGAAATCTACCTAATATTGAAAATCCTGGAGAAAGTGGACATGGAGAGGATGCTTCCTATAGTGGGGGATTGATAATAAGAGGGCATATCCTGAGAATAGAAGGACATCTCTGTAGAACAGAGATGATGAGGAACTTCTTTAGCCAGAAAGTGGTAAATCTGTGGGATTTATTACCACAGATGATTGTGCAGGCCAAGTCATTTGGTATAAATATTGATTATTATGTGTGTTGAAGGAAATGGGGAGGAGATAGGTGAATGGGTTTGAGATGAAACAATAAATCAGGTCTGATCAAACGGTGTTCCTTGGGGGCAAATAGCAGTTTGGTTTCTCTTTCTTATGGGTGCAGAGAAACTGGGTGGAGTGTCTGGTCTGAGAGTTGGACCCACACTCTTTGCCTCTGCATGGCCCTCCGAGCTTCAGGTGGCTCAGTGACAAGATGCTGAGTTAATTAATGACTTATCCAGGGTTTGACCCTCTCCAGTCAACCCGAGGGTGGTTAAGTGAGTCGGCACACGGCCTTCTGGTAATACATGCTGTCCTTATTTTTCCAGTGTGCTTCCGAGGAATGAAAGTGGACAATAAGTGCTACTTGCCAATGATTGGAGTGAAGACGTTTCACATGGCATCTGATGACTGCATCCTACATGGCGGTACCCTGGGTTGGGCTAAGGATGAGGAGGAAAATCAGGCTCTGTTCGAGTATGCCAGGCAGAAGGTGGGAGAGAACCGCAACATCTGGATTGGAGTGATGGACATGATGATGGAGGGAACCTGGGTGGATATGACTGGCACACTGGTCAACTACACCAACTGGGAGACTCTGGCCTCCCAGCAGCCTGACGGTGGCACCAAGGAGAATTGTGTGGCCCTCTCAGGTCTTGCCAATGGCAAGTGGCTTGACGAGCCCTGTCACTTGCAATATAATTACTTCTGTCAGTTCAATATTCTTTAAGTTTTCCTGGTTAGTCCAGCTTTCTGCCAGAGTTCAGCCTCACTTCGTCTATGCTGCTGATGCTTATTTACTTGGAGATCCGGCCCTTCGAGCCGTGGCAAAGCCATTGATTTAACGTAATCATGGGAGAACTTACAGCGACCAGTGATCCTACTAACGGGTATGTCTTTGAACTGTGGGAGGAAACTGGACCACGCGGAGGAAACCCAAGCTCTTGTGGGAAGGAACATACAAACTTGCTTGCAGAGGTTGCCGAAATTGAAATCAGAAGTCCGTTGCCCCAAGCTGTAATAACATCACACTAAATGTTATTCTACTGTGATTCTTCACAGTAGGTCTCTTGTGATGAGTGCAGAGCAAGAGGATTTCATTGACCTTTGAATGTAACCCTCCCCCCTTCACCCCGTCTTCCTTCGGTGCTTGTTTAATTTGCTCATTTCTCTGGGTGTTGATGCAGATGGATATGGTGATCTCAGTGCCAGCGATGTCTTACACTCGTGAGCAGTCATTGTGTGGGCATGAAGCTCTTCCCAGGCTACAGAGCATCTGCAGCACAGGGATCAGGACATGAGCAAAACAAGTGTGTGTACCGGAGCCACCCTTGTGCCTCATGTGATTTGGTGCTACACCCAGAGCCCTGATACTCCCGTCCCTCCTTTGTCCCTTGTGTGCACGATTGCAAAAGCTGCTTAGCTTCCTGGCTTTGACAGTTTCTTGCTGTGTTCAGTTACTGACTGACTGTGCAACATGCTCTTATGTTTCTGGTTTCTCATCAAAAATAAAGCTGACTCATACAAAGGCAAGTTGCTTTGTTTTATTTATCCACGAATGTTCTTCTATCTCAGGGGCCCTTGAGAATGGAGGGGGAAAGAGAAGCTTTTCCGTCCAGTGTCTGTCAGCAGAGATGCTGCATCAACTGCTTTGCTGAGATTTTCCAGCAGATAGACATCTTTAGTGAGCATTCCAGCATCGACAGCTGGGTGTTGCAGAGGCCCGAGAGAATTTCCCTCTGTCCCCACAGATGCTGGCAATCCAGCCTTTAGCTGTCATGGCCCCGAATTCCTTCCTGAATCTCAGCTCTCTTTTCCTCCTCTTTTAATATCCATCCTCTTGGTTAATCTTGGTTAGTGTCTTGTCTTGCCATCTGATTGTATGAAAAGACCCAGTTGTTGGAGCTGCATTGATTCAAGGTGTTTTGTTAATTGTGTGAATACGTGCCCAGTCAGCAGCTTCAAAATCCAAACATACATCAAAGTTGGCAGCACATTGGTCTTGACCCACACTTGCCCCAGATGTCCACTGCGTGAGATCAACCTTCCTCTGGAACTCAAGGACTTGTATAGAGCTTGGTACAGGCATTGTCCTTTACACCAAAGTTTTGTGTTACTTTTAACAACATTACTCCCCCACCCATGGAGTAGATGGGCAGAATGTAGGCTGGCCTTATGGTCTCATGTTAACGCCACATAAACATGGCATGTACTTTTGACAAAAAGCTGTTAAAACTTAATTTGCTTGTCTTACACACATTCTTCTTACCTGTACAAGAAGTGGTTGATGCGGGCTTCAATGTAACACTTAAGAGAAGTTTGGGTAAGTGATGCACCATCAATAACTCTAGGAGACTGGAAGTGAACATTATTAACAGCGAAAAGGGAGCACGACCATGTAGAAGACTGTGGGAGGAGCAGTGCCCCGATCGCCTTTATACAGGGGTCTGTGGGAGGAGTCACAGGAGCAGTCAGCAGGGGGCGTGTCCGGGGTCTGTGGGAGGAGTCACAGGAGCAGTCAGTAGGGGGCGTGTCCGGGGTCTGTGGGAGGAGTCACAGGAGCAGTCAGCAGGGGGCGTGTCCGGGGTCTGTGGGAGGAGTCACAGGAGCAGTCAGTAGGGGGCGTGTCCGGGGTCTGTGGGAGGAGCCACAGGAGCAGAGGGGCGTGTCCGGGGTCTGTGGGAGGAGTCACAGGAGCAGTCAGTAGGGGGCGTGTCCGGGGTCTGTGGGAGGAGTCACAGGAGCAGTCAGCGGGGGGTGTGTCCGGGATCTGTGGGAGGAGCCACAGGAGCAGTCAGTAGGGGGCGAGTCCGGGGTCTGTGGGAGGAGTCACAGGAGCAGTCACTGGGGGGTGTGTCCGGGGTCTGTGGGAGGAGCCACAGGAGCAGTCAGTGGGGGGTGTGTCCGGGGTCTGTGGGAGGAGCCACAGGAGCAGTCAGTGGGGGCGCGTCCGGGGTCTGTGGGAGGAGCCGCAGGAGCAGTCAGTGGGGGCGCGTCCGGGGTCTGTGGGAGGAGCCGCAGGAGCAGTCAGTGGGGGCGCGTCCGGGGTCTGTGGGAGGAGCCGCAGGAGCAGTCAGTGGGGGGCGAGTCCGGGGTCTGTGGGAGGAGCCACAGGAGCGGTCACTGGGGGGTGTGTCCGGGGTCTGTGGGAGGAGCCACAGGAGCAGTCAGTGGGGGGTGTGTCTGGGGTCTGTGGGAGGAGCCACAGGAGCAGTCAGTGGGGGGCGTGTCCGGGGTCTGCGGGAGGAGTCACAGGAGCAGTCAGTGGGGGGGTGTCCGGGGTCTGCGGGAGGAGCCACAGGAGCAGTCAGTGGGGGGCATGTCCGGGGTCTGCGGGAGGAGCCACAGGAGCAGAGGGGCGTGTCCAGTCAGGTATATATGGTGTACCATAGTAAGTATCTAGATGGGAGAGCTATGGTCCAGATCTAGGTCAATGGTACTAGGCAGAATAGATGCGCCGAAGAGTCTGTTTCTGCACTGTAGTGCTCTATGACTATGACTGCATTTACCCCTCCAGCTCCTCACTGTTGTTTTAAAACACAATGCACGTCCACTTGTCAACAGCACAGGGAGATTCATCACGCATGTTGAAAAGCAATGGAAGATGAGGTGGACTTGGGAGACAGGTTTGCTCAGAGGTCCCAGAAACCCAGGATTCTGATATTCTGCGATGAAGAAGAAAGACTTGACTCCAAACCAAGGATTCCAATGTCTTGGACCCACCAGAACCCTCAGCAACCATCCTGTGGAGGCAGTTTCAACTTCCCAGGACACACATTTTCTTTGCGTAATTAAAGCTCAGATGTTGTCATAAATACCTAAAGCTTCATTTGGTCACTTAAATGCAAACATTAGCCAATAATAGCAATTTCATCAAACCACGGGTTCAACTTGTACTTGCTCAGTGCTGGCCTTGTAGGGATTGATGCAGTGACAGCCGCTGTCCTCATACCATGCCTTGATCTAAGCCTTAAGCCCCAAGTCTATTTAGTTACTTGGACAGGAAACAGGTAGAAGGACTCAGGCCTAGTACATCAGATTACATAACCAGGGTGTAAAGGCATACTTGCTTTTATCAGTTGGGGCACTGAGTATAAACATCATGTTGCATCTTTGCAGTATTTGATCACCACATTTCAGGAAGGATGGAGGTGTTTTGGAGAGACAGCAAAAGCGATTTGCTTGAATGCTGCCTGAATTGGAGACTTGTAGCTATAAGGAGAGTTTGGACACACTTGGTCTGATTCGTGTGGAGCATTCGAGGCTGAGGGGAATGCCCTCTTCTAATTCCTACCATTAAGGAGGAGGTACAGGAGCCTAAACAGTCAGGAACAGCTTCTTCCTGTCTGCCATCAGATTCCTGAATGGACAATGAACTGCTGTACACCACCTCATTGTTTTTCTCATGTTTTTCCTCTCTTCTTGCACGACTTATTTTTTATATACATTTCTTATTGTCATTTATAGGTATTTTTATTATTGTGTATTGTTGCTGCAAAATAACAAATTTCATGACAGGAGATTTTGCAGATGCTCAAAATGTAGAGCAATAGATGCTGGAGGAACTCAGCAAGTCAGGCAGCATCTATGAAATTGAATAAATAGTTAACATTTCAGGCCAAGGCCCTTCTTTAGGACATACATTCCAGTGATATTATGCCTGATTCTGACCTGATAGAAGTTTATAAAATTGTGAGAGGTGGAGGCAGAGTGAGCAGTCAAGGTAGAAATGTCAAATAATAGAAGATATTGCTATATGGTGTTTTTTAAACACAGAGATTGATGAGGAGACTAGGCTGCACTCTTCTCTTTACTTATGGCCAGGCTGGATGTCTACATGTTCCTGACGCAGGTTTCTCCTTCCAATCCCAAAAACCATTTTCCATGGATAGACAATTGGAAAGAGACTCCTGGAATGTTGTATTTCTTCAAACACTTTTTTGAATCTTTCCATAAGACACAAGACTATAAGACAAAGGAGCAGAATTAGGCCATTCAGCCCATCAAGTCTGCTCTGTCATTCTATCATGGCTGATTTATTATCCATCTCAACTCCTTTCTCCTGCCCTCTCCCAGTAACCTTTGACACCCTGACAAATCACGAACCTCCACTTTAAGTATACCCAAAGACTTCACGTCCACAGATTCACACCCTATGGTTAAAGAAATTCCACCTCATCTCCGTACTAAATGGACATCCCTCTATCCTGACACATACTCCCTTCATTCGCTCTATCTAGGCCTTTCACTTTTTGATAGGATTAAGTCAGATCAGTCTTCTAAGCTCTAGCAGGTACAGTCCAGAGCTATCAACTGCTTCCCATTCATTAACCCTTTCATTCCTGGGATCATTCTTGTGAAACTCCTCTGGACCCTCTCCAATGCCAACACATCTTAGATAAGAAACCCAGAACTGCTCGCAGTATTCCAAGTGTGTTCTTCCTTGCTTTTATATTCTAGTTCTCTCGAAATGAATGCTAAAATTGTGTTTGTCTTCCTTAGCACTAACCTTCTATCCATGCTAGCATATTTCCTGTAATACCATGAGCTTTTATCTTGTTAAGCAGCCTCATGATTGGCACCTTGTCAAGGGCTTTCTGAACACCTTTTGACTCCCCTTTTGTTTTTCCTATTTATATTTTTATTTAGAGATACAGCACAGAGTATGTCCTTCAAGCCGCGCCATTCCAGTAACCTCCAGTAACCCCGGTTCAACCTAACCTAATCATGGGACAATTTGCAAAGACAAATTAACCTATCTAGTATGTCTGGACTGTGGGAGGAAACTCCCAGGGAAAGCCCATACATTTCAAGAGGCGCAGATGCAGTGTCTCCTTACAATGCCCTCTCCCTTGCTGTTCTGCTGTCTTTGACTTCCTTTGTCAGCCATCATCTTTTCTTTAGAATACTATTTCATCTTTGGGATACATCTTTTCCATGTCTTCTGAATTGTCCCCAGATACTCCAGCCATTGCCGTTTTGCAGTCATCCCTGACAGTTTGGTGTACTTAATCTTTTATATTTAACTAATATTGTAAATATATTGTTTGGTTAAGCAGTCTTTGAGATGATATATATGGGTTATAATGAATGGCGTTAGTCCTTATGCTACCACGTCATATTTGCACATCTCATTTAAAGTAAACCAACATACATGAGTTATCTTCAGCTCCCATATTTTTCTTTCAGGTAGTTTCTGGAGTTGCAAAGCATAACAAGCAAGTTTTAAAATGAACCTGAGCCGACAACCTACCCGTTGAAGCACAGTGAGACAGTTGTGTTAAAATAAAGCACAAGTTTCTTTCAGAAAGGAGAGAGAGAGATGGTTGAGTTTAAAAAAAAGCATGTGGCTTTTCAGAAGGGAGAGAGAGATGTTCAAATTTTTAAAAAAGTGCAGCTTTTTTATCTTCATAAGGGCAATAAAAGACAGCCAAGTTAAAAACAGGCTGAAAACAATTGAAATTTATAGATTCATAAATAATAAATACTGCATGATAATAACTATAATAAGAATAATAATACATAAAAGCTATATTGAAAGCTAAACTTGTTTAGAGGGATGGGAACTGGAGTGATAGTGCTGAAGATGAGGTGGTTGACAACGTGTAGAGAGACTCCTAGCAAGGAGAGGCTGATGACAGGGCAAAATTACAGTCAACAGGATGAGTTGCAATGCAAAAGGCGGACAAAATCGAAAAGGGTGAATTCAGGACTGAAGGTGTTATACTTGAAGGTGATCCTTCAATTAGGGGCACTTTTGACTACTTGAAGTTCTAAAAAAAGAAACTTCTTGTTAATTTGTTTTGTTACATTATAACCTTTACTTTAGCCTCTGGAATGAAGACCAGAATTTGGCATTGATCAACCTTTTTGAGAACTTTAATATTTTAAGGCTTTACAGAGTTTTACAGAGTTTTCATGGATAGTTGTCATTACCCTCACAACATCAAAATACAGAATTTAATTTAAAATAAATGACAAAGATTTCAAAGTCAATCTTGCAAGTAAAACCCATGCCCTTTAATAAACTTATTTTAACTGAGAATATACTATAATGCTGATTTTGGCATCAACGCATTTGACTCCAGCAAATGAGTTCAGGCCAATATTACTAAGCAAACTTTCCTATCAAAATATACGCTGTGGTGGTAATGTCAAAAAAATCTTACATTGACAAATAATGGTTTTATTTTAACATTAACTCTGAAAACATGTTTCCAACTAGAAGAAATAACACTTACAATTAAAAACACATCCTTACAGACTGCACTATTTATTAAAATTCCAAGAGAGATCACAGTTTTTAAGGCAGGCGGCTGGAGAACTTCCACGTGAAACATGAACAGAGGCAGCACAACTAAACCAGGCACTGTCTAGTCTTGTTAAAATAAAGCAACAATGCTAACGAAGCATCTGCCAAACCCTCCCCCAACTGGAATAAGCAGCAATTCAAATTTCAAATAGATTCCAGAGATCATTAATTTTCAACTGTCCAGAACAAAGAACACTTTTTTAACACTGACAGGGTCATTTGCTCAACCCTCTACGTCCTTTGGTAATTATCAGATGATCTTAAGTTTTCCTGTCTCCCTACCTTTTTTTTGTATCTCTCTCTTTCTCTTTCAAGGTACTGCTGATATTTCACTGGGACTTCTTTAATTATGTCTTTTTTTTTGTTTGGTCTGCTAATGGTTTTGAGGCAATCTTGACAACTTCAAACAAAATCACACATAAGTTTATTTCAGGGTTTGCTCAACCAAATTACCCAAGTGGCAATTTGTTTGATTTAATTAAAATCACTGTAATTTTTAATTATATTTACATCTTATAATTGTACTTCAATAGAAATAAAGTTGTTAAACTAAAGAGCTGTCTGTGTCAGTACGGTATATTTTACCATCACAGCCAGGTATGTGATGGTATTGACATTTCTCAAATTTAAAGGAGAACTTGGTAAAGCCTCCAACTTGCTCACTTGATGGGATAGATCACTTCAAAATGAAATTTAAATATACAGGAATAAAGTGAAGTGTGTCCTGACGAAGGGTCTCGGCCCGAAACGTCGACAGTGCTTCTCACTATAGATGCTGCCTGGCCTGCTGTGTTCCACCAGCATTTTGTGTGTTTGCTTGAATTTCCAGCATCTGCAGATTTCCTTGTGTTTATGAAGTTATTTATTTCTCAGCTAAAACACTCCAATAGTAATCCATTTGGTAATGACACATAATAAACTTACTGTCAGATCAAGAGGTATAAACATCTAAATTACTCAAATTTCTGGACATCAAAGGACAGTCTTCTGCCATGACAGCCACATGCTCCCCTGTCCCTTCTTATTTCCATGGCAACCAGAGTTGTTTGAAAAAAACTTCATTGGTCTCTAAAATCTGCCGCATATTGCTAATGACAGAAGTGCTGGGAATACCAGTTCTTTGTCATATAAGATGTACAAATTGTACAAAAATTAAACCACATGAATTGAACTGTGTTTTAAAAGTTCTTGTGAGAACTTGCAAACTAGAAGTTTCAGGAATTTAAAACATATTATTTATCTTGAACTTAACGTTACAGGGGTTAGGTAAAGGACAAGCCAAACTAGTCATGTTCTGGTACATTTAAGACTTTAACTCACAGAAAAATTAAGAAAATATTATTTATGAACTATACTGAAAAAAGTTTAGCAATCGGACAGTAAGATTCGAACAGTTTAGTAATCGAACAGTGTGACTGTTCAGTGCAATGGGACAGTGTGATTGTTGAGTGTGAGGGACAGATGATTGTTGACTGAGATGCGACAGTGTGGTTTTTCAATGTGATGGGACAGTGTGATTATTCAGTGTGATGGTACAGTGTGATTGTTCAGAGAGATGTGACAGTGAGATTATTGAGTGAGATGGGACTGTGGTTTTTCAGTGTGACGAGACAGTGTGATTGTTCAGAGCGATGGGACAGTGTGATTGTTCCGTGTGATGGGGCGGTGTGGTTTTTCAGTGTGATCGGACAGTGTGATTGTTGACTGAGATGGGACAGTGTGATTGTTGAGTGAGATGGGACAGTGTGATTGTTGACAGAGATGGGAGAGTGTGATTGTTCAGTGTGATGGGGCAGTGTGATTCTTAACTTCGAATAGACAGTGTGATTGTTCAGTGAAATGTGACAGTGTGATTATTAAGTGCAATGGGACAGTGTGATTGTTCAGAGTCATGGGACAGTGTGATTTTTCACTTAGATGGGACAGTGTGATTATTGTGTGCAATGGGACAGTGTGATTGTTCAGTGTGATCAGACAGTGTGATTGTTGACTGAGATGGGACAGTGTGATTATTGACTGAGATGGGACAGTGTGATTGTTCACTAAGATGGGACAGTGTGATTGTTCACTAAGATGGGACAGTGTGATTATTGACTGAGATGGGACAGTGTGATTGTTCACTGAGATGGGACAGTGTGGTTCTTCAGTGTGATCGGACAGTGTGATTGTTGACTGAGATGGGACAGTGTGATTGTTGAGTGAGATGGGACAGTGTGATTGTTCACTGAGATGGGACAGTGTGGTTCTTCAGTGTGATCGGACAGTGTGATTGTTGACTGAGATGGGACAGTGTGATTGTTGAGTGAGATGGGACAGTGTGATTGTTGACTGAGATGGGACAGTGTGATTGTTGAGTGAGATGGGACAGTGTGGTTTTTCAGTGTGATGTTACAGTGTGTTTGTTCAGGCAAATGTGACAGTGTGGTTGCTGAGTGTGATGGGACAGTGTGATTGTTCACTAAGATGCGACAGTGTGATTGTTGAGTGTGATGGGACAGTGTGATTGTTGAGTGAGATGGGACAGTGTGATTGTTGACTGAGATGGGACAGTGTGATTGTTCACTAAGATGGGACAGTGTGATTGTTCAATGTGATGGGACAGTCTGATTGTTGAGTGTGATGGGACAGTGTGATTGTTCAGTGCAATGGGACAGTGTGATTGTTCTGTGTGATGGGACAGTGTTATTGTTCAGTGTCATGGGACAGTGTGATTATTGAGTGTGATGGGACAGTGTGATTGTTCACTAAGATGGGACAGTGTGATTGTTGACCGAGAATGGATAGTGTGATTGTTCAGTGTGATCGGACAGTGTGATTGTTGACTTCGAATAGACAGTGTGATTATTCAGCGAAATGTGACAGTGTGATTACAAAGTGTGATGGGACTGTGTGATTGTTGACTGAGATGGGACAGTGTGATTGTTCACTAAGATGGTACTGTGTGATTGTTGACTGAGATGGGACAGTGTGGTTTTTCAGTGTGATCAGACTGTTTGATTGTTGACTGAGATGGGACAGTGTGATTGTTGAGTGAGATGTGACAGTGTGATTCTTAAGTGCGATGGGACAGTGTGATTATTAAGTGCAATGGGACAGTGTGACTTTTGAGTCAGATGTGATAGTGTGATTATTGAGTGAGATGGGACATTGTGATTGTTGAGTGAGATGGGACAGTGTGGATTTTCAGTGTGATGTTACAGTGTATGTTCAGGCAAATGTGACAGTGTGGTTGCTGAGTACGATGGGTCAGTGTGATTGTTCAGTGAGATGTGACAGTGTGATTATTAATTGTGATGGGACAGTGTCATTGTTGAGTATGATGGGACAGTGTGATTGTTGAGTGTGTTGGGACAGTGTGATTGTTGAGTGAGATGGGACAGTGTGATTGTTCAGTGTGATCGGACAGTGTGGTTGTTCAGTGTGATGGGACAGTGTGATTCTTAAATTCGATGGAACAGTGTTATTTTTGACTGAGATGGGACAGTGTGGTTTTTCAGTGTGATGCGACAGAGTGATTATTGAGTGCAATGGGACAGTGTGATTGTTCAGTGTGATGGTACTGTGTTATTGTTGAGTGAGATGGGACAGTGTGATTGTTGACTAAGATGGGACAGTGTGATTGTTGACTGAGAAGGGACAGTGTGGATTTTCAGTGTGATGGTACAGTGTATGTTCAGGCAAATGTGACAGTGTGGTTGCTGAGTGTGATGGGACAGTGTGATTGTTGACTGACATGGGACAGTGTGATTGTTCACTAAGATGGGACAGTGTGATTGTTGAGTGAGATGGGACAGTGTGATTGTTGACTAAGATGGGACAGTGTGATTGTTGACTGAGATGGGACAGTGTGGATTTTCAGTGTGATGTTACAGTGTATGTTCAGGCAAATGTGACAGTGTGGTTGCTGAGTATGATGGGTCAGTGTGATTGTTCAGTGAGATGTGACAGTGTGATTATTAAGTGCGATGGGACAGTGTGATTGTTGAGTGTGTTGGGACAGTGTGATTGTTGAGTGAGATGGGACAGTGTGATTGTTAACTGAGATGGGACAGTGTGATTGTTCAGTGTGATCGGACAGTGTGGTTGTTCAGTGTGATGGGACAGTGTGATTCTGAAATTCGATGGAACAGTGTGATTTTTGACTGAGATGGGACAGTGTGGTTTTGCACTGAGATGGGACAGTGTGTTTGTTGACCGAGATGGGACAGTGTGATTGTTCAGTGTGATCGGACAGTGTGATTGTTGACTTCGAATAGACCGTGTGATTGTTCAGTGAAATGTGACAGTGTGATTACTAAGTGTGATGGGACAGTGTGATTGCTGACTGAGATGGGACAGTGTGATTGTTGAGTGAGATGGGACAGTGTGATTGTTCAGTGTGATGGGACAGTGTGATTGTTCAGTGTGATGGGACAGTGTGATTGCTGACTGAGATGGGACAGTGTGATTGTTGAGTGAGATGGGACAGTGTGATTGTTCAGTGTGATGGGACAGTGTGATTGTTCACTGAGATGGGACAGTGTGATTGTTCAGTGTGATTGTTGACTGAGATGGGACAGTGTGATTGTTCAGTGTGATCAGACAGTGTGATTGTTGACTGAGATGGGACAGTGTGATTGTTCACTAAGATGGGACAGTGTGATTGTTGACTGAGATGGGACAGTGTGATTGTTGACTGAGATGGGACAGTGTGATTGTTCACTAAGATGGGACAGTGTGATTGTTCAATGTAATGGGACAGTGTGATTGTTGAGTGTGATGGGACAGTGTGATTGTTCAGTGCAATGGGACAGTGTGATTGTTCAGTGTGATGGGACAGTGTCATTGTTCAGTGTCATGGGACAGTGTGATTATTGAGTGTGATGGGACAGTGTGATTGTTCACTAAGATGGGACAGTGTGATTGTTGACTTCGAATAGACAGTGTGATTGTTCAGTGAAATGTGACAGTGTGATTACAAAGTGTGATGGGACAGTGTGATTGTTGACTGTGGTGGGACTGTGTGATTGTTCACTAAGATGGTACAGTGTGATTGTTGACTGAGATGGGACAGTGTGGTTTTTCAGTGAGATCAGACAGTGTGATTGTTAACTGAGATGGGACAGTGTGATTGTTCACTAAGATGGTACAGTGTGATTGTTGACTGAGATGGGACAGTGTGGTTTTTCAGTGAGATCAGACAGTTTGATTGTTGACTGAGATGGGACAGTGTGATTGTTGAGTGAGATGTGACAGTGTGATTGTTGAGTGTGATGGGACAGTGTGATTGTTGAGTGAGATGGGACAGTGTGATTGTTGACTGAGATGGGACAGTGTGATTGTTGAGTGAGATGTGACAGTGTGATTGTTGAGTGTGATGGGACAGTGTGATTGTTGAGTGAGATGGGACAGTGTGATTGTTGACTGAGATGGGACAGTGTGATTGTTCACTAAGATGGGACAGTGTGATTGTTGAGTGTGATGGGACAGTGTTATTGTTCAGTGTCATGGGACAGTGTGATTATTGAGTGTGATGGGACAGTGTGATTGTTCACTAAGATGGGACAGTGTGATTGTTCAGTGTGATCGGACAGTGTGATTGTTGACTTCGAATAGACAGTGTGATTGTTCAGTGTGATCGGACAGTGTGATTGTTGACTTCGAATAGACAGTGTGATTGTTCAGTGAAATGTGACAGTGTGATTACAAAGTGTGATGGGACAGTGTGATTGTTGACTGAGGTGGGACAGTGTGATTGTTCAGTGTGATCAGACAGTGTGATTGTTAACTGAGATGGGACAGTGTGATTGTTCAGTAAGTTGGTACAGTGTGATTGTTGACTGAGATGGGACAGTGTGGTTTTTCAGTGTGATCAGACAGTTTGATTGTTGACTGAGATGGGACAGTGTGATTGTTGAGTGAGATGTGACAGTGTGATTATTAAGTGCGATGGGACAGTGTGATTATTAAGTGCAATGGGACAGTGTGATTTTTGAGTCAGATGTGATAGTGTGATTATTGAGTGAGATGGGACATTGTGATTGTTGAGTGAGACATGACAGCGTGATTATTGACTGAGATGGGACAGTGTGATTGTTCGCTGAGATGGGACAGTGTGATTGTTGAGTGTGATGGACAGTGTGATGATTGACTGAGATGGGACAGTGTGGTTTTTCAGTGTGATCGGATAGTGTGATTGTTATCTGAGATGGGATAATTTGGATTTTCAGTGTGATGGGACAGTGTAATTGTTCATTGCGATGGGACAGTGTGATTGTTGACCGAGATGGGACAGTGTGATTGTTCAGTGTGATCGGACAGTGTGATTGTTGACTTCGAATAGACAGTGTGATTGTTCAGTGAAATGTGACAGTGTGATTACTAAGTGTGATGGGTCAGTGTGACTGTTCGGAGCGATGGGACAGTGTGATTGTTCACTGAGTTGGGACAGTGTGATTGTTCAGTGTGATTGTTGACTGAGATGGGACAGTGTGATTGTTCAGTGTGATCAGACAGTGTGATTGTTGACTAAGATGCGACATTGTGATTGTTGAATGAGATGGGACAGTGTGATTGTTGACTGAGATGGGACAGTGTGATTGTTCACTAAGATGAGACAGTGTGATTATTGAGTGTGATGGGACAGTGTGATTGTTGAGTGAGATGGGACAGTGTGATTGTTGACTGAGATGGGACAGTGTGATTGTTCACTAAGATGGGACAGTGTGATTGTTCAATGTGATGGGACAGTCTGATTGTTGAGTGTGATGGGACAGTGTGATTGTTCAGTGCAATGGGACAGTGTGATTGTTCAGTGTGATGGGACAGTGTTATTGTTCAGTGTCATGGGACAGTGTGATTATTGAGTGTGATGGGACAGTGTGATTGTTCACTAAGATGGGACAGTGTGATTGTTGACCGAGAATGGACAGTGTGATTGTTCAGTGTGATTGTTGACTTCGAATAGACAGTGTGATTATTCAGCGAAATGTGACAGTGTGATTACAAAGTGTGATGGGACAGTGTGATTGTTGACTGAGGTGGGACAGTGTGATTGTTCAGTGTGATCAGACAGTGTGATTGTTAACTGAGATGGGACAGTGTGATTGTTCACTAAGATGGTACAGTGTGATTGTTGACTGAGATGGGACAGTGTGATTGTTGAGTGAGATGTGACAGTGTGATTATTAAGTGCGATGGGACAGTGTGATTGTTGACTGAGATGGTACAGTGTGATTGTTGACTGAGATGTGACAGTGTGATTATTAAGTGCGATGGGACAGTGTGATTATTAAGTGCAATGGGACAGTGTGATTGTTCAGAGAGATGTGACAGTGAGATTATTGAGTGGGATTGTACTGTGGTTTTTCGGTGTGACGAGACAGTGTGATTGTTCAGTGTGATCGGACAGTTCTATTGGTGCCTTCGAATAGACAGTGTGATTGATCAGTGAAATGTGACAGTGTGATTACTAAGTGTGGTGGGACAGTGTGATTGATCAGTGTGGTGGGTCAGTGTGACTGTTCAGAGCGATGGGACAGTTTGATTGTTCAGTGTGATTCTTAACTTCGAATGGACAGTGTGATTGTTCAGTGAAATGTGACAGTGTGATTGTTTAGTGAGATGGGACAGTGTGATTGTTGAGTGTGAGGGACACTGTGATGATTGACTGAGATGGGACAGTGTGATTGTTCACTGAGATGGGACAGTGTGGTTTTTCAGTGTGATCAGACAGTGTGATTGTTGACTGAGATGGGACAGTGTGATTGTTGAGTGTGAGGGACACTGTGATGATTGACTGAGATGGGACAGTGTGGTTTTTCAGTGTGATCGGATAGTGTGATTGTTATCTGAGATGGGACAGTGTGGTTGTTTAGTGAGATGGGACAGTCTAATTGTTCATTGCGATGGGACAGTGTGATTGTTGAGTGAGATGGGAAAGTCTGATTATTCACTGTGATGGGACAGTGAGATTATTGACTGAGATGGGACAGTGTGATTGTTCACTAAGATGGGAAAGTGTGACTTTTGATTCAGATGGTACAGTGTGGTTTTTCAGTGTGATCGAACAGTGTGATTGCTGACTGAGATGGGACAGTGTGGTTTTTCAGTGTGATCGGACAGTGTGATTGTTGACTGAGATGGGACAGTGTGATTGTTGACTGAGATGGGACAGTGTGGATTTTCCATGTGATGTTACAGTGTAAGTTCAGGCAAATGTGACAGTGTGGTTGCTGAGTATGATGGGTCAGTGTGATTGTTCAGTGAGATGTGACAGTGTGATTATTAAGTGGGATGGGACAGTGTGATTGTTGAGTGGGATGGGACAGTGTGATTGTTGAGTGTGATGGCACAGTGTGATTGTTGAGTGAGATGGGACAGTGTGATTGTTAACTGAGATGGGACAGTGAGATGGTTCAGTATGATCGGACAGTGTGGTTGTTCAGTGTGATGGGACAGTGTGATTCTTAAATTCGATGGAACAGTGTGATTTTTGAGTGCAATGGGACAGTGTGATTGTTCAGTGTGATTGTTGACTGTGATGTGACAGTGTGATTGTTCACTAAGATGGGGCAGTGTGATTGTTGAGTGAGATGGGACAGTGTGATTGTTAACTGAGATGGGACAGTGTGATTGTTCAGTGTGATCAGACAGTGTGGTTGTTCAGTGTGATGGGACAGTGTGATTCTTAAATTCGATGGAACAGTGTGATTTTTGAGTGCAATGGGACAGTGTGATTGTTCAGTGTGATGGTACAGTGTGATTGTTCACTGAGATGGGACAGTGTGATTGTTCACTAAGATGGGACAGTGTGATTGTTGACTGAGTTGGGACAGTGTTATTGTTCAGTGTGATGGGACAGTGTGATTGTTGAGTGTGATGGGACAGTGTTATTGTTCAGTGTGATGGGACAGTGTGATTGTTGAGTGTGATGGGACAGAGAGATTGTTCAGTCCAATGGTACAGTTTGATTTTTCAGTGTGATGCTACAGTGTGATTATTGAGTGCAGTGGGACAGTGTGATTGTTGAGTCAGATGTGATAGTGTGATTATTGAGTGAGATGGGACAGTGTGATTGTTGAGTGAGACATGACAGCGTGATTATTGACTGAGATGGGACAGTGTGATTGTTCACTGAGATGGGACAGTGTGATTGTTGAGTGTGAGGGACATTGTGATGATTGACTGAGGTGGGACAGTGTGGTTTTTCAGTGTGATCGGATAGTGTGATTGTTATCTGAGATGGGACAGTGAGATTGTTCACTATGATTGGACAGTGTGATTGTTCAATGTGATGGGACAGTGTGATTGTTGAGTGTGATGGGACAGTGTGATTGTTCAGTGGAATGGGACAGTGTGATTGTTCAGTGTGATGGGACAGTGTTATTGTTCAGTGTCATGGGACAGTGTGATTATTGAGTGTGATCGGACAGTGAGATTGTTGACATCGAATAGACAGTGTGATTGTTCAGTGAAATGTGACAGTGTGATTACAAAGTGCAATGGGACAGTGTGATTGTTCAGTGTGATGGTACAGTGTGATTGTTCACTGAGATGGGACAGTGTGATTGTTCACTAAGATGGGACAGTGTGATTGTTGACTGAGTTGGGACAGTGTTATTGTTCAGTGTGATGGGACAGTGTGATTGTTGAGTGTGATGGGACAGTGTTATTGTTCAGTGTGATGGGACAGTGTGATTGTTGAGTGTGATGGGACAGAGAGATTGTTCAGTCCAATGGTACAGTTTGATTTTTCAGTGTGATGCTACAGTGTGATTATTCAGTGCAGTGGGACAGTGTGATTGTTGAGTCAGATGTGATAGTGTGATTATTGAGTGAGATGGGACAGTGTGATTGTTGAGTGAGACATGACAGCGTGATTATTGACTGAGATGGGACAGTGTGATTGTTCAGTGTGATTGGACAGTGTGGTTGTTCAGTGTGATGGGACAGTGTGATTCTTAAATTCGATGGAACAGTGTTATTTTTGACTGAGATGGGACAGTGTGGTTTTTCAGTGTGATGCGACAGAGTGATTATTGAGTGCAATGGGACAGTGTGATTGTTCAGTGTGATGGTACTGTGTTATTGTTGAGTGAGATGGGACAGTGTGATTGTTGACTAAGATGGGACAGTGTGATTGTTGACTGAGATGGGACAGTGTGGATTTTCAGTGTGATGGTACAGTGTATGTTCAGGCAAATGTGACAGTGTGGTTGCTGAGTGTGATGGGACAGTGTGATTGTTGACTGAGATGGGACAGTGTGATTGTTCACTAAGATGGGACAGTGTGATTGTTGAGTGTGATGGGACAGTGTGATTGTTGAGTGAGATGGGACAGTGTGATTGTTAACTGAGATGGGACAGTGTGATTGTTCAGTGTGATGGGACAGTGTTATTGTTCAGTGTCATGGGACAGTGTGATTATTGAGTGTGATGGGACAGTGTGATTGTTCACTAAGATGGGACAGTGTGATTGTTGACCGAGAATGGACAGTGTGATTGTTCAGTGTGATCGGACAGTGTGATTGTTGACTTCGAATAGACAGTGTGATTGTTCAGTGAAATATGACAGTGTGATTACAAAGTGTGATGGGACAGTGTGATTGTTGACTGAGGTGGGACAGTGTGATTGTTCAGTGCGATCAGACAGTGTGATTGTTAACTGAGATGGTACAGTGTGATTGTTGACTGAGATGGGACAGTGTGATTGTTGAGTGAGATGTGTCAGTGTGATTATTAAGTGCGATGGGACAGTGTGATTATTAAGTGCAATGGGACAGTGGGATTTTTGAGTCAGATGTGATAGTGTGATGATTGACTGAGATGGGACAGTGTGGTTTTTCAATGTGATCGGATAGTGTGATTGTTATCTGAGATGGGACAGTGTGATTGTTGAGTGAGATGGGACAGTCTAATTGTTCATTGCGATGGGACAGTGTGATTGTTGAGTGAGATGGGAAAGTCTGATTGTTCACTGTGATGGGACAGTGAGATTGTTGAGTGAGATGTGTCAGTGTGATTATTAAGTGCGATGGGACAGTGTGATTATTAAGTGCGATGGGACAGTGGGATTTTTGAGTCAGATGTGATAGTGTGATTATTGAGTGAGATGGGACATTGTGATTGTTGAGTGAGACATGACAGCGTGATTATTGACTGAGTTGGGACACTGTGATGATTGACTGAGATGGGACAGTGTGGTTTTTCAGTGTGATCGGATAGTGTGATTGTTATCTGAGATGGGACAATTTGGTTTTTCAGTGTGATGGGACAGTGTGATTGTTGAGTGAGATGGGACCGTGTGATTGTTTAGTGTGATGGGACAGTGTCATTGTTCACTGAGATGGGACAATATGGTTTTTCAGTGTGATGGGACAGTGTGATTGTTCAGAGAGATGTGACAGTGAGATTATTGAGTGAGATTGTACTGTGGTTTTTCAGTGTGACGATACAGTGTTATTGTTCAGTGTGATGGGTCAGTGTGCCTGTTCAGAGCGATGGGACAGTTTGATTGTTCAATGTGATTCTTAACTTCGAATAGACAGTGTGATTGTTCAGTGAAATGTGACAGTGTGATTACTAAGTGTGATGGGACAGTGTGATTGTTGAGTGTGAGGGACACTGTGATGATTGACTGAGATGGGACAGTGTGATTGTTCACTGAGATGGTACAGTGTGGTTTTTCAGTGTGATCAGACAGTGTGATTGTTGACTGAGATGGGACAGTGTGGTTGTTGAGTGAGATGTGACAGTGTGATTGTTGACTAAGATGTGACAGTGTGATTGTTGAGTGAGATGGGACAGTGTGATTATTAAGTGCAATGGGACAGTGTGATTTTTGAGTCAGATGTGATAGTGTGATGATTGACTGAGATGGGACAGTGTGGTTTTTCAGTGTGATCGGTTAGTGTGATTGTTATCTGAGATGGGACAGTGTGATTGTTTAGTGAGATGGGACAGTCTAATTGTTGAGTGTGTTGGGACAGTGTGATTGTTGAGTGAGATGGGAAAGTCTGATTGTTCACTGTGATGGGACAGTGAGATTGTTCAGTGTGATTGTTCAGTGTGATCGGACAGTGTGATTGGTGACTGTGATGGGACAGTGTGATTATTGACTGAGATGGGACAGTGTGATTGTTCACTAAGATGGGACAGTGTGATTGTTGACTGAGATGGTACAGTGTGGTTTTTCAGTGTGATCGAACAGTGTGATTGCTGACTGAGATGGGACAGTGTGGTTTTTCAGTGTGATCGGACAGTGTGATTGTTGACTGAGATGGAACAGTGTGATTGTTGAGTGAGATGGGACAGTGTGATTGTTGACTAAGATGGGACAGTGTGATTGTTGACTGAGATGGGACAGTGTGGATTTTCAGTGTGATGTTACAGTGTATGTTCAGGCAAATGTGACAGTGTGGTTGCTGAGTATGATGGGTCAGTGTGATTGTTCAGTGAGATGTGACAGTGTGATTATTAAGTGCGATGGGACAGTGTGATTGTTGAGTGTGATGGGACAGTGTGATTGTTGAGTGTGTTGGGACAGTGTGATTGTTGAGTGAGATGGGACAGTGTGATTGTTAACTGAGATGGGACAGTGTGATTGTTCAGTGTGATCGGACAGTGTGGTTGTTCAGTGTGATGGGACAGTGTGATTCTTAAATTCGATGGAACAGTGTTATTTTTGACTGAGATGGGACAGTGTGGTTTTTCAGTGTGATGCGACAGAGTGATTATTGAGTGCAATGGGACAGTGTGATTGTTCAGTGTGATGGTACTGTGTTATTGTTGAGTGAGATGGGACAGTGTGATTGTTGACTAAGATGGGACAGTGTGATTGTTGACTGAGATGGGACAGTGTGGATTTTCAGTGTGATGTTACAGTGTATGTTCAGGCAAATGTGACAGTGTGGTTGCTGAGTGAGATGGGATAGTGTGATTGTTGACTGAGATGGGACAGTGTGATTGTTCACTAAGTTGGGACAGTGTGATTGTTGAGTGAGATGGGACAGTGTGATTGTTGACTGAGGTGGGACAGTGTGATTGTTCAGTGCGATCAGACAGTGTGATTGTTAACTGAGATGGGACAGTGTGATTGTTGAGTGAGATGGGACAGTGTGATTGTTAACTGAGATGGGACAGTGTGATTGTTCAGTGTGATGGGACAGTGTTATTGTTCAGTGTCATGGGACAGTGTGATTATTGAGTGTGATGGGACAGTGTGATTGTTGACCGAGAATGGACAGTGTGATTGTTCAGTGCGATCAGACAGTGTGATTGTTAACTGAGATGGGACAGTGTGATTGTTCACTAAGATGGTACAGTGTGATTGTTCATTGCGATGGGACAGTGTGATTGTTGAGTGAGATGGGAAAGTCTGATTGTTCACTGTGATGGGACAGTGAGATTGTTCAGTGTGATTGTTCAGTGTGATCGGACAGTGTGATTGGTGACTGTGATGGGACAGTGTGATTATTGACTGAGATGGGACAGTGTGATTGTTCACTAAGATGGGACAGTGTGATTGTTGACTGAGATGGTACAGTGTGGTTTTTCAGTGTGATCGAACAGTGTGATTGCTGACTGAGATGGGACAGTGTGGTTTTTCAGTGTGATCGGACAGTGTGATTGTTGACTGAGATGGGACAGTGTGATTGTTGAGTGAGATGGGACAGTGTGATTGTTGACTAAGATGGGACAGTGTGATTGTTGAGTGTGTTGGGACAGTGTGATTGTTGAGTGAGATGGGACAGTGTGATTGTTAACTGAGATGGGACAGTGTGATTGTTCAGTGTGATCGGACAGTGTGGTTGTTCAGTGTGATGGGACAGTGTGATTCTTAAATTCGATGGAACAGTGTTATTTTTGACTGAGATGGGACAGTGTGGTTTTTCAGTGTGATGCGACAGAGTGATTATTGAGTGCAATGGGACAGTGTGATTGTTCAGTGTGATGGTACTGTGTTATTGTTGAGTGAGATGGGACAGTGTGATTGTTGACTAAGATGGGACAGTGTGATTGTTGACTGAGATGGGACAGTGTGGATTTTCAGTGTGATGTTACAGTGTATGTTCAGGCAAATGTGACAGTGTGGTTGCTGAGTATGATGGGTCAGTGTGATTGTTCAGTGAGATGTGACAGTGTGATTATTAAGTGCGATGGGACAGTGTGATTGTTGAGTGTGTTGGGACAGTGTGATTGTTGAGTGTGTTGGGACAGTGTGATTGTTGACTGAGATGGGACAGTGTGGATTTTCAGTGTGATGTTACAGTGTATGTTCAGGCAAATGTGACAGTGTGGTTGCTGAGTACGATAGGTCAGTGTGATTGTTCAGTGAGATGTGACAGTGTGATTATTAAGTGCGATGGGACAGTGTGATTGTTGAGTGTGATGGGACAGTGTGATTGTTGAGTGTGTTGGGACAGTGTGATTGTTGAGTGAGATGGGACAGTGTGATTGTTAACTGAGATGGGACAGTGTGATTGTTCAGTGTGATCGGACAGTGTGGTTGTTCAGTGTGATGGGACAGTGTGATTCTTAAATTCGATGGAACAGTGTTATTTTTGACTGAGATGGGACAGTGTGGTTTTTCAGTGTGATGCGACAGAGTGATTATTGAGTGCAATGGGACAGTGTGATTGTTCAGTGTGATGGTACTGTGTTATTGTTGAGTGAGATGGGACAGTGTGATTGTTGACTAAGATGGGACAGTGTGATTGTTGACTGAGATGGGACAGTGTGGATTTTCAGTGTGATGTTACAGTGTATGTTCAGGCAAATGTGACAGTGTGGTTGCTGAGTGAGATGGGATAGTGTGATTGTTGACTGAGATGGGACAGTGTGATTGTTCACTAAGTTGGGACAGTGTGATTGTTGAGTGTGATGGGACAGTGTGATTGTTGAGTGAGATGGGACAGTGTGATTGTTAACTGAGATGGGACAGTGTGATTGTTCAGTGTGATGGGACAGTGTTATTGTTCAGTGTCATGGGACAGTGTGATTATTGAGTGTGATGGGACAGTGTGATTGTTGACCGAGAATGGACAGTGTGATTGTTCAGTGTGATCGGAGAGTGTGATTGTTGACTTCGAATAGACAGTGTGATTGTTCAGTGCGATCAGACAGTGTGATTGTTAACTGAGATGGGACAGTGTGATTGTTCACTAAGATGGTACAGTGTGATTGTTGACTGAGATGGGACAGTGTGATTGTTGAGTGAGATGGGACAGTGTGATTGTTAACTGAGATGGGACAGTGTGATTGTTCAGTGTGATGGGACAGTGTTATTGTTCAGTGTCATGGGACAGTGTGATTATTGAGTGTGATGGGACAGTGTGATTGTTCACTAAGATGGGACAGTGTGATTGTTGACCGAGAATGGACAGTGTGATTGTTCAGTGTGATCGGACAGTGTGATTGTTGACTTCGAATAGTCAGTGTGATTGTTCAGTGAAATATGACAGTGTGATTACAAAGTGTGATGAGACAGTGTGATTGTTGACTGAGGTGGGACAGTGTGATTGTTCAGTGCGATCAGACAGTGTGATTGTTAACTGAGATGGGACAGTGTGATTGTTCACTAAGATGGTACAGTGTGATTGTTGACTGAGATGGGACAGTGTGATTGTTGAGTGAGATGTGTCAGTGTGATTATTAAGTGCGATGGGACAGTGTGATTATTAAGTGCGATGGGACAGTGGGATTTTTGAGTCAGATGTGATAGTGTGATTATTGAGTGAGATGGGACATTGTGATTGTTGAGTGAGACATGACAGCGTGATTATTGACTGAGATGGGACACTGTGATGATTGACTGAGATGGGACAGTGTGGTTTTTCAGTGTGATCGGATAGTGTGATTGTTATCTGAGATGGGACAATTTGGTTTTTCAGTGTGATGGGACAGTGTCATTGTTCACTGAGATGGGACAATTTGGTTTTTCAGTGTGATGGGACAGTGTGATTGTTCAGAGAGATGTGACAGTGAGATTATTGAATGAGATTGTACTGTGGTTTTTCAGTGTGACGAGACAGTGTTATTGTTCAGTGTGATGGGTCAGTGTGCCTGTTCAGAGCGATGGGACAGTTTGATTGTTCAATGTGATTCTTAACTTCGAATAGACAGTGTGATTGTTCAGTGAAATGTGACAGTGTGATTACTAAGTGTGATGGGACAGTGTGATTGTTTAGTGAGATGGGACAGTATGATTGTTGAGTGTGAGGGACACTGTGATGATTGACTGAGATGGGACAGTGTGATTGTTCACTGAGATGGTACAGTGTGGTTTTTCAGTGTGATCAGACAGTGTGATTGTTGACTGAGATGGGACAGTGTGATTGTTGAGTGAGATGTGACAGTGTGATTATTAAGTGTGATGGGACAGTGTGATTGTTAAGTGCAATGGGACAGTGTGATTTTTGAGTCAGATGTGATAGTGTGATGGTTGACTGAGATGGGACAGTGTGGTTTTTCAATGTGATCGGATAGTGTGATTGTTATCTGTGATGGGACAGTGTGATTGGTGACTGAGATGGGACAGTGTGATTGTTCACTGAGATGGTACAGTGTGGTTTTTCAGTGTGATCAGACAGTGTGATTGTTGACTGAGATGGGACAGTGTGGTTGTTGAGTGAGATGTGACAGTGTGATTATTAAGTGCGATGGGACAGTGTGATTATTAAGTGCAATGGGACAGTGTGATTTTTGAGTCAGATGTGATAGTGTGATGATTGACTGAGATGGGACAGTGTGGTTTTTCAATGTGATCGGATAGTGTGATTGTTATCTGAGATGGGACAGTGTGATTGTTGAGTGAGATGGGACAGTCTAATTGTTCATTGCGATGGGACAGTGTGATTGTTGAGTGAGATGGGAAAGTCTGATTGTTCACTGTGATGGGACAGTGAGATTGTTCAGTGTGATTGTTCAGTGTGATCGGACAGTGTGATTGGTGACTGTGATGGGACAGTGTGATTATTGACTGAGATGGGACAGTGTGATTGTTCACTAAGATGGGACAGTGTGATTGTTGACTGAGATGGTACAGTGTGGTTTTTCAGTGTGATCGAACAGTGTGATTGCTGACTGAGATGGGACAGTGTGGTTTTTCAGTGTGATCGGACAGTGTGATTGTTGACTGAGATGGGACAGTGTGATTGTTGAGTGAGATGGGACAGTGTGATTGTTGACTAAGATGGGACAGTGAGATTGTTGACTGAGATGGGACAGTGTGGATTTTCAGTGTGATGTTACAGTGTATGTTCAGGCAAATGTGACAGTGTGGTTGCTGAGTATGATGGGTCAGTGTGATTGTTCAGTGAGATGTGACAGTGTGATTATTAAGTGCGATGGGACAGTGTGATTGTTGAGTGTGATGGGACAGTGTGATTGTTGAGTGTGTTGGGACAGTGTGATTGTTGAGTGAGATGGGACAGTGTGATTGTTGACTAAGATGGGACAGTGAGATTGTTGACTGAGATGGGACAGTGTGGATTTTCAGTGTGATGTTACAGTGTATGTTCAGGCAAATGTGACAGTGTGGTTGCTGAGTATGATGGGTCAGTGTGATTGTTCAGTGAGATGTGACAGTGTGATTATTAAGTGCGATGGGACAGTGTGATTGTTGAGTGTGATGGGACAGTGTGATTGTTGAGTGTGTTGGGACAGTGTGATTGTTGAGTGAGATGGGACAGTGTGATTGTTAACTGAGATGGGACAGTGTGATTGTTCAGTGTGATCGGACAGTGTGGTTGTTCAGTGTGATGGGACAGTGTGATTCTTAAATTCGATGGAACAGTGTTATTTTTGACTGAGATGGGACAGTGTGATGCGACAGAGTGATTATTGAGTGCAATGGGACAGTGTGATTGTTCAGTGTGATGGTACTGTGTTATTGTTGAGTGAGATGGGACAGTGTGATTGTTGACTAAGATGGGACAGTGTGATTGTTGACTGAGATGGGACAGTGTGGATTTTCAGTGTGCTGTTACAGTGTATGTTCAGGCAAATGTGACAGTGTGGTTGCTGAGTGAGATGGGATAGTGTGATTGTTCACTAAGTTGGGACAGTGTGATTGTTGAGTGTGATGGGACAGTGTGATTGTTGAGTGAGATGGGACAGTGTGATTGTTAACTGAGATGGGACAGTGTGATTGTTCAGTGTGATGGGACAGTGTTATTGTTCAGTGTCATGGGACAGTGTGATTATTGAGTGTGATGGGACAGTGTGATTGTTGACCGAGAATGGACAGTGTGATTGTTCAGTGTGATCGGAGAGTGTGATTGTTGACTTCGAATAGACAGTGTGATTGTTCAGTGCGATCAGACAGTGTGATTGTTAACTGAGATGGGACAGTGTGATTGTTCACTAAGATGGTACAGTGTGATTGTTGACTGAGATGGGACAGTGTGATTGTTGAGTGAGATGGGACAGTGTGATTGTTAACTGAGATGGGACAGTGTGATTGTTCAGTGTGATGGGACAGTGTTATTGTTCAGTGTCATGGGACAGTGTGATTATTGAGTGTGATGGGACAGTGTGATTGTTGACCGAGAATGGACAGTGTGATTGTTCAGTGTGATCGGACAGTGTGATTGTTGACTTCGAATAGTCAGTGTGATTGTTCAGTGAAATATGACAGTGTGATTACAAAGTGTGATGAGACAGTGTGATTGTTGACTGAGGTGGGACAGTGTGATTGTTCAGTGCGATCAGACAGTGTGATTGTTAACTGAGATGGGACAGTGTGATTGTTCACTAAGATGGTACAGTGTGATTGTTGACTGAGATGGGACAGTGTGATTGTTGAGTGAGATGTGTCAGTGTGATTATTAAGTGCGATGGGACAGTGTGATTATTAAGTGCAATGGGACAGTGTGATTTTTGAGTCAGATGTGATAGTGTGATTATTGAGTGAGATGGGACATTGTGATTGTTGAGTGAGACATGACAGCGTGATTATTGACTGAGATGGGACACTGTGATGATTGACTGAGATGGGACAGTGTGGTTTTTCAGTGTGATCGGATAGTGTGATTGTTATCTGAGATGGGACAATTTGGTTTTTCAGTGTGATGGGACAGTGTGATTGTTGAGTGAGATGGGACCGTGTGATTGTTTAGTGTGATGGGACAGTGTCATTGTTCACTGAGATGGGACAATATGGTTTTTCAGTGTGATGGGACAGTGTGATTGTTCAGAGAGATGTGACAGTGAGATTATTGAATGAGATTGTACTGTGGTTTTTCAGTGTGACGAGACAGTGTTATTGTTCAGTGTGATGGGTCAGTGTGCCTGTTCAGAGCGATGGGACAGTTTGATTGTTCAATGTGATTCTTAACTTCGAATAGACAGTGTGATTGTTCAGTGAAATGTGACAGTGTGATTACTAAGTGTGATGGGACAGTGTGATTGTTTAGTGAGATGGGACAGTATGATTGTTCACTGAGATGGTACAGTGTGGTTTTTCAGTGTGATCAGACAGTGTGATTGTTGACTGAGATGGGACAGTGTGGTTGTTCACTAAGATGGTACAGTGTGATTGTTGACTGAGATGGGACAGTGTGGTTGTTGAGTGAGATGTGACAGTGTGATTATTAAGTGCGATGGGACAGTGTGATTATTAAGTGCAATGGGACAGTGTGATTTTTGAGTCAGATGTGATAGTGTGATGATTGACTGAGATGGGACAGTGTGGTTTTTCAATGTGATCGGATAGTGTGATTGTTATCTGAGATGGGACAGTGTGATTGTTGAGTGAGATGGGACAGTCTAATTGTTCATTGCGATGGGACAGTGTGATTGTTGAGTGAGATGGGAAAGTCTGATTGTTCACTGTGATGGGACAGTGAGATTGTTCAGTGTGATTGTTCAGTGTGATCGGACAGTGTGATTGGTGACTGTGATGGGACAGTGTGATTATTGACTGAGATGGGACAGTGTGATTGTTCACTAAGATGGGACAGTGTGATTGTTGACTGAGATGGTACAGTGTGGTTTTTCAGTGTGATCGAACAGTGTGATTGCTGACTGAGATGGGACAGTGTGGTTTTTCAGTGTGATCGGACAGTGTGATTGTTGACTGAGATGGGACAGTGTGATTGTTGAGTGAGATGGGACAGTGTGATTGTTCAGTGTGATCGGACAGTGTGGTTGTTCAGTGTGATGGGACAGTGTGATTCTTAAATTCGATGGAACAGTGTTATTTTTGAGTGAGATGGGACAGTGTGGTTTTTCAGTGTGATGCGACAGAGTGATTATTGAGTGCAATGGGACAGTGTGATTGTTCAGTGTGATGGTACTGTGTTATTGTTGAGTGAGATGGGACAGTGTGATTGTTGACTAAGATGGGACAGTGTGATTGTTGACTGAGATGGGACAGTGTGGATTTTCAGTGTGATGTTACAGTGTATGTTCAGGCAAATGTGACAGTGTGGTTGCTGAGTGAGATGGGATAGTGTGATTGTTGACTGAGATGGGACAGTGTGATTGTTCACTAAGTTGGGACAGTGTGATTGTTGAGTGTGATGGGACAGTGTGATTGTTGAGTGAGATGGGACAGTGTGATTGTTAACTGAGATGGGACAGTGTGATTGTTCAGTGTGATGGGATAGTGTTATTGTTCAGTGTCATGGGACAGTGTGATTATTGAGTGTGATGGGACAGTGTGATTGTTGACCGAGAATGGACAGTGTGATTGTTCAGTGTGATCGGAGAGTGTGATTGTTGACTTCGAATAGACAGTGTGATTGTTCAGTGCGATCAGACAGTGTGATTGTTAACTGAGATGGGACAGTGTGATTGTTCACTAAGATGGTACGGTGTGATTGTTGACTGAGATGGGACAGTGTGATTGTTGAGTGAGATGGGACAGTGTGATTGTTAACTGAGATGGGACAGTGTGATTGTTCAGTGTGATGGGACAGTGTTATTGTTCAGTGTCATGGGACAGTGTGATTATTGAGTGCGATGGGACAGTGTGATTGTTCACTAAGATGGGACAGTGTGATTGTTGACCGAGAATGGACAGTGTGATTGTTCAGTGTGATCGGACAGTGTGATTGTTGACTTCGAATAGTCAGTGTGATTGTTCAGTGAAATATGACAGTGTGATTACAAAGTGTGATGAGACAGTGTGATTGTTGACTGAGGTGGGACAGTGTGATTGTTCAGTGCGATCAGACAGTGTGATTGTTAACTGAGATGGTACAGTGTGATTGTTGACTGAGATGGGACAGTGTGATTGTTGAGTGAGATGTGTCAGTGTGATTGTTCACTGAGATGGTACAGTGTGGTTTTTCAGTGTGATCAGACAGTGTGATTGTTGACTGAGATGGGACAGTGTGGTTGTTGAGTGAGATGTGACAGTGTGATTATTAAGTGCGATGGGACAGTGTGATTATTAAGTGCAATGGGACAGTGGGATTTTTGAGTCAGATGTGATAGTGTGATGATTGACTGAGATGGGACAGTGTGGTTTTTCAATGTGATCGGATAGTGTGATTGTTATCTGAGATGGGACAGTGTGATTGTTGAGTGAGATGTGTCAGTGTGATTGTTCACTGAGATGGTACAGTGTGGTTTTTCAGTGTGATCAGACAGTGTGATTGTTGACTGAGATGGGACAGTGTGGTTGTTGAGTGAGATGTGACAGTGTGATTATTAAGTGCGATGGGACAGTGTGATTATTAAGTGCAATGGGACAGTGTGATTTTTGAGTCAGATGTGATAGTGTGATGATTGACTGAGATGGGACAGTGTGGTTTTTCAATGTGATCGGATAGTGTGATTGTTATCTGAGATGGGACAGTGTGATTGTTGAGTGAGATGGGACAGTCTAATTGTTCATTGCGATGGGACAGTGTGATTGTTGAGTGAGATGGGAAAGTCTGATTGTTCACTGTGATGGGACAGTGAGATTGTTCAGTGTGATTGTTCAGTGTGATCGGACAGTGTGATTGGTGACTGTGATGGGACAGTGTGATTATTGACTGAGATGGGACAGTGTGATTGTTCACTAAGATGGGACAGTGTGATTGTTGACTGAGATGGTACAGTGTGGTTTTTCAGTGTGATCGAACAGTGTGATTGCTGACTGAGATGGGACAGTGTGGTTTTTCAGTGTGATCGGACAGTGTGATTGTTGACTGAGATGGGACAGTGTGATTGTTGAGTGAGATGGGACAGTGTGATTGTTGACTAAGATGGGACAGTGTGATTGTTGACTGAGATGGGACAGTGTGGATTTTCAGTGTGATGTTACAGTGTATGTTCAGGCAAATGTGACAGTGTGGTTGCTGAGTATGATGGGTCAGTGTGATTGTTCAGTGAGATGTGACAGTGTGATTATTAAGTGCGATGGGACAGTGTGATTGTTGAGTGTGATGGGACAGTGTGATTGTTGAGTGTGTTGGGACAGTGTGATTGTTGAGTGAGATGGGACAGTGTGATTGTTAACTGAGATGGGACAGTGTGATTGTTCAGTGTGATCGGACAGTGTGGTTGTTCAGTGTGATGGGACAGTGTGATTCTTAAATTCGATGGAACAGTGTTATTTTTGACTGAGATGGGACAGTGTGGTTTTTCAGTGTGATGCGACAGAGTGATTATTGAGTGCAATGGGACAGTGTGATTGTTCAGTGTGATGGTACTGTGTTATTGTTGAGTGAGATGGGACAGTGTGATTGTTGACTAAGATGGGACAGTGTGATTGTTGACTGAGATGGGACAGTGTGGATTTTCAGTGTGATGTTACAGTGTATGTTCAGGCAAATGTGACAGTGTGGTTGCTGAGTGAGATGGGATAGTGTGATTGTTGACTGAGATGGGACAGTGTGATTGTTCACTAAGTTGGGACAGTGTGATTGTTGAGTGTGATGGGACAGTGTGATTGTTGAGTGAGATGGGACAGTGTGATTGTTAACTGAGATGGGACAGTGTGATTGTTCAGTGTGATGGGACAGTGTTATTGTTCAGTGTCATGGGACAGTGTGATTATTGAGTGTGATGGGACAGTGTGATTGTTGACCGAGAATGGACAGTGTGATTGTTCAGTGTGATCGGAGAGTGTGATTGTTGACTTCGAATAGACAGTGTGATTGTTCAGTGCGATCAGACAGTGTGATTGTTAACTGAGATGGGACAGTGTGATTGTTCACTAAGATGGTACAGTGTGATTGTTGACTGAGATGGGACAGTGTGATTGTTAACTGAGATGGGACAGTGTTATTGTTCAGTGTGATGGGTCAGTGTGCCTGTTCAGAGCGATGGGACAGTTTGATTGTTCAATGTGATTCTTAACTTCGAATAGACAGTGTGATTGTTCAGTGAAATGTGACAGTGTGATTACTAAGTGTGATGGGACAGTGTGATTGTTTAGTGAGATGGGACAGTATGATTGTTGAGTGTGAGGGACACTGTGATGATTGACTGAGATGGGACAGTGTGATTGTTCACTGAGATGGTACAGTGTGGTTTTTCAGTGTGATCAGACAGTGTGATTGTTGACTGAGATGGGACAGTGTGGTTGTTGAGTGAGATGTGACAGTGTGATTATTAAGTGCAATGGGACAGTGTGATTTTTGAGTCAGATGTGATAGTGTGATGATTGACTGAGATGGGACAGTGTGGTTTTTCAATGTGATCGGATAGTGTGATTGTTATCTGAGATGGGACAGTGTGATTGTTGAGTGAGATGGGACAGTCTAATTGTTCATTGCGATGGGACAGTGTGATTGTTGAGTGAGATGGGAAAGTCTGATTGTTCACTGTGATGGGACAGTGAGATTGTTCAGTGTGATTGTTCAGTGTGATCGGACAGTGTGATTGGTGACTGTGATGGGACAGTGTGATTATTGACTGAGATGGGACAGTGTGATTGTTCACTAAGATGGGACAGTGTGATTGTTGACTGAGATGGTACAGTGTGGTTTTTCAGTGTGATCGAACAGTGTGATTGCTGACTGAGATGGGACAGTGTGGTTTTTCAGTGTGATCGGACAGTGTGATTGTTGACTGAGATGGGACAGTGTGATTGTTGAGTGAGATGGGACAGTGTGATTGTTGACTAAGATGGGACAGTGTGATTGTTGACTGAGATGGGACAGTGTGGATTTTCAGTGTGATGTTACAGTGTATGTTCAGGCAAATGTGACAGTGTGGTTGCTGAGTATGATGGGTCAGTGTGATTGTTCAGTGAGATGTGACAGTGTGATTATTAAGTGCGATGGGACAGTGTGATTGTTGAGTGTGATGGGACAGTGTGATTGTTGAGTGTGTTGGGACAGTGTGATTGTTGAGTGAGATGGGACAGTGTGATTGTTAACTGAGATGGGACAGTGTGATTGTTCAGTGTGATCGGACAGTGTGGTTGTTCAGTGTGATGGGACAGTGAGATTCTTAAATTCGATGGAACAGTGTTATTGTTGACTGAGATGGGACAGTGTGGTTTTTCAGTGTGATGGGACAGAGTGATTATTGAGTGCAATGGGACAGTGTGATTGTTCAGTGTGATGGTACTGTGTTATTGTTGAGTGAGATGGGACAGTGTGATTGTTGACTAAGATGGGACAGTGTGATTGTTGACTGAGATGGGACAGTGTGGATTTTCAGTGTGATGTTACAGTGTATGTTCAGGCAAATGTGACAGTGTGGTTGCTGAGTGAGATGGGATAGTGTGATTGTTGACTGAGATGGGACAGTGTGATTGTTCACTAAGTTGGGACAGTGTGATTGTTGAGTGTGATGGGACAGTGTGATTGTTGAGTGAGATGGGACAGTGTGATTGTTAACTGAGATGGGACAGTGTGATTGTTCAGTGTGATGGGACAGTGTGGTTGTTCAGTGTGATGGGACAGTGTGATTCTTAAATTCGATGGAACAGTGTTATTTTTGACTGAGATGGGACAGTGTGGTTTTTCAGTGTGATGCGACAGAGTGATTATTGAGTGCAATGGGACAGTGTGATTGTTCAGTGTGATGGTACTGTGTTATTGTTGAGTGAGATGGGACAGTGTGATTGTTGACTAAGATGGGACAGTGTGATTGTTGACTGAGATGGGACAGTGTGGATTTTCAGTGTGATGTTACAGTGTATGTTCAGGCAAATGTGACAGTGTGGTTGCTGAGTGAGATGGGATAGTGTGATTGTTGACTGAGATGGGACAGTGTGATTGTTCACTAAGTTGGGACAGTGTGATTGTTGAGTGTGATGGGACAGTGTGATTGTTGAGTGAGATGGGACAGTGTGATTGTTAACTGAGATGGGACAGTGTTATTGTTCAGTGTCATGGGACAGTGTGATTATTGAGTGTGATGGGACAGTGTGATTGTTGACCGAGAATGGACAGTGTGATTGTTCAGTGTGATCGGAGAGTGTGATTGTTGACTTCGAATAGACAGTGTGATTGTTCAGTGCGATCAGACAGTGTGATTGTTAACTGAGATGGGACAGTGTGATTGTTCACTAAGATGGTACAGTGTGATTGTTGACTTAGATGGGACAGTGTGATTGTTGAGTGAGATGGGACAGTGTGATTGTTAACTGAGATGGGACAGTGTGATTGTTCAGTGTGATGGGACAGTGTTATTGTTCAGTGTCATGGGACAGTGTGATTATTGAGTGCGATGGGACAGTGTGATTGTTCACTAAGATGGGACAGTGTGATTGTTGACCGAGAATGGACAGTGTGATTGTTCAGTGTGATCGGACAGTGTGATTGTTGACTTCGAATAGTCAGTGTGATTGTTCAGTGAAATATGACAGTGTGATTACAAAGTTTTATGGGACAGTGTGATTGTTGACTGAGATGGGACAGTGTGGTTGTTGAGTGAGATGTGACAGTGTGATTATTAAGTGCAATGGGACAGTGTGATTATTAAGTGCAATGGGACAGTGTGATTTTTGAGTCAGATGTGATAGTGTGATGATTGACTGAGATGGGACAGTGTGGTTTTTCAATGTGATCGGATAGTGTGATTGTTATCTGAGATGGGACAGTGTGATTGTTGAGTGAGATGGGACAGTCTAATTGTTCATTGCGATGGGACAGTGTGATTGTTGAGTGAGATGGGAAAGTCTGATTGTTCACTGTGATGGGACAGTGAGATTGTTCAGTGTGATTGTTCAGTGTGATCGGACAGTGTGATTGGTGACTGTGATGGGACAGTGTGATTATTGACTGAGATGGGACAGTGTGATTGTTCACTAAGATGGGACAGTGTGATTGTTGACTGAGATGGTACAGTGTGGTTTTTCAGTGTGATCGAACAGTGTGATTGCTGACTGAGATGGGACAGTGTGATTGTTGAGTGAGATGGGACAGTGTGATTGTTGACTAAGATGGGACAGTGTGATTGTTGACTGAGATGGGACAGTGTGGATTTTCAGTGTGATGTTACAGTGTATGTTCAGGCAAATGTGACAGTGTGGTTGCTGAGTATGATGGGTCAGTGTGATTGTTCAGTGAGATGTGACAGTGTGATTATTAAGTGCGATGGGACAGTGTGATTGTTGAGTGTGTTGGGACAGTGTGATTGTTGAGTGTGATGGGACAGTGTGATTGTTGAGTGTGTTGGGACAGTGTGATTGTTGAGTGAGATGGGACAGTGTGATTGTTAACTGAGATGGGACAGTGTGATTGTTCAGTGTGATCGGACAGTGTGGTTGTTCAGTGTGATGGGACAGTGTGATTCTTAAATTCGATGGAACAGTGTTATTGTTGACTGAGATGGGACAGTGTGGTTTTTCAGTGTGATGGGACAGAGTGATTATTGAGTGCAATGGGACAGTGTGATTGTTCAGTGTGATGGTACTGTGTTATTGTTGAGTGAGATGGGACAGTGTGATTGTTGACTAAGATGGGACAGTGTGATTGTTGACTGAGATGGGACAGTGTGGATTTTCAGTGTGATGTTACAGTGTATGTTCAGGCAAATGTGACAGTGTGGTTGCTGAGTGAGATGGGATAGTGTGATTGTTGACTGAGATGGGACAGTGTGATTGTTCACTAAGTTGGGACAGTGTGATTGTTGAGTGTGATAGGACAGTGTGATTGTTGAGTGAGATGGGACAGTGTGATTGTTAACTGAGATGGGACAGTGTGATTGTTCAGTGTGATGGGACAGTGTGGTTGTTCAGTGTGATGGGACAGTGTGATTCTTAAATTCGATGGAACAGTGTTATTTTTGACTGAGATGGGACAGTGTGGTTTTTCAGTGTGATGCGACAGAGTGATTATTGAGTGCAATGGGACAGTGTGATTGTTCAGTGTGATGGTACTGTGTTATTGTTGAGTGAGATGGGACAGTGTGATTGTTGACTAAGATGGGACAGTGTGATTGTTGACTGAGATGGGACAGTGTGGATTTTCAGTGTGATGTTACAGTGTATGTTCAGGCAAATGTGACAGTGTGGTTGCTGAGTGAGATGGGATAGTGTGATTGTTGACTGAGATGGGACAGTGTGATTGTTCACTAAGTTGGGACAGTGTGATTGTTGAGTGTGATGGGACAGTGTGATTGTTGAGTGAGATGGGACAGTGTGATTGTTAACTGAGATGGGACAGTGTGATTGTTCAGTGTGATGGGACAGTGTGGTTGTTCAGTGTGATGGGACAGTGTGATTCTTAAATTCGATGGAACAGTGTTATTTTTGACTGAGATGGGACAGTGTGGTTTTTCAGTGTGATGCGACAGAGTGATTATTGAGTGCAATGGGACAGTGTGATTGTTCAGTGTGATGGTACTGTGTTATTGTTGAGTGAGATGGGACAGTGTGATTGTTGACTAAGATGGGACAGTGTGATTGTTGACTGAGATGGGACAGTGTGGATTTTCAGTGTGATGTTACAGTGTATGTTCAGGCAAATGTGACAGTGTGGTTGCTGAGTGCGATCAGACAGTGTGATTGTTAACTGAGATGGGACAGTGTGATTGTTCACTAAGATGGTACAGTGTGATTGTTGACTGAGATGGGACAGTGTGATTGTTGAGTGAGATGGGACAGTGTGATTGTTAACTGAGATGGGACAGTGTGATTGTTCAGTGTGATGGGACAGTGTTATTGTTCAGTGTCATGGGACAGTGTGATTATTGAGTGTGATGGGACAGTGTGATTGTTCACTAAGATGGGACAGTGTGATTGTTGACCGAGAATGGACAGTGTGATTGTTCAGTGTGATCGGACAGTGTGATTGTTGACTTCGAATAGACAGTGTGATTGTTCAGTGAAATATGACAGTGTGATTACAAAGTGTGATGAGACAGTGTGATTGTTGACTGAGGTGGGACAGTGTGATTGTTCAGTGCGATCAGACAGTGTGATTGTTAACTGAGATGGGACAGTGTGATTGTTCACTAAGATGGTACAGTGTGATTGTTGACTGAGATGGGACAGTGTGATTGTTGAGTGAGATGTGTCAGTGTGATTATTAAGTGCGATGGGACAGTGTGATTATTAAGTGCAATGGGACAGTGGGATTTTTGAGTCAGATGTGATAGTGTGATTATTGAGTGAGATGGGACATTGTGTTTGTTGAGTGAGACATGACAGCTAGATTATTGACTGAGATGGGACACTGTGATGATTGACTGAGATGGGACAGTGTGGTTTTTCAGTGTGATCGGATAGTGTGATTGTTATCTGAGATGGGACAATTTGGTTTTTCAGTGTGATGGGACAGTGTGATTGTTGAGTGAGATGGGACCGTGTGATTGTTTAGTGTGATGGGACAGTGTCATTGTTCACTGAGATGGGACAATATGGTTTTTCAGTGTGATGGGACAGTGTGATTGTTCAGAGAGATGTGACAGTGAGATTATTGAATGAGATTGTACTGTGGTTTTTCAGTGTGACGAGACAGTGTTATTGTTCAGTGTGATGGGTCAGTGTGCCTGTTCAGAGCGATGGGACAGTTTGATTGTTCAATGTGATTCTTAACTTCGAATAGACAGTGTGATTGTTCAGTGAAATGTGACAGTGTGATTACTAAGTGTGATGGGACAGTGTGATTGTTTAGTGAGATGGGACAGTATGATTGTTGAGTGTGAGGGACACTGTGATGATTGACTGAGATGGGACAGTGTGATTGTTCACTGAGATGGTACAGTGTGGTTTTTCAGTGTGATCAGACAGTGTGATTGTTGACTGAGATGGGACAGTGTGATTGTTGAGTGAGATGGGAAAGTCTGATTGTTCACTGTGATGGGACAGTGAGATTGTTCAGTGTGATTGTTCAGTGTGATCGGACAGTGTGATTGGTGACTGAGATGGGACAGTTTGATTATTGACTGAGATGGGACAGTGTGATTGTTCACTAAGATGGTTGTGATTGTTGACTGAGATGGGACAGAGTGATTGTTCAGTGTGATCAGACAGTGTGATTGTTCAGTGAGATGGGATAGTGTGATTGTTCAGTGTGATCAGACAGTGTGATTGTTCACTAAGATGGTACAGTGTGATTGTTGAGTGAGATGGGACAGTGTGATTCTTGAGTGAGCTGGGACAGTGTGATTGTTCAGTGAGATGTGACAGTGTGATTGCTGAGAGTGATGGGCAGTTTGATTGTTCAGTGAGATGTAACAGTGTGATTATTGAGTGCGATGGGACAGTGTGATTGTTGAGCCAGATGTGATAGTGTGATTATTAAGTGAGATGGGACAGTGTGATTGTTGAGTGAGATGTGACAGTGTGATTGTTGACTGAGATGGGACAGTGTGATTCTTGAGTGAGCTGGGACAGTGTGATTGTTCAGTGAGATGTGGTAGTGTGATTATTAAGTGCAATGGGACAGTGTGATTGTTCAGAGACATGGGACAGTATGATCGTTGACTGAGATGGGACAGTGTGATTGTTCACTAAGATGGGACAGTGTGATTGTTCAGTGTGATCGGTGACTGAGATGGGACAGTGTGTTTATTGACCGAGATGGGTCAGTGTGATTGTTCACTAAGATGGGACAGTGTGATTGTTGACTGAGGTGGGACAGTGTGATTGTTCAGTGTGATCAGACAGTGTGATTGTTGACTGAGATGGGACAGTGTGATTGTTGACTAAGATAGTACAGTGTGATTGTTGACTGAGATGGGACAGTGTGGTTTTTCAGTGTGATCAGACAGTGTGATTGTTCAGTGTGATCGGACAGTTCTGTTGTTGCCTTCGAAGAAACAGTGTGATTGTTCAGTGAAATGTGACAGTGTGATTACTAAGTGTGGTCGGACAGTGTGATTGATCAGTGTGATCGGACAGTGTGATTGTTGACTGAGATGGGACAGTGTGATCGGACAGTGTGATTGGTGACTGAGATGGGACAGTGTGATTATTGAGTGCAATGGGACTGTGTGATTATTGAGTGCAATGGGACAGTGTGATTGTTCACTGAGATGTGACAGTGTGTTTACTGAGAGTGATGGGCAGTTTGATTGTTCAGTGATATGTAACAGTGTGATTATTGAGTGCGATGGGACAGTGTGATTGTTGAGTCAGATGTGATAGTGTGATTATTGAGTGAGATGGGACAGTGTGATTGTTGAGTGAGACGTGACAGCGTGATTATTGACTGAGATGGGACAGTGTGATTGTTCACTGAGATGGGACAGTGTGATTGTTATCTGAGATGGGACAGTGTGATTGTTCACTGAGATGGGACAATTTGGTTTTTCTGTGTGATGGGACAGTGTTATTGTTCAGAGAGATGTGACAGTGAGATTATTGAGTGAGATTGCACTGTGGTTTTTCAGTGTGACGAGACAGTGTGATTGTTCAGTGTGATTGGAGAGTTCTATTGTTGCCTTCGAATAGACAGTGTGATTGATCAGTGAAATGTGACAGTGTGATTACTAAGTGTGATGGGACAGTGTGATTGATCAGTGTGATGGGTCGGTGTGACTGTTCAGAGCGATGGGACAGTTTGATTGTTCAGTGTGATGGGGCAGTGTGATTGTTTAGTGAGATGGGACAGTGTGATTGTTGAGTGTGAGGGACATTGTGATGATTGACTGGGATGGGTCAGTTGTTTTTCAGTGTGATCGGATACTGTGATTGTTATCTGAGATGGGACAGTGTGATTGTTTAGTGAGATGGGACAGTCTAATTGTTCATTGCAATGGAACAGTGTGATTGTTGACTGAGATGGGACAGTGTGATTGTTGAGTGAGTTGGGACAGTGTGATTGTTGACTGAGATGGGACTGTGTGGTTTTTCAGTGTGATCGGACAGTGTGATTGTTGACTGAGATGGGACAGTGTGGTTTTTCAGTGTGATCGGACAGTGTGATTGTTGACTGAGATGGGATAGTGTGATTGTTCAGTGTGATGTTACAGTGTGATTGTTCAGGCAAATGTGACAGTGTGATTGCTGAGTGCAATGGGACAGTGTGATTGATCAGTGTGATGGGACAATGTGATTGGTCAGTCAGATGTGACAGTGTGATTATTGAGTGAGAAGGGATAGTGTAATTGTTGAGTGAGACGTGACAGTGTCATTATTGACTGAGATGAGACAGTTTGATTTTTCACTGAGATGGGACAGTGTGATTGTTGACTGAGATGGGACAGTGTGGTTTTTCACTGTGATCAGACAGTGTGATTGTTGACTGAGATGGGACAGTGTGATTGTTCATTGCGATGGCACAGTGTGATTGTTCAGTGAAATGTGACAGTGTGATTGCTGAGAGTGATGGGCAGTTTGATTGTTCAGTGAGATGTAACAGTGTGATTATTGAGTGCTATGGGACAGTGTGATTGTTGAGCCAGATGTGATAGTGTGATTATTAAGTGAGATGGGACAGTGTGATTGTTGAGTGAGATGTGACAGCATGATTATTGACTGAGATGGGACAGTGTGATTGTTCACTGAGATGGGACAGTGTGATTGTTGAGTGTGAGGGACACTGTGATGATTGACTGAGATGGGACAGTTGTTTTTCAGTGTGATCAGATAGTGTGATTGTTATCTGAGATGGGACAGTGTGATTGTTTAGTGTGATGGGACAGTGTGATTGATCAGTGTGATGTGTCAGTGTGACTGTTCAGAGCGATGGGACAGTTTGATTGTTCAGTGTGATGGGGCAGTGTGATTACTAAGTGTGATGGGACAGTGTGATTGTTCAGTGAGATATGACAGTGTGATTATTGAGTGCGATGGGACAGTGTGATTGTAGAGTGAGATGGGACCGTGTGATTTTTGAGTGAGATGTGACAGTGTGATTCTTGAGTGAGATTGGACAGTGTGAGTGTTCATTGCGATGGAACAGTGTGATTGTTCAGTGAAATGTGACAGTTTGATTACTGAGAGTGATGGGACAGTTTGATTGTTCAGTGAGATGTAACAGTGTGATTATTGAGTGAGATGGGACAATGTGATTGGTCAGTGAAATGTGACAGTTTGATTACTGAGAGTGATGGGACAGTTTGATTGTTGACTAAGATGGGACAGTGTGGTTTTTCAGTGTCATCAGACAGTCTGATTGTTAACTGAGATGGGACAGTGTGATTGATCAGTGAAATGTGACAGTGTGATTGCTGAGAGTGATGGGACAGTGTGATTGTTCAGTGAGATATGACAGTGTGATTACTGAGTGCGATGGGACAGTGTGATTGTAGAGTGAGATGGGACACTGTGATTAGTTAGTGAGATGTGACAGTGTGATTATTGAGTCAGATGGGACACTGATTATTTAGTGAGATGTGACAGTGTGATTATTGACTGAAATGGGACAGTGTGATTATTGACTGAGCTGGGACAGTGTGATTGTTCAGTGAGATGGAACAGAGTGATTATTGAGTGCAATGGGACAATGTGAATGTTGAGTGAGATGGGACAGTGTGGTTTTTCAGTGTGATGGGATAGTGTGATTGTTCAGTGTGATGGACAGTGTGAGTATTGAATGCAATGGGACACTGTGATTGTTGAGTGAGACGTGACAACGTGATTATTGACTGAGATGGGACAGTGTGATTGATCACTGAAATGGGACTGTGTTGTTTTTCAGAGTGATCGGACAGTTCGATTGTTCAATGCGATGTAACAGTGTGATTATTGAGTGCGATGGGACAGTGTGATTGGTCAGTCAGATGTGACAGTGTGATTATTGAGTGAGATGGGATAGTGTAATTGTTGAGTGAGACGTGACAGCGTGATTATTGACTGAGATGAGACAGTTTGATTTTTCACTGAGATGGGACAGTGTGATTGTTGACTGAGATGGGACAGTGTGATTGTTCATTGCGATGGGATAGTGTGATTGTTCAGTGCAATGGGACAGTGTGGTTGTTGAGTCAGATGTGATAGTGTGATTATTGACTGAGATGGGACAGTGTGATTATTGACTGAGCTGGGACAGTGTGATTGTTGACTGAGATGGGACAGTGTGATTGTTCATTGCGATGGGATAGTGTGATTGTTCAGTGAAATGTGACAGTGTGATTGCAGAGAGTGATGGGCAGTTTGATTGTTCACTAAGATGGGACAGTGTGATTGTTGACTGAGATTGGATAGTGTGATTCTTGAGTGTGATGGGACAGTGTGATTGTTCAGTGTGATGTTACAGTGTATATTCAGGCAAATGTGACAGTGTGGTTGCTGAGTGTGATGGGACAGTGTGATTGTTCAGTGAGATGTGACAGTGTGGTTTTTCAGTGTGATCCGACAGTGTGATTGTTGACTGAGATGGAACAGTGTAATTCTTGAGTGGGATGGGACAGTGTGATTGTTGACTGAGATGGGACAGTGTGATTGTTGACTGAGATGGAACAGTGTATTTCTTGAGTGAGATGGGACAGTGTGATTGTTGACTGAAATGGGACAATGTGATTGTTGAGTGAGATTGGACAGTCTGATTGTTCAGTGTGATCCGACAGTGAGATTGTTCAGTGCGATGGTACAGTGTGGTTTTTCAGTGTGATCGGACAGTGTGATTGGTGACTGAGATGGGACAGTGTGATTATTGACTGAGATGGGACAGTGTGATTGTTCACTAAGATGGGACAGTGTGATTCTTGAGTGAGCTGGGACAGTGTGATTGTTCAGTGTGATCGGACAGTGTGATTGTTGACTGAGATGGGACAGTGTGATTGTTCAGTGTGATCGGACAGTGTGATTGGTGACTGAGATGGGACAGTGTGTTTGTTGACTGAGTTAGGACAGTGTGATTGTCCAGTGTGATCAGACAGTGTGATTGTTGACTGAGATGGGACAGTGTGATTGTTCACTAAGATGGTACAGTGTGATTGTTGACTGAGATGGGACAGTGTTTGTTTTTCAGTGTGATCAGACAGTGTGGTTGTTGACTGAGATGGGACAGTGTGATTCTTAAGTGAGCTGGGACAGTGTGATTGTTCAGTGAGATGGGACAGTGTGATTGTTGACAGAGATGGGACAGTGTGATTGTTCAGTGTGATGGGGCAGTGTGATTCTTAACTTCGAATAGACAGTGTGATTGTTCAGTGAGATGTGGTAGTGTGATTATTAAGTGCGATGGGACAGTGTGATTGTTCAGAGACATGGGACAGTGTGATTTTTTAATTAGATGGGACAGTGCGATTATTGTGTGCAATGGGACAGTGTGATTGTTCAGTGTGATCGGACAGTGTGATTGTTGACTGAGATGGGACAGTGTGATTGTTGAGTGAGATTGGACAGTCTGATTGTTCAGTGTAATGCGACAGTGAGATTGTTCAGTGCGATTGGACAGTGTGATTGGTGACTGAGATGGGACAGTGTGATTGTTCACTAAGATGGGACAGTGTGATTGTTGACTGAGATGGTACAGTGTGGTTTTTCAGTGTGATCGAACAGTGTGATTGCTGACTGAGATGGGACAGTGTGGTTTTTCAGTGTGATCGGACAGTGTGATTGTTGAGTGAGATGGGACAGTGTGATTCTTGAGTGAGCTGGGACAGTGTGATTGTTCAGTGAGATGTGGTAGTGCGATTATTAAGTGCGATGGGACAGTGTGATTGTTCAGAGACATGGGACAGTGTGATTGTTGACTGAGATGGGACAGTGTGATTCTTGAGTGAGCTGGGACAGTGTGATTGTTCAGTGAGATGTGGTAGTGTGATTGTTGACAGAGATGGGACAGTGTGATTGTTCAGTGTGATGGGGCAGTGTGATTCTTAACTTCGAATAGACAGTGTGATTGTTCAGTGAGATGTGGTAGTGTGATTATTAAGTGCGATGGGACAGTGTGATTGTTCAGAGACATGGGACAGTGTGATTTTTTAATTAGATGGGACAGTGCGATTATTGTGTGCAATGGGACAGTGTGATTGTTCAGTGTGATCGGACAGTGTGATTGTTGACTGAGATGGGACAGTGTGATTGTTGAGTGAGATTGGACAGTCTGATTGTTCAGTGTAATGCGACAGTGAGATTGTTCAGTGCGATTGGACAGTGTGATTGGTGACTGAGATGGGACAGTGTGATTATTGACTGAGCTGGGACAGTGTGATTGTTCAGTGAGATGTGGTAGTGTGATTATTAAGTGCGATGGGACAGTGTGATTGTTCAGAGACATGGGACAGTGTGATTTTTCACTTAGATGGGACAGTGTGATTATTGTGTGCGATTGGACAGTGTGATTGTTGACTGAGATGGGATAGTGTAATTGTTGAGTGAGACGTGACAGCGTCATTATTGACTGAGATGGGACAGTTTGATTATTCATTGAGATGGGACAGTGTGATTGTTCACAGAGATCGGACAGTGTGATTGTTGACTGAGATGGGACAGTGTGATTGTTCATTGCGATGGGACAGTGTGATTGTTCAGTGAAATGTGACAGTGTGATTATTGAGTGCGATGGGACAGGGTGATTGCAGAGTGAGATGGGACCGTGTGATTTTTGAGTGAGATGTGACAGTGTGATTATTGACTGAGATGGGACACTGTGATTATTTAGTCAGATGTGACAGTGTGATTATTGACTGAGATGGGACAGTGTGATTGTTCAATAAGATGGGACAGTGTGATTGTTCAGTGAGATATGACAGTGTGATTATTGAGTGCGATGGGACAGTGTGATTGCAGAGTGAGATGGGACCGTGTGATTTTTGAGTGAGGTGTGACAGTGTGATTATTGAGTCAGGTGGGACTCTGTGATTATTTAGTGAGATGTGACAGTGTGATTATTGACTGAGATGGGACAGTGTGATTGTTCACTAAGATGGGACAGTGTGATTATTGTGTGCAATGGGACAGCGTGAATGTTGGGACAGTGCGGTTTTTCAGTGTGATGGGACAGTGTAATTATTCAGTGTGATGGTACAGTGTCGTTTTTCAGTGTGATGGACAGTGTGATTGTTCAGTGTTATGGGACAGTGTGATTGTTCGGTGTGATGGGATAGTGTGATTGTTGACTGAGATAGGACAGTGTGATTGTTCAGTGAAATGTGACAGTGTCATTGCTTAGTGTGATGGGACAGTGTCATTGTTGTGTAAGATGGGACAGTGTAATTGTTCAGTGAGATGGGACAGAGTGATTATTGTGTGAGACGTGACAGTGTGATTCATTTCTCCTCTCTCCATCTCTGAATCTGCTACTGGCTCCTCTCTCCATCTCCGAATGTGCTACCGGCTCCTCTCTCCATCTCTGAATCTGCAACCGGCTCCTTTCTCCATCTGTGAATCTGCTACCGGCTCCTCTCTCCATCTCTGAATCTGCTACTGGATCCTTTCTCCATCTCTGAATCTGCTATCAGCACCTCTCTCCATCTGTGAATCTGCTACCGGCTCCTCTCTCCATCTGTGTATCTCCTACCGGCTACTCTCTCCGTCTGTGAATCTGCTACCGGCTCCTCTCTTCATCTGTGAATCTGCTACCGGCTCCACTCTCCATCTGTGAATCTGCTACCGGCTCCTCTCTCCATCTCTGAATCTGCTACCGGCTCCTCTCTCCATCTGTGAATCTGGTACCGGCCCCTCTCTCCATCTGTGAATCTGCTACCGGCCCCTCTCTCCATCTCTGAATCTGCTACTGGCTCCTCTCTCCATCTGTGAATCTGGTACCGGCCCCTCTCTCCATCTCTGAATCTGCTACCGGCTCCTCTCTCCATCTGTGAATCTGGTACCGGCCCCTCTCTCCATCTCTGAATCTGGTACCGGCCCCTCTCTCCATCTCTGAATCTGCTACCGACTCCTCTCTGCATCTGTGAATCTGGTACCGGCCCCTCTCTCCATCTGTGAATCTGCTACCGGCTTCTCTCTCCATCTGTGAATCAGCTTCCGGCTCCTCTCTGCATCTTTGAATCTGCTACCGGCTCCTCTCTCCATCTATGTGTCTGCTACCGGCTCCTCTCTCCATCTGTGAATCTGCTACCGGCTTCTCTCTCCATCTGTGAATCTGCTACCGGCTCCTCTCTCCATCTGTGAATCTGCTACCGGCTCCTCTCTCCATCTGTGAATCTGCTACCGGCTCCTCTCTCCATCTCTGAATCTGATACGGGCTCCTCTCTCCATCTCTGAATCTGCTACAGGCTCCTCTGTCCATCTGTGAATCTGCTACTGGCTCCTCTCTCCATCTGTGAATCTGCTACTGGCTCCTCTCTCCATCTATGAATCTGCTACTGGCTCCTCTCTCCATCTCTGAATCTGCTACCGGCTCCTCTCTTCATCTCTGAATCTGCTACCGGTTCCTGTTCCCATCTCTGAATCTGCTACCGGCTGCTCTCTCCATCTGTGAATCTGGTACCGGCCCCTCTCTCCATCTCTGAATCTGCTACCGGCTCCTCTCTCCATCTGTGAATCTGCTACCGGCTCCTCTCTCCATCTCTGAATCTGCTACCGGCTCCTCTCTCCATCTCTGAATCTGCTAAACGCTCCTCTCTCCATCTATGAATCTTCTACCGTCTCCTCTCTCCATCTGTGAATCTGCTACCGGCTCCTCTCTCCATCTCTGAATCTGCTACCGGCTCCTCTCTCCATCTCTGAATCTGCTAACGGCTCCTCTCTCCATCTATGAATCTTCTACCGTCTCCTCTCTCCATCTGTGAATCTGCTACCAGTTCCTCTCTCCATCTCTGAATCTGCTACTGGCTCCTCTCCCCCTCTGTGAATCTTCGACCGGCTCCTCTCTCCATCTGTGAATCTGCTACCGGTTCGTCTTCACATCTATGAATCTGCTACCGGCTCCTCTCTCCATCTGTGAATCTGCTACCGGCTCCTCTCTCCATCTGTGAATCTGCTACCGGCTCCTCTCTCCATCTGTGAATCGGCTACCGGCTCCTCTCTCCATCTGTGAATCTGCTACCGGCTCCTCTCTCCATCTGTGAATCTGCTACCGGCTCCTCTCTCCATCTGTGAATCTGCTACCGGCTCCTCTCTCCATCTGTGAATCTGCTACCGGCTCCTCTCTCCATCTGTGAATCTGCTACCGGCTACTCTCTCTATCTCTGAATCTGCTACCGGCTCCTCTCTCCATCTCTGAATCTGCTACCGGCTCCTCTCTCCATCTGTGAATCTGCTACCGGCTCCTCTCTCCATCTGTGAATCTGCTACCGGCTGCTCTCTCCATCTCTGAATCTGCTAGCGGCTCCTCTCTCCATCTCTGAATCTGCTACTGGCTCCTCTCTCCATCTGTGAATCTGCTACTAGCTCCTCTCTCCATCTCTGAATCTGCTACTGGCTCCTCTCTCCATCTGTGAATCTGCTACTAGCTCCTCTCTCCATCTATGAATCTGCTACTGGCTCCTCTCTCCATCTCTGAATCTGCTACCGGCTCCTCTCTTCGTCTCTGAATCTGCTAGCGGCTGCTCTCTCCATCTGTGAATCTGGTACCGGCCCCTCTCTCCATCTCTGAATCTGCTACCGGCTCCTCTCTCCATCTGTGAATCTGCTACCGGCTCCTCTCTCCATCTCTGAATCTGCTACCGGCTCCTCTCTCCATCTGTGAATCTGCTACCGGCTCCTCTCTCCATCTCTGAATCTGCTACCGGCTCCTCTCTCCATCTCTGAATCTGCTAACGGCTCCTCTCTCCATCTGTGAATCTGCTACCGGCTCCTCTCTCCATCTGTGAAACTGCTACCGGCTCCTCTCTCCATCTGTGAATCTGCTACTGGCTCCTCTCTCCATCTGTGAATCTGCTACTGGCTCCTCTCTCCATCTCTGAATCTGCTACCAGTTCCTCTCTCCATCTCTGAATCTGCTACTGGCTCCTCTCCCCCTCTGTGAATCTTCGACCGGCTCCTCTCTCCATCTGTGAATCTGCTACCGGTTCGTCTTCACATCTATGAATCTGCTACCGGCTCCTCTCTCCATCTGTGAATCTGCTACCGGCTCCTCTCTCCATCTGTGAATCTGCTACCGGCTCCTCTCTCCATCTGTGAATCTGCTACCGGCTCCTCTCTCCATCTGTGAATCTGCTACCGGCTCCTCTCTCCATCTGTGAATCTGCTACCGGCTCCTCTCTCCATCTGTGAATCTGCTACCGGCTCCTCTCTCCATCTGTGAATCTGCTACCGGCTCCTCTCTCCATCTGTGAATCTGCTACCGGCTCCTCTCTCCATCTGTGAATCTGCTACCGGCTACTCTCTCTATCTCTGAATCTGCTACCGGCTCCTCTCTCCATCTCTGAATCTGCTACCGGCTCCTCTCTCCATCTGTGAATCTGCTACCGGCTCCTCTCTCCATCTGTGAATCTGCTACCGGCTGCTCTCTCCATCTCTGAATCTGCTACCGGCTTCTCGTTCCATCTGTGAATCTGCTACTGGCTCCTCTCTCCATCTCTGAATCTGCTAACGGCTCCTCTCTCCATCTGTGAATCTCCCACCGGCTCCTCTCTCCATCTGTGAATCTCCTACCGGCTCCTCTCTCCATCTGTGAATCTGCTACCGGCTCCTCTCTCCATCTCTGAATCTGCTAGCGGCTCCTCTCTCCATCTCTGAATCTGCTAGTGGCTCCTCTCTCCATCTGTGAATCTGCTACCGGCTCCTCTCTCCATCTGTGAATCTGCTACCGGCTCCTCTCTCCATCTCTGAATCTGCTACTGGCTCCTCTCCCCCTCTGTGAATCTTCGACCGGCTCCTCTCTCCATCTGTGAATCTGCTACCGGCTCCTCTCTCCATCTGTGAATCTGCTACCGGCTCCTCTCTCCATCTCTGAATCTGCTACCGGCTCCTCTCTCCATCTCTGAATCTGCTACTGGCTCCTCTCCCCCTCTGTGAATCTTCGACCGGCTCCTCTCTCCATCTGTGAATCTGCTACTGGCTCCTCTCCCCCTCTGTGAATCTTCGACCGGCTCCTCTCTCCATCTGTGAATCTGCTACCGGTTCGTCTTCACATCTATGAATCTGCTACCGGCTCCTCTCTCCATCTGTGAATCTGCTACCGGCTCCTCTCTCCATCTGTGAATCTGCTACCGGCTCCTCTCTCCATCTGTGAAACTGCTACCGGCTCCTCTCTCCATCTGTGAATCTGCTACTGGCTCCTCTCTCCATCTGTGAATCTGCTACTGGCTCCTCTCTCCATCTCTGAATCTGCTACCAGTTCCTCTCTCCATCTCTGAATCTGCTACTGGCTCCTCTCCCGCTCTGTGAATCTTCGACCGGCTCCTCTCTCCATCTGTGAATCTGCTACCGGATCGTCTTCACATCTATGAATCTGCTACCGGCTCCTCTCTCCATCTGTGAATCTGCTACCGGCTCCTCTCTCCATCTGTGAATCTGCTACCGGCTCCTCTCTCCATCTGTGAATCTGCTACCGGCTCCTCTCTCCATCTGTGAATCTGCTACCGGCTCCTCTCTCCATCTGTGAATCTGCTACCGGCTCCTCTCTCCATCTGTGAATCTGCTACCGGCTCCTCTCTCCATCTGTGAATCTGCTACCGGCTCCTCTCTCCATCTGTGAATCTGCTACCGGCTGCTCTCTCCATCTCTGAATCTGCTACCGGCTTCTCGTTCCATCTGTGAATCTGCTACTGGCTCCTCTCTCCATCTCTGAATCTGCTAACGGCTCCTCTCTCCATCTGTGAATCTCCCACCGGCTCCTCTCTCCATCTGTGAATCTCCTACCGGCTCCTCTCTCCATCTGTGAATCTGCTACCGGCTCCTCTCTCCATCTCTGAATCTGCTAGCGGCTCCTCTCTCCATCTGTGAATCTGGTACCGGCCCCTCTCTCCATCTCTGAATCTGGTACCGGCCCCTCTCTCCATCTCTGAATCTGCTACCGACTCCTCTCTGCATCTGTGAATCTGGTACCGGCCCCTCTCTCCATCTGTGAATCTGCTACCGGCTTCTCTCTCCATCTGTGAATCAGCTTCCGGCTCCTCTCTGCATCTTTGAATCTGCTACCGGCTCCTCTCTCCATCTATGTGTCTGCTACCGGCTCCTCTCTCCATCTGTGAATCTGCTACCGGCTTCTCTCTCCATCTGTGAATCTGCTACCGGCTCCTCTCTCCATCTGTGAATCTGCTACCGGCTCCTCTCTCCATCTGTGAATCTGCTACCGGCTCCTCTCTCCATCTCTGAATCTGATACGGGCTCCTCTCTCCATCTCTGAATCTGCTACAGGCTCCTCTGTCCATCTGTGAATCTGCTACTGGCTCCTCTCTCCATCTGTGAATCTGCTACTGGCTCCTCTCTCCATCTATGAATCTGCTACTGGCTCCTCTCTCCATCTCTGAATCTGCTACCGGCTCCTCTCTTCATCTCTGAATCTGCTACCGGTTCCTGTTCCCATCTTTGAATCTGCTACCGGCTGCTCTCTCCATCTGTGAATCTGGTACCGGCCCCTCTCTCCATCTCTGAATCTGCTACCGGCTCCTCTCTCCATCTGTGAATCTGCTACCGGCTCCTCTCTCCATCTCTGAATCTGCTACCGGCTCCTCTCTCCATCTCTGAATCTGCTAACGGCTCCTCTCTCCATCTATGAATCTTCTACCGTCTCCTCTCTCCATCTGTGAATCTGCTACCGGCTCCTCTCTCCATCTCTGAATCTGCTACCGGCTCCTCTCTCCATCTCTGAATCTGCTAACGGCTCCTCTCTCCATCTATGAATCTTCTACCGTCTCCTCTCTCCATCTGTGAATCTGCTACCAGTTCCTCTCTCCATCTCTGAATCTGCTACTGGCTCCTCTCCCCCTCTGTGAATCTGCTACCGGCTCCTCTCTCCATCTGTGAATCTGCTACCGGCTCCTCTCTCCATCTGTGAATCTGCTACCGGCTCCTCTCTCCATCTGTGAATCTGCTACCGGCTCCTCTCTCCATCTGTGAATCTGCTACCGGCTCCTCTCTCCATCTGTGAATCTGCTACCGGCTACTCTCTCTATCTCTGAATCTGCTACCGGCTCCTCTCTCCATCTCTGAATCTGCTACCGGCTCCTCTCTCCATCTGTGAATCTGCTACCGGCTCCTCTCTCCATCTGTGAATCTGCTACCGGCTGCTCTCTCCATCTCTGAATCTGCTACCGGCTTCTCGTTCCATCTGTGAATCTGCTACTGGCTCCTCTCTCCATCTCTGAATCTGCTAACGGCTCCTCTCTCCATCTGTGAATCTCCCACCGGCTCCTCTCTCCATCTGTGAATCTCCTACCGGCTCCTCTCTCCATCTGTGAATCTGCTACCGGCTCCTCTCCCCCTCTGTGAATCTTCGACCGGCTCCTCTCTCCATCTGTGAATCTGCTACCGGCTCCTCTCTCCATCTGTGAATCTGCTACCGACTCCTCTCTCCATCTGTGAATCTGCTACCGGCTCCTCTCTCCATCTCTGAATCTGCTACCGGCTCCTCTCTCCATCTCTGAATCTGCTACTGGCTCCTCTCCCCCTCTGTGAATCTTCGACCGGCTCCTCTCTCCATCTGTGAATCTGCTACTGGCTCCTCTCCCCCTCTGTGAATCTTCGACCGGCTCCTCTCTCCATCTGTGAATCTGCTACCGGTTCGTCTTCACATCTATGAATCTGCTACCGGCTCCTCTCTCCATCTGTGAATCTGCTACCGGCTCCTCTCTCCATCTGTGAATCTGCTACCGGCTCCTCTCTCCATCTGTGAATCTGCTACCGGCTCCTCTCTCCATCTGTGAATCTGCTACCGGCTGCTCTCTCCATCTTTGAATCTGCTACCGGCTTCTCGTTCCATCTGTGAATCTGCTACCGGCTCCTCTCTCCATCTGTGAATCTGCTACCGGCTCCTCTCTCCATCTGTGAATCTGCTACCGGCTCCTCTCTCCATCTGTGAATCTGCTACCGGCTTCTCTCTCCATCTGTGAATCTGCTACCGGCTCCTCTCTCCATCTGTGAATCTGCTACCGGCTCCTCTCTCCATCTCTGAATCTGATACCGGCTCCTCTCTCCATCTCTGAATCTGCTACCGGCTCCTCTCTCCATCTCTGAATCTGCTAACGGCTCCTCTCTCCATCTGTGAATCTGCTACCGGCTCCTCTCTCCATCTGTGAAACTGCTACCGGCTCCTCTCTCCATCTGTGAATCTGCTACTGGCTCCTCTCTCCATCTGTGAATCTGCTGCTGGCTCCTCTCTCCATCTCTGAATCTGCTACCAGTTCCTCTCTCCATCTCTGAATCTGCTACTGGCTCCTCTCCCCCTCTGTGAATCTTCGACCGGCTCCTCTCTCCATCTGTGAATCTGCTACCGGTTCGTCTTCACATCTATGAATCTGCTACCGGCTCCTCTCTCCATCTGTGAATCTGCTACCGGCTCCTCTCTCCATCTGTGAATCTGCTACCGGCTCCTCTCTCCATCTGTGAATCTGCTACCGGCTCCTCTCTCCATCTGTGAATCTGCTACCGGCTCCTCTCTCCATCTGTGAATCTGCTACCGGCTCCTCTCTCCATCTGTGAATCTGCTACCGGCTCCTCTCTCCATCTGTGAATCTGCTACCGGCTCCTCTCTCCATCTGTGAATCTGCTACCGGCTCCTCTCTCCATCTGTGAATCTGCTACCGGCTACTCTCTCTATCTCTGAATCTGCTACCGGCTCCTCTCTCCATCTCTGAATCTGCTACCGGCTCCTCTCTCCATCTGTGAATCTGCTACCGGCTCCTCTCTCCATCTGTGAATCTGCTACCGGCTGCTCTCTCCATCTCTGAATCTGCTACCGGCTTCTCGTTCCATCTGTGAATCTGCTACTGGCTCCTCTCTCCATCTCTGAATCTGCTAACGGCTCCTCTCTCCATCTGTGAATCTCCCACCGGCTCCTCTCTCCATCTGTGAATCTCCTACCGGCTCCTCTCTCCATCTGTGAATCTGCTACCGGCTCCTCTCTCCATCTCTGAATCTGCTAGCGGCTCCTCTCTCCATCTCTGAATCTGCTAGTGGCTCCTCTCTCCATCTGTGAATCTGCTACCGGCTCCTCTCTCCATCTGTGAATCTGCTACCGGCTCCTCTCTCCATCTCTGAATCTGCTACTGGCTCCTCTCCCCCTCTGTGAATCTTCGACCGGCTCCTCTCTCCATCTGTGAATCTGCTACCGGCTCCTCTCTCCATCTGTGAATCTGCTACCGGCTCCTCTCTCCATCTGTGAATCTGCTACCGGCTCCTCTCTCCATCTCTGAATCTGCTACCGGCTCCTCTCTCCATCTCTGAATCTGCTACTGGCTCCTCTCCCCCTCTGTGAATCTTCGACCGGCTCCTCTCTCCATCTGTGAATCTGCTACTGGCTCCTCTCCCCCTCTGTGAATCTTCGACCGGCTCCTCTCTCCATCTGTGAATCTGCTACCGGTTCGTCTTCACATCTATGAATCTGCTACCGGCTCCTCTCTCCATCTGTGAATCTGCTACCGGCTCCTCTCTCCATCTGTGAATCTGCTACCGGCTCCTCTCTCCATCTGTGAAACTGCTACCGGCTCCTCTCTCCATCTGTGAATCTGCTACTGGCTCCTCTCTCCATCTGTGAATCTGCTACTGGCTCCTCTCTCCATCTCTGAATCTGCTACCAGTTCCTCTCTCCATCTCTGAATCTGCTACTGGCTCCTCTCCCGCTCTGTGAATCTTCGACCGGCTCCTCTCTCCATCTGTGAATCTGCTACCGGATCGTCTTCACATCTATGAATCTGCTACCGGCTCCTCTCTCCATCTGTGAATCTGCTACCGGCTCCTCTCTCCATCTGTGAATCTGCTACCGGCTCCTCTCTCCATCTGTGAATCTGCTACCGGCTCCTCTCTCCATCTGTGAATCTGCTACCGGCTCCTCTCTCCATCTGTGAATCTGCTACCGGCTCCTCTCTCCATCTGTGAATCTGCTACCGGCTCCTCTCTCCATCTGTGAATCTGCTACCGGCTCCTCTCTCCATCTGTGAATCTGCTACCGGCTGCTCTCTCCATCTCTGAATCTGCTACCGGCTTCTCGTTCCATCTGTGAATCTGCTACTGGCTCCTCTCTCCATCTCTGAATCTGCTAACGGCTCCTCTCTCCATCTGTGAATCTCCCACCGGCTCCTCTCTCCATCTGTGAATCTCCTACCGGCTCCTCTCTCCATCTGTGAATCTGCTACCGGCTCCTCTCTCCATCTCTGAATCTGCTAGCGGCTCCTCTCTCCATCTGTGAATCTGGTACCGGCCCCTCTCTCCATCTCTGAATCTGGTACCGGCCCCTCTCTCCATCTCTGAATCTGCTACCGACTCCTCTCTGCATCTGTGAATCTGGTACCGGCCCCTCTCTCCATCTGTGAATCTGCTACCGGCTTCTCTCTCCATCTGTGAATCAGCTTCCGGCTCCTCTCTGCATCTTTGAATCTGCTACCGGATCCTCTCTCCATCTATGTGTCTGCTACCGGCTCCTCTCTCCATCTGTGAATCTGCTACCGGCTTCTCTCTCCATCTGTGAATCTGCTACCGGCACCTCTCTCCATCTGTGAATCTGCTACCGGCTCCTCTCTCCATCTGTGAATCTGCTACCGGCTCCTCTCTCCATCTCTGAATCTGATACGGGCTCCTCTCTCCATCTCTGAATCTGCTACAGGCTCCTCTGTCCATCTGTGAATCTGCTACTGGCTCCTCTCTCCATCTGTGAATCTGCTACTGGCTCCTCTCTCCATCTATGAATCTGCTACTGGCTCCTCTCTCCATCTCTGAATCTGCTACCGGCTCCTCTCTTCATCTCTGAATCTGCTACCGGTTCCTGTTCCCATCTTTGAATCTGCTACCGGCTGCTCTCTCCATCTGTGAATCTGGTACCGGCCCCTCTCCCCATCTCTGAATCTGCTACCGGCTCCTCTCTCCATCTGTGAATCTGCTACCGGCTCCTCTCTCCATCTCTGAATCTGCTACCGGCTCCTCTCTCCATCTGTGAATCTGCTACCGGCTCCTCTCTCCATCTGTGAATCTGCTACCGGCTCCTCTCTCCATCTGTGAATCTGCTACCGGCTACTCTCTCTATCTCTGAATCTGCTACCGGCTCCTCTCTCCATCTCTGAATCTGCTACCGGCTCCTCTCTCCATCTGTGAATCTGCTACCGGCTCCTCTCTCCATCTGTGAATCTGCTACCGGCTGCTCTCTCCATCTCTGAATCTGCTAGCGGCTCCTCTCTCCATCTCTGAATCTGCTACTGGCTCCTCTCTCCATCTGTGAATCTGCTACTAGCTCCTCTCTCCATCTCTGAATCTGCTACTGGCTCCTCTCTCCATCTGTGAATCTGCTACTAGCTCCTCTCTCCATCTATGAATCTGCTACTGGCTCCTCTCTCCATCTCTGAATCTGCTACCGGCTCCTCTCTTCGTCTCTGAATCTGCTAGCGGCTGCTCTCTCCATCTGTGAATCTGGTACCGGCCCCTCTCTCCATCTCTGAATCTGCTACCGGCTCCTCTCTCCATCTGTGAATCTGCTACCGGCTCCTCTCTCCATCTCTGAATCTGCTACCGGCTCCTCTCTCCATCTGTGAATCTGCTACCGGCTCCTCTCTCCATCTCTGAATCTGCTACCGGCTCCTCTCTCCATCTCTGAATCTGCTAACGGCTCCTCTCTCCATCTGTGAATCTGCTACCGGCTCCTCTCTCCATCTGTGAAACTGCTACCGGCTCCTCTCTCCATCTGTGAATCTGCTACTGGCTCCTCTCTCCATCTGTGAATCTGCTACTGGCTCCTCTCTCCATCTCTGAATCTGCTACCAGTTCCTCTCTCCATCTCTGAATCTGCTACTGGCTCCTCTCCCCCTCTGTGAATCTTCGACCGGCTCCTCTCTCCATCTGTGAATCTGCTACCGGTTCGTCTTCACATCTATGAATCTGCTACCGGCTCCTCTCTCCATCTGTGAATCTGCTACCGGCTCCTCTCTCCATCTGTGAATCTGCTACCGGCTCCTCTCTCCATCTGTGAATCTGCTACCGGCTCCTCTCTCCATCTGTGAATCTGCTACCGGCTCCTCTCTCCATCTGTGAATCTGCTACCGGCTCCTCTCTCCATCTGTGAATCTGCTACCGGCTCCTCTCTCCATCTGTGAATCTGCTACCGGCTCCTCTCTCCATCTGTGAATCTGCTACCGGCTACTCTCTCTATCTCTGAATCTGCTACCGGCTCCTCTCTCCATCTCTGAATCTGCTACCGGCTCCTCTCTCCATCTGTGAATCTGCTACCGGCTCCTCTCTCCATCTGTGAATCTGCTACCGGCTGCTCTCTCCATCTCTGAATCTGCTACCGGCTTCTCGTTCCATCTGTGAATCTGCTACTGGCTCCTCTCTCCATCTCTGAATCTGCTAACGGCTCCTCTCTCCATCTGTGAATCTCCCACCGGCTCCTCTCTCCATCTGTGAATCTCCTACCGGCTCCTCTCTCCATCTGTGAATCTGCTACCGGCTCCTCTCTCCATCTCTGAATCTGCTAGCGGCTCCTCTCTCCATCTCTGAATCTGCTAGTGGCTCCTCTCTCCATCTGTGAATCTGCTACCGGCTCCTCTCTCCATCTGTGAATCTGCTACCGGCTCCTCTCTCCATCTCTGAATCTGCTACTGGCTCCTCTCCCCCTCTGTGAATCTTCGACCGGCTCCTCTCTCCATCTGTGAATCTGCTACCCGGCTCCTCTCTCCATCTGTGAATCTGCTACCGGCTCCTCTCTCCATCTGTGAATCTGCTACCGGCTCCTCTCTCCATCTCTGAATCTGCTACCCGGCTCCTCTCTCCATCTCTGAATCTGCTACTGGCTCCTCTCCCCCTCTGTGAATCTTCGACCGGCTCCTCTCTCCATCTGTGAATCTGCTACTGGCTCCTCTCCCCCTCTGTGAATCTTCGACCGGCTCCTCTCTCCATCTGTGAATCTGCTACCGGTTCGTCTTCACATCTATGAATCTGCTACCCGGCTCCTCTCTCCATCTGTGAATCTGCTACCCGGCTCCTCTCTCCATCTGTGAATCTGCTACCGGCTCCTCTCTCCATCTGTGAAACTGCTACCGGCTCCTCTCTCCATCTGTGAATCTGCTACTGGCTCCTCTCTCCATCTGTGAATCTGCTACTGGCTCCTCTCTCCATCTCTGAATCTGCTACCAGTTCCTCTCTCCATCTCTGAATCTGCTACTGGCTCCTCTCCCGCTCTGTGAATCTTCGACCGGCTCCTCTCTCCATCTGTGAATCTGCTACCGGATCGTCTTCACATCTATGAATCTGCTACCGGCTCCTCTCTCCATCTGTGAATCTGCTACCGGCTCCTCTCTCCATCTGTGAATCTGCTACCCGGCTCCTCTCTCCATCTGTGAATCTGCTACCGGCTCCTCTCTCCATCTGTGAATCTGCTACCCGGCTCCTCTCTCCATCTGTGAATCTGCTACCGGCTCCTCTCTCCATCTGTGAATCTGCTACCGGCTCCTCTCTCCATCTGTGAATCTGCTACCGGCTCCTCTCTCCATCTGTGAATCTGCTACCGGCTGCTCTCTCCATCTCTGAATCTGCTACCGGCTTCTCGTTCCATCTGTGAATCTGCTACTGGCTCCTCTCTCCATCTCTGAATCTGCTAACGGCTCCTCTCTCCATCTGTGAATCTCCCACCGGCTCCTCTCTCCATCTGTGAATCTCCTACCGGCTCCTCTCTCCATCTGTGAATCTGCTACCGGCTCCTCTCTCCATCTCTGAATCTGCTAGCGGCTCCTCTCTCCATCTGTGAATCTGGTACCGGCCCCCTCTCTCCATCTCTGAATCTGGTACCGGCCCCTCTCTCCATCTCTGAATCTGCTACCGACTCCTCTCTGCATCTGTGAATCTGGTACCGGCCCCTCTCTCCATCTGTGAATCTGCTACCGGCTTCTCTCTCCATCTGTGAATCAGCTTCCGGCTCCTCTCTGCATCTTTGAATCTGCTACCGGCTCCTCTCTCCATCTATGTGTCTGCTACCGGCTCCTCTCTCCATCTGTGAATCTGCTACCGGCTTCTCTCTCCATCTGTGAATCTGCTACCGGCTCCTCTCTCCATCTGTGAATCTGCTACCGGCTCCTCTCTCCATCTGTGAATCTGCTACCGGCTCCTCTCTCCATCTCTGAATCTGATACGGGCTCCTCTCTCCATCTCTGAATCTGCTACAGGCT